>NC_137065.1:18878605-19303605 GCF_032717465.1 Coenobita brevimanus | reverse complement strand
ACTTCCTGAGCACTCACAATAATAACTGTACAGGGGAGGACAGAGATGTGAACAAAATGAGGAGTAGATCTAAGTGGCAATGATGCAGAGACTGAGCTCATTATATAGGGGCCGGCAGAGCTTAATACAACTTGTAAGAAGGATGCGCAAATGAATCCATGGGGACAAAAAGTTGACAATCCTGCTCTGAACAACAGAAAGAACGACTTACTCTACTTTAACGGTAGAAGGGGGGACTGAGGCAGAACACGCTCGTGATCAAACATGCAGCATACTGTGCGTTAAAATTACACAAAGGATGATGAAATCATAGGCTATGTAACACCTCCCCACAAAGAAAAAAGAAATTTACAAAGGAAATTTCTTATTACTCTAAAACAATCTGTCTAAAATCTAGATAAGCAATCTGCAATAACATTTTCTTTCCCCTTGACATGTTGTATGTCTAATGAATACTCCTGAAGAAGTAGACTCCATCTTGTCAATCTCTGATTTATATCTTTAAACTTACTAAGGAATTTCAGTGGGTTATGATCGGTATAAATGACTATGGGGTCAAAACCAGAACACAAATAAAATGAAAAATGCTGTAAACCCAAATCAAGGCCAAAAGCTCTTTCTCAATAGTTGAGTAGTTCTTTTGAGGTGGAGTGAACTTCTTACTGTAATAAGATACAGGGTGTTCAATACCCTGATCTTCCTCTTGCAGCAAAAGAGCCCCAGCTCCTATATCACTTGCGTCAACAGCCATCTTAAAAGGCTTAGCAAAATTTGGAGTAGCGAGCACTGGCTGACTTAATAGGATAGCTTTAAGTTTGTTGAAAGAGGATTCACAGTTATTGGTCCAGACAAATTTAACTCCCTTTTTCAGTAGGTCTGTAAGTGGTGATACAAGAATTGAAAAGTTAAGAACAAATCTCCTGTAATAACCTACCATTCCCAAAAATCTTTGTAGCTCTTTCCTACTTTTAGGTCTGGGAAGATCACTTATAACCTGACCCTTAGCTCCTGGTGGTGCAACATGTCCATCACCAATTACGTACTCAAGGTACTGAACTTTACCTTGACGAAACTTACACTTTGATAAATTAGCTACAAGATTAGCCTGAACCAAACGCTCAAGAAATTTACTGACATGGCATAGGTGATCTTTCCAGTTGTCACTGAAGATTAATACATCATCAATATAAACAACACACCCTGCCAAACCCTCTGTTACATCATTCATGAGCTTCTGAAATGTGGCTGGTGCATTCTTCATACCATATGGCATTACAGAACATGCAAAAGTCTTTCCTAGTGTTACAAAACATGAGATCTCCCTAGCACGTTCAGTCATAGGTACTTGCCAGTATCCCTTTAACAAATCAAACTTACTTATGTACCTAGCCTTTCCGATCTGGTCTATGCAATCTTCCACGCGAGGGAGAGGGTAAGTGTCTGTTTTAGTTATCTGATTAACACGTCTGTAGTCAATGCAAAGCCGCTGTGACCCACCTGGCTTAGGGACTAGAGTGACAGGAGAACTCCACTCGCTCTGACAGGGCTCAATCATCTTGTGGTCCAACAGGTAGCCAAGCTACTTCTGGATGAGAGGAACTTTCACTGGGTTCACATGGTAAGGAGGCAGTTTAATTGGCTTTGCGTCTCCAACATCGACATCATGCATCAACACAGTGGTTCTTCCTGGAGTGGCACGGAACACTTGCGGGTACTCCTGCAGTAATGCCGAAAACTCCTGCCTTTCCTCGGGAGGTAGATGAGAAAGCTTAGTCTGGAGATCATTCAAGATATCAGGATTCTTCCCCAAACTATCACTCAGGCTCATACTGCATGGGAGAGCTTCACTTGCAGACTCGGGTGGAACAGCTACAGTGCAGACTGGATTATTTTCGTCCCCCCCGGGATATAACTTTAGCATGTTGATGTGACATAGTTGCTTGTTCTTTCTACGATCTGGTGTGGCGATGACATAGTTGACATCACTGAGTTTCTTCTCCACGAAATAAGGACCACTAAACTTGGCTTGAAGAGGTTGCCCATGAACCGGTAGCAGAATCAAAACCTGATCTCCTGGCTGAAAGTGGCGTAACCTGGACTTCTTATCATACCAAGTCTTCATTTTCTCCTGAGCAGCTCCTAAATTCTCTTTCGCCAGCTGTAAAGCAGTGGACAGCCGTTCTTTGAACTTCATCACATACTCCAGCAGGTTGACGTCATCTTCCTCCGACAGCCAGCATTCCTTGAGTAACTTAAGGGGTCCTCTTACTTCATGGCCAAACAGTAGTTCAAAAGGTGAGAAGCCCAGTGATTCATTTGGAGATTCTCTTGCGGCAAACACAACGAATGGAAGACCTTTATCCCAGTCTTTCTGATGTTCCAAACAGTATTTCTTGAGCATCGATTTGAGTGTTTGATGATATCTCTCCAACGCTCCTTGGGTCTGGGAATGGTAAGCTGAAGACGTGATCTGGGTGATGCCCAACTCTTTCAGAGACTGCTTGAAAACATTCGACATGAAATTACTTCCCCGGTCTGACTGTACCTCCTTGGGCAGACCAAACTTTGTGAAGAACCCTAGCATTTCCTTAACCACGTTCTTTGCTGAGATATTTCTAAGTGGAATGGCTTCAGGATAACGAGTAGCCATATCAATCAGGGTCAGCACATAAGAAAATCCTGAAGAAGTCTTAGGAAGAGGGCCCACACTATCCACCAACACACGGGTGAATGGCGCCTCAAAAGGAGGAATGGGAACTAGAGGTGCAACCTTTTCGGTCTGATTACACTTCCCCACAACTTGACAGGTTTGACAAGACTTACAATACCAGGAAACATCTCTGAAGATACCTGGCCAGTAGAAGTGTTTCAAAATGCGTGCCACAGTCTTCCTCACTCCAAGGTGTCCTGCCAAACTGGAATCATGAGCCACTCTAATGATATCCTGCCTACAAACACGAGGGATGACAACTTGATGTACAACTTCCCTCTCACAGTCGGCTGATGCTGTTGGGGGTCTTCACTTTCTCATAAGCACTCCTGACTTTATATAATAACAAGTAGAAGCACCAGCTGACTCTTCCTCACTGCAAGCAGAGTTAGCTAGACCTTTCAACTCAGGGTCAGCAACCTGCAACTCAACCAACTCTTGACGAGACAAATTATCAACAGTACGGGGTACTGCCTCATCTGGTGAGTGGTCCAAATTAGCAAGAAAAGTGTCAGCTAGGATAACATCATCATCATCATTATCCTCTAAATCACCAGTAACTTTAGACTCAGCCCTAGTGACAGCACATGCAGGGAACATATCAGGGACATCACAATCCTGGGTCGCAGCCACTGGCTCACTAGACAACTGAGGAGCTGGACACACTTGACTTCCACCAATATCATTTCCAAGTAAGAAAGTTACACCTGACATTGGGAGTGTCTCAACCAACCGAACCATAACGGAACCATTAACAAAACCAGACTCTAAATTCACTCTGCACAGAGGGACAGATAAGTAATTATTCCCTACACCTTGTAAGATTACAGTTTCATCAGATGAATTAACATTAGAGCCTAGAACACTGGTCAGCATAAGGGATTGGCAGGCACCTGTATCACGATATATTTTAACTGATTTCCTGTCATTATTGTCCAGAGGACTGACAAAACCATCAGACAGGAAATTAGCACATGAACTCTTGAGAGTGTCACCCACGTTACTGCTCAAAAGAGGAGCTCCATCATGAGAATTTAAGTTACCCCTCAAAGCAGGTTCAGTTAACTCGGTTAAAGAATTCTGGGAACTCTCAAGGGTGGACACTAGACCAATTGACTGAATATTTAAAGACTCCTTTTTGTTCACATCACGCTGTCTCCTGAAACATTTCTCCGTAGTATGACCAAGTTTACTACAATAAGTACATTTACTTTTCTGAAATCTAGAGGTGAAGCTGGCATTTACTTCCTGAGAAACATCATCTTTATTCTCTTTCCTGTTACCTGTACTCTGAGTAGAGGCAACGTACTTACTCTCAGCTTTCCCTTTTTCTTTAGAATATCTCTTGTTAGTGAGAACATATTCATCAGCTAAAACTGCAGGATCAGACAAATTATCTATTCTTTTCTCATCAAGATATAGGCTTACATCTTTATAAATACACCTTTTGAAGTCCTCCAGCAAAATCATCTGGTTAAATTTGTCAAAATCAGAATCTACATTCTTAGAATTTAACCACTGCTTTAACAGATCTTCTTTGATTTTTGCATACTCAATATGGGATTGCTTATCTTGCTTGTAAGTTGTCCTAAATTTTACTCTATAGGCTTCAGGAACAAGCTCATAGGCCTTAAGAATCAAGCTCTTAACTACATCATAATTATCAGATTGATCCTGAGGCAAAGATGCATAAGTTACTTGAGCTTTAACAGTGAGAACAGTTTGAAGGAGTACTGGCCAATACTTTTTGGGCCAATTAAAACCTGTAGCTACCCTCTCAAACAACTGAAAATACTTTGTTAAATCAGATTCATTAAAAGGAGGGACAAGTTTAACATTTTTAGCCACATCAAAATCATCAGAGCTAGATGATACAGTTCCACCTTGTCTCATGCGATACTCATGGTCTGCCTGAATCCTAGCAATTTCAACTTGTGCCTCAGCCTCCTTAACACGAGCCTGAAACTCAGCCTCCTTAGCATGAGACTCCGCCTCCTAAGCCTGAGACTCAGCTTCCTTAGCACGTGCTTGAAACTCAGCTTCCTTCACACGAGCCTCCTGCAGGGCTAGCTGTAACTTAGCTATTTCAATCTGCGTTTGCTCATTTGGAGGAGTTACATTAAACAAGCTTTCATTAATCATGTCAACAATTTGATCTTTAGAATGATGAGAGCGAACAGCAATTCCCAATTGTTGAGCAACAAGCTTAAG
The DNA here is from genome assembly GCF_032717465.1 of Coenobita brevimanus. NCBI lineage: Eukaryota > Metazoa > Arthropoda > Malacostraca > Decapoda > Coenobitidae > Coenobita > Coenobita brevimanus. The sequence continues at coordinate 19,298,684 of NC_137065.1, read as the reverse complement.
TTCATTCTTTGTTCTGTTTTCTACATCACACACTGTTTGCACATTTGGCAAAAAATCTTTGGCTTCATCAAGCGTAGTAATAGTAGACATCATGAATAAATCACAGTCACAAAATATCAAGCAATATCCTTATGATAATATCCTGAATATCCTGATAAGAGGTCACCAAATTTATGCTACGGAACAGCGAAAGATAATGTACACTTTAAGTGAGAATACTAAAAATCATTACTGTCCCGTAAAGTTCCAGGTTCAAAACAAAAGAGTTAGGTAAAATTACAAGTTAAAGTTTAATGCTCAAACTAACAACAAAACATTCAGGACTCATAAGGATAATGTCATGGCAAAAAACAGGTTAATTATATGGTTAACTGCAATAGCCTCTATTAACACGAAATTAGCAAGAGTAAATTTGCCTTTGTCAGCCCTGATAAAATGAAAATACACTGGGTAATGCTCAGTTAATGCAAGATAAATTATTACAGATACAAACTATTATGAACAATGGCTGACAATAAGAACCTTACATGAATTACAAAAACCTCACTAGGCCTACAAATTAACAACTTATGCTATACAGTACAAGAACAAAATGCAATAACACTTATACTCAAATTACACAGCTGCTAGATGGTTGGAGACTTCCTGAGCACTCACAATAATAACTGTACAGGGGAGGACAGAGATGTGAACAAAATGAGGAGTAGATCTAAGTGGCAATGATGCAGAGACTGAGCTCATTATATAGGGGCCGGCAGAGCTTGATACAACTTGTAAGAAGGACGCGCAAATGAAGCCATGGGGACAAAGAGTTGACAATCCTGCTCTGAACAACAGAAAGAACGACTTACTCTACTATAACGGTAGAAGGGGGGACTGAGGCAGAACACGCTCGTGATCAAACATGCAGCATACTGTGCGTTAAAATTACACAAAGGATGATGAAATCATAGGCTATGTAACAATATATATATTATATATATATATATATATATATATATATATATATATATATATATACAGTAATCCCTCTACTATCCAATGCAATAGAGCCAAAAGCACGTCCGGAAAGTGGTCCCGTCCGGAAAGTGGACCGCAGCCTCCTAGACCTGTACTTATGGACCCTAATCTACCCTGACTCGGAAAAATACCTGTACAACTCCCTACTGGACATGCATAGCACCTATTTAAGACCCAATTCACACCAATAAGGGACATAAAAGACTGAAATAAATGCAAAAAAAAAAAAAAAAAAACTGAGAATGAGGTTTTAGATGTGAGTTTATACAATATTTAACATTCTGGGTACTTACAACAAGTCCCTGGCTCCTGGACTGGTTTTTATGGACCCTAACCTAGCCTAACTCAGAGAAACACCTCCTTATTGCACATGCATAGAAAGAAGAGACATAAAAGAGTGAAATGAGGTTTTAGAGGTAAGTATGGAAAGTACAGTACAATATGAAACAGTCTGGGTACTTACAAGTCCCTGGCCATCTCGATGAATAACCTGCCTCCTCTCAGACTCTGACAGTAAAAAGGAGTACCTGAAGCACCTGTAGTACACTGTACATGAAGTCTTGCACTGAACTTAGTCATTTGCACTCAGAATTCCATTCTCTTAACACTGCGCACTCTAGTCTTACTTGCATTCCATCGCACCTTAATGAAATAAGTGTTGCACTCTGCACTTAAGTCTTTGCAGTCAGAATTATAATTTCTTTAACACTACGCACTGTTTTTTTTTCACTGCACAACACTGTAAATTCCCGTGTGGTCTAGTGGCGAGTTCTTGCTGTTTATTCACTGTCAGAGTCTGAGAGTAGCTGATGCAGGTGGCCTAGGGGTGCGTCGCTTGTTCGTGGTGATGGACTACCCACTGCAGACGACTCTGAAGAGAGGCGCAAACTCACGTTCAGTGGTGACTCCATCGTGGCTGATGTGCTGGGCTGTGGCTCGGAGGATGAGGGCCTGTCTTGGGGAGGTAATGGTGTGGAGCCAGGGCTGGGCACAGTGGGGATCACAGGTCTGAAAAAGCTGTCAATGGTTGATTGACACAAGGAACGACGATTTTGGGGACTAACGATGTGCTGTCTGAAAGCACGCACTTCCTCCACAAGTCCCAAGGGCCCCATCTCCCTGTCACAGTCCGGATGTTCCAGGTAGTCGAGAACGAACTCTATGTGTTTCCAGAGTGCACTCAGCTTGGGGATGGCTGGAGTAGTGTCACGCTGAGAGGAGTCCGCATCATCGTCGCCGTCCTCGTCGCAATCTTCAAGCTGGATGCTGACACCTGCAACTGAAGATGCAATCTCGATATCAGACATGGTCTGATACCCAGGATCGCCCTCGTCATCATCCAGCCACCCACGCACTTCATCCACATCAACATTGTCGCCGCGCACATGTAGATGTGCATGGAAGTCATCCACGTCAAAACCTAGGAAATTGTGCTCCACATTCTTTCCAAGAAGCAGATGAGACCAATCATTTTCTAGAGTCTTGACAGGAACTTCCTTCCATGCAACGGCCCAGTTGTAGATTGCAGACTTGATATTGTAGCAACAAATGTTTTCCAAAGTCCACTGGCCTTGCGTGTCCCTTCCCTCTCTGCCCTCATCCTCGTCCTCGAGAACAACCATCACCTCGTCCAGGAACTTCTTTTGGTACAGCCTCTTCGTTGCCAAGAGCACTCCTTGATCCATTGGTTGGATGAGAGCAGTCATATTAGGTGGCATACAAAACATGCACCTAATGCGCCCATTCTCAGCCACCAAGTCCTTGTCGCACGGGTGGGCAGGTGCATTATTGAGGAGAAGGAGGGCCTTTACCTGGTCGTGCGGGATTCCCAGTGTCTTCTTCTGGTAATTGATGACCTTGACGAAATGGTGGTGGAACCAGTCTTTGAAGATCTGGGCATTGAATCATGCCTTCAAAGAATGGTACCAAACGACAGGAAGGACATCCATCTCCCCATGAAGACACCGAGGCTGCTTTGCACGGCCAACTATAACGAGCTTAAGCTGGTGCATGCCGTTAGAACTGGCACAACACAGAGCAGATATCCGTTGCATGGAGGGCTTGCAGCCAGGTACACGCTTCTCCGTCTCCTTGGCTAGAGTGTTCGTTGACAAAGAGCGATAGAATAAACCAGTTTTGTCAGCATTGTAGACTTAACCAAGAGTGAGGCCCTCCCTGTCGATCAAGCCTTTCACCTTGTGCCGAAACTCCTCTATTCCATCCTCGTTGGTGTCCAAAGCTTTGCCATGAGACTTACGGTTGGTAAGGCCATGTCATAACTTGAACGCAAAGAGCCAACCCTCGGATGCCTTGAAGTCTGGGGCGTTGTGAAATCTTGCGAACTTCTCAGCAGCAGCCTTCAGCTCTGTGCCATGCACCAGCACACCAGCAGCACGTTGCTGTCGATACCAAATCAACGTGGAGTGGTTGACTTCGGCATACCTGGGAGTAAACATCATCTTCCTCTCCACGTTCCGTTTGTTCTTTGACAAGAAGTCTGCCGTGTACTGCATGAGTTTCTCACGGGATCTCTTGATATCAAACAAAGTAGATCGGGCCAGGTTGAATTCATGGAGGATGCGTGAGCTTGACCATCCCACGTCCACCTTGTTCAATATCTCCCTCTTCTTCTCCAGGGTCAAAACCACTCTCTTCCTCTTCTCAGCTGGTGGGGCCATCATCACACACACTAACAAGAGGTAGAGAGCAGCAGGAGAGCCTGCAGCAGGTAGGGCACCACCACAAAAGCAAGAACGTGGACGGCCATGATGACGAGCGTGCACTCACAACAAGAGATGGGCGGGAAGTGGGGAGGATGCAGGGGTGTTCTAGCAGACGGCGGCAGAACTATGCACCAAAACACAGCTGGTCTGCGCCGTGTGCACCGAGTTCAAATTATGGGGGAAAAAAGTCATATTTTTTTCAATTTTTTTGCGATTTTTGGGCAATTTTGGGAAAATTTAATCCTGGGACCAAAATGTCCGGTAAGTGGGGTGTCTGGAAAGTGGGCGCCTGGATAGTATGGGGATTACTGTATATATATATATATATATATATATATATATATATATATATATATATATATATATATATATACTATATATATATATATTTATATATATATATATATATATATATATATATATATATATACCATATATATATATATTCATATATATACATATCTATCTATCTATCTATCTACATATATATATATATATATATATATATATATATATATATATACATATATATATATATATATATATATATATATATATATATATATATATATATATACATATATATGTATATATATCTATTGCCAGACGCCTCAATCCAGTTTGGGTTGGCCACAAACAAATCGCCTCCAAGTCGCCCTGACCCCCGCCATTTCACTGCCCTGCTCCCAACTCACACACCCCTCTCTCATATACCTCTCCACCCCATCCCTCCATCTCATCCTCGGCCTCCCCCTCCCTCTTCCCCCTCCACCTCACTCACATACACTCTCTTCGTCAGTCTCTCACCCTCCATCCTCTCCACATGGCCAAACCACCTCAGTGTGTTCCTCATAATGCTTCCTATCACATCCACATCCACACCACAACACTCCTTTATATCCTCATTCGTCAGCCTGTCTCTCCACGTGACTCCACAGGTTCCTCTTAAATAACTCATTTCCACTGCTCTCACTCTTGACTTGTGTCCTTCCAACAATGTCCAAGCTTCACTTCCGTACGTTAGAGTTGGTATCACAATACTGTCATGTAGTAACTTTTTCACTTCCATGCTCACTTCCCTGTTTCTTATCACTGCTTTCAAGGAACCAGCAACCTTTCTTCCCTGCTGTACCCTTTCAAGCACTTCACCCTCCAAACCTCCATCCTTACTCATCACACTACCCAAATACTTAAACGTACTCACATTTTCCAATTCCTCACCATCTAACCTCGCTATACATTCACTAACTTCACCTCTCTCAAAGACCATCACTTTACTCTTCCCTACATTCACCTTTAGGTTCCGTTTCTTACACATTCTCCCAAACTCATCCACCAAGCCTTGCAGCTCCCCTTCGTCTTCACTCAACAACACAGTATCATCTGCAAACAACAGTACAGGGAGTTTCCAAACACTATCCTCTCTCACCAGGGCCACTCCAACATCCACTACCCTACCTTGTACCTCTTTTATTACCCCATCCATGTACAGATTGAACAACCATGGAGACATGACACATCCCTGTTTCAACCCAACTTTCAAAGAGAAAAATTCACTTAGTTCACCATCCACACGCACTGCAGCCTTCGCACCATCGTACATACTCTTCACAGCATTCAACAACTTCCCATCTACTCCATATATTCTTAACATTTTCCACAATCCTTGTCTATCCACCCTGTCATATGCTTTCTCCAAATCCATGAAAGCCGCATACAACTTCTTTCCCTTCTCTAGAAACTTTTCCACTAAAGATCTAAGAATGAATATCTGATCTACACAATCTCTTCCCTTCCTAAAGCCTCCCTGTTCTTCTCCAACTAATTTCTCTGTTCTTTCTCTAACTCTGTCTATAAGTATCCTACCATACACTTTTCCTATTATACTAAGAAGACAAATGCCCCTATGATTACCACACACTTCTTTTTCCCCTTTTCCTTTATACAAGGGAATAATTATACCTGACTTCCAATCCTCCGGGACTCTACCTTCCTCCCAGGCCAATCTGCACATCTTCCACATCCATTCTACTACTATCTCTCCCCCATGCTTCAGCATTTCACCACACACTCCATCAATTCCCGGGGCTTTCCCCGATTTAACTTTCTTCATTGCTTCCACAACTTCTATCCTACTGATTTCTTCCTGTCTTCTCACCTCCCTCCTTCTCCCAGCCATTCCCCAGCCACTTATACTCGCATTACTTCCATCCTCTACGTTCAACAATTCCTTAAAGTGTTCTCTCCATCTGCTCACTTTTTCTCCCTTCTCCACTAGTAATCTACCATTTTTATCTTTCACTCCCCTGCTAACTTCACTTCCACCCTGTCTTACTCTTTTCCCTTCTCTCCAGAACATTTTCTTACTGTCCCTCCACTTTACACTCAAATTCCTTCCAAATTCCTCATCCACTCTCTTCTTACTCTCTCTTACTAATCTTTTCACCTCTCTCTTCCTTTCCACATATAACTCTCTCTTCCGCCTCTCAACTTCTTCCACGCCCCTATTTCTCACCCATTCATTGTATGCTTTCTTCTTTTGTGCCACAGCCTGTTTCACCTCTTCAGTCCACCACGCTGTTCCTTGCACCCCCCTCTGCCTTCTCTTCCTTCCACACACCACATCACATGCTGCACATATTTCTTCTGTAAATATCTTACACACACCTTCCACGTCTCCCATCTGCTCCAATTCATATTTGCCCAATCGTTCCTGCACTTCTCTCTTATACTCTGCCTTTTTCTCATCCTCTTGTAACCTTTCCACTCTCCTTGCAACTACTCCTTCTTCTCGTCTTTCCCTTCTTCTATTCCTCCATCTCACTTGCATCCTAATTCTGGCCACCACCAAGTAGTGGTCAGAAAGTCCACTCCCCCAGCCTCTATACACTCTTGCATCCTTTACACATCTTCGCATCCTTTCATCCACACACACATAATCAGTCATTGCCTTCCTTTCATTCAGTTCACCACCCACCTTTCTCACCACTCGCCATGTATACCTGTGGATCATTTTATGCCTGAAGAGGGTATTGGCTATCACCAACCCACTCCCAGCACAAATGTCCACTAACGCACCCCCATTCTCATCTATCTCGGCAGGCACACCCCACTCACCAACTATTCCATCCACCTTCATATTACCAACTTTACCATTCATATCACCAATCAAAAACACTCTCATTACTTTCAAACTTTTCCATGCACATTTCCACATTTGTCCAGAACTCTTCTCTCACTCTTCTAGCACGATCTTGCGTTGGCGCATACACACACACAATCGCCCACATTTGTATTCCAACTTTCAACTTTACCCACACAATCCTTGACCCAACTGATCCATACTCTCTTATGCTCTTCTTACATCTTTTACTCACAACTATACACACTTCTTTCTTTTGTCCTTTCATTCTCATCTACTCCTGCACATATACCCCATCCATACTCCCATTCTCTCACACTTTCTCCTCTCCATTTTGTTTCAGTTATTCCACATACATCCACTTTCGCATCCTCAAGCACCTGGACAATCTCTCTCTCTTTCACCTCATCATTTGCTCCTCTTACATTCCATGTACTCATTACCAAGTCCTTTGTCCGGTCCTGGGTCGTCATCGTTTGGTCAGTCCTTGTCCGAGGCTTCTTGTTTGTTTTTTTAGTTAGTTGTTTTCCGGGGAGGGGCATTAACCCTCCGCCAACCCTTTTAGTCGCCTTTTACGACAAGCAGGGATACTGGGGGAGTATTCTTGAAAACCCCCCTACCCTCATGGCTGACATTAAAATTTCTTCAGTTGATGTATTTTCTGCCATCACTGGCCTCAGTACTAACAAGGCATATGGGCCTGATGGGGTCCCTCCTGTTGTTCTCAAGAACTGTGCTTCTGTGCTTACACCCTGCCTAGGCAAACTCTTTCGCCTTTGTCTGTCAACTTGTACCTTTCCTTCTTGCTGGAAGTTTGCTCTCATTCAGCCAGTCCCAAAGAAGGGTGACCACTCCCAACCCTCCAACTATCGTCCAATTGCTTTAACGTCCTGTATTTCAAAAGTTTTCGAGTCAATTCTTAATAGAAAAATTTTAAGGCATTTTTCCTATCACAACCTTCTTTCCGATCGTCAGTATGGGTTCCGTCAGGGACGCTCCACTGGCGATCTTCTCACCTACCTTTCAGACTCCTGGTCATCCTCCTTTCGGGACTTTGGCGAAAGCTTTGCCATTGCACTTGACATCTCAAAGGCTTTCGATCGAGTCTGGCATAAATCTTTAATTTCCAAACTGCCCTCCTACGGTTTCTATCCTTCTATCTGTGCCTTCATCGCTAGCTTCCTTTCTGGTCGTTCTATAGCCGCTGTTGTAGACGGCCATCGTTCTTCTCCTAGATCTATCAACAGTGGTGTTCCTCAGGGCTCTGTCCTATCACCAACTCTCTTCCTTTTATTCATCAATGATCTTCTAAGCTGTACATCTAATCCTATCCACTCATACGCTGATGACTCCACCCTTCACCTTTCCATTCGGTTCCCGCAACGCCCATCTCAACAGTTGCTTCAAGAAACAAGGGATGAGGCTATGGCACACCTAATGTCTGACTTGGCTCATGTATCGCTGACTGGGGTAAAAATAATATGGTTGTCTTTAATGCATCTAAGACTCAGTTCTTACACCTATCAACCCGACAAAATCTTCCACAGGTATACCCATTAATGTTTAATAATATTCAGCTTAATCCTGCATCATCCTTGAACATGCTTGGGGTTTCATTTACTCGGGACTTATCTTGGAAAGATCATATTACATCTCTTGTAAAATCTGCTTCTAAGAGATTGGGTGTGCTAAGCCGACTCCGCTCTTTCTTTACCCCTGCACAATTGTTGACTCTATACAGAGGTTTTATCCGCCCCTGTGTGGAGTACAACTCTCATGTGTGGGGAGGCTCCCCACATACAGCTCTTCTCAATAGGGTGGAGTCAAAGGCTTTTCGTCTCATTAACTCTCCTCCTCTTACTGACTCCCTTCAACCTCTGTCTCTTCGCCGCACTGTTGCATCTTTATCTCTTTTCTATCGCTACTTTAATGGTCACTGCTCCTCTGAACTGTCTGCTTGCATTCCTCCACCTCTACGACGGGCGCGTAGCACCCGTCTGGCAGCAAACTCTCATCCCTTTTCTGTCCAACTCTCTAATGCAAGAGTTAACCGTTACTCCCAGTCTTTCATTTATGCAACAGGTCAACTCTGGAACTGTCTCCCTCTGTCTGTATTTCCTGCTGCCTATGATCTCCAGTCTTTCAAACGCAGTGTGTCCAGGCATCTCAAAATGATCGGATCTTGAATTTGGCTCTCTATTGTATTTTGTTTTTCTCTTGGAGGGAACTGTTACTGCGGGCCATGGCCTTTGGTTCCTTCTTCCTCGCATAAAAAAAAAAAAAAATATATATATATATATATATATATATATATATATATATATATATATATATGGAGCCTCCGTGATACAATTGTAGAGTGTGCATTTCGCTCGCTGGTGAGCGCGGGTTCACCTCCCGCCAGAGTTGTAAAAACTTTGGGAAGTGTTCACCAAGCCACTTGCTACTTTGGCGGACACAAGGGGTGCTGTGGTGTAACCAGTGTCGCATACTACAGTAGTATGCCTGCACCAAACTGGGTTAAGGCGGGCTGGTTACATTTGGTTCACGGACTACATACACATCCAAAGCCACTACAACACTACAGTCACACTCACAAGCACTTCTCACCCTACATACAGTCTCTACCAGACAGCCTAAACCACTGGGTAGAGATACATTGGCTGTATCGCCCCTGGCAGGGGTACCCGGAATTGCCAGACCAAAAGGGAGAACACTGTAATCCTATTTTTGTTCTAGCTCAATCTTTCCTTCTTCTCCAGCAAGACCATGTACCTCTTTTGCTCTTGAAGAGGGATTATAGGAGGAGTTTTCTAGCTCAGCTGTCGCAGACTATCGCACAGTGTTTATGCGCACTTGTTTACTTTTACGGATGACCTCAGATGACCTCGGAGGTCAAACTCACATACTTTATACCCAAACTGGAGCTGATGTGAGACTCCATGCAAAAAATTGGGCTGCTGGGTCGATTTGTTCGAGGATACATTACCGGTGACCTGAAACGACCTCGAAGGTCAACCTCACATAGCTTATGTCCGAACTGGAAGTAAAGTGAGTTTCCATGCCAAAAACTGGGTATTGCCGTGCCAAAAGACGAAATCTCTACCGGTGACCTCAAATGACCTAGATCTGACTCTTGACCAGTCTACAACCATCCCTGGGTCACCCTGCTTGCATCACCCTGATTCTGGCCCTTAGTTTGGGTGTGATTGACTGACAGAGAAACAAAGAATGCGACTTTTATATTATATAGATATATTTTCGTGTGTGTGTGTGTGTGTGTGTGTGTGTGTGTGTGTGTTGATGATTAACCCCAGTCCTTCTGAGTGAACAACAGGCACGCACTGACCACTACAGGGTTGCCCCGTGCATTGAGCGGATTGACAATGTCTCGTGTATTGTGGCTGACAGTGTCTCGCTGTTGCGAGGCTTCGGGAAAAGTGTGGGGCTTAGTTCGTGGGTGGATGTTGCATCTTCATCTGTCTAACCAATTTACATGAGCACAATATTAGGTTCCATTTCTCTTCGTGATCTGATAATATAGTTACCATGCAGCATTGTAAATGGCTTCCAGGGTTACAGGTGACCATTAGACTTGTCACTTGGTGCACAGCCACATGAACTGGAAAGGAGAGAGGAGGGAAAATACAGAAATAGATTCATAAATGAAAAGCGAAACGTACTTAGCTCTAAACCAAGTGAGTGGATGATGGTAGGCACACACACACACACACACACACACACACACACACACACACACACACACACACACACACACACACACACACACACACACACACACACACACAGTTTCACTGACGAAGTGGGTGGTTACTGTCCCCCTTGAGCAAGGGGACTGGTGTGTGCGTGTGTGTAGGTCACAGCCTTGCCCTTAGATCGGACTATATGAGCTCTCAGCTCCCTTCCGGGAGAGTAAAAAGCTGACGATCACGACCATCAAGTGATCCTGACCGACCCGGTTAATTACACGCACACACACACACACACACACACACACACACACACACACACACACACACACACAGTGGTGGAGACAAAGTGCAGCCGCAACAAACACATAAACAATTAAACGTTACAGTGATTTAAACAAACACATGCAGCGGCATATATGTTAATGGAAATGACAGACTAACTAAAGAACACATGCAGAACCTCTTTCACAGACACACAGACAAATAAACGCTAACAACGAGATACAAATTCATGCATTCTTAATTGCAATTTGGGCTTACCCTGTATAGGCTCAATATAAACACATATTCATACGACACCCGTCTCCACACACACACACACACACACACAGGAAAGATGAGATGCTAAGCGTTGGCTGAAAATAATGGCTGTAAAATTTTCCCGGCAAAGTGGAAAAGCAGCGGAGCGGCTAGTTGGCTAGAGAATTGCTACCACACCACCACTCAACCATATTGCCCACCAATTCATCACCACACCACACCAACACAGTACAACATTGCCACTTGGCAACAACATCACTCTGCTACAGTACACATCAACACATCACCTCAGCCCATCAACCCGTTACAAGAATGCCACAGCAACACATTACCACACTACCTCATCACCACTCTATTACACCAACACATTACCACACTACCGCACCACCATCTTGCCAAACTATCTAATTACCTCACTACCACATTACCATTTCACCACACCACAACAATGCTTTAATGGTCACTGCTCCTCTGAACTGCCTCCTTCTTTCCTCCACCTCTACGACGGGCGCGTAGCACCCGTCTGGCAGCAAACTCTCATCCCTTTTCTGTCCAACTCTCTAATGCAAGAGTTAACCGTTACTCCCAGTCTTTCATTTATGTAACAGGTCAGCTCTGGAACTGTCTCCCTCTGTCTGTATTTCCTGCTGCCTATGATCTCCAGTCTTTCAAACGCAGTGTGTCCAGGCATCTCAAAATCATCGGATCTTGAATTTGGCTCTCTATTGTATTTTGTTTTTCTCTTGGAGGGAACTGTTACTGCGGGCTCATGGCCTTTGGTTCCTTCTTCCTCGCATTAAAAAAAAAAAAAAAGCCACATCACAGCACTACTAAACTACATCATCAGACCACCAAACCACCGCACAAGCAAACCACCAAACAACCAACTTCCCATGAACAACATTGCTACGCCATTACATTGCCGTAGCACCACATAACTACACTATCACACCACCACAACACCATTGTACCACCTACAAGACCCTCATACTGTCACACAACCACACCACCACACTAGGACACCAGCACTCTAACACACTGCCACAATCCCTCACCATCACACCATAACACTGCCTTACTAGTCACACCTCTTGGTCTGTTCTGGGAATACCTACAACCAAGTGCCCTGATTCAGTGTTTTGCTTGTGATTACAGTAGTGTAAGTCATGAGTTTGGGTGAGTGATCTGACTCACTGTCTGGTCGCCAAGTGTAGTTTGCGAAGTGTAAGTACGGTTTGTTCAACGTCTGTGAGTGTTGTTGGTAGATGGTTGTTTGATTTCCAGTATTAGCTTTGTTGACAGAGGGTATTGAATAAGAGACTCAGTTTATTTTTGTGTGATATCTGTGACTGAATGCTGAGTGGTTTAGACGACGATCTGCACCCCTTTAAGGTTAAAAATAATTGATATCGTATATAAATAGTTTTTACCTTGGCGCCCACATCTCTTTGTCCCTGATATGCGGTTACTTCCTCCGTCTCCCACCAGAGGGCCAGACTAGTTACCCTCGGAAAACCATAGGAATTTGTGATTTCTGAATTTATTTTTTGTGTAAGAACTACTTTAGTATTAATGGATTAAGACAGGGTTCTTGACTATATTAGTGATCCATTATTCTATCACTGAAAACGATAAACTGGTAAAACAAGTGATTACATCAGCGTTTGTTGTCATTCAGACAAGTCCCGCTGATACTGGCCATTAACTTTTTTTTTTGGGGGGGGAGGGTTCTTCTTACACTAATTTTTACAGAGAACTATCCCCTATTTCTTTGCAGGTAAGATATAAAATAATGTATTATCATGAGTTGTGACTTTTTCAGGTGATAATAAACTTGTTTGTGTATTGTACGACAGTGTTGTGACTTCATTGTTACATTTCAGGGTGTAGCATAATACTGTTTCTTTTCCCAGGGTAACGATTAGCTTCTTATTCTCTGTAATAGGTTACTGATAAACTAGAAAACACAAATTTTCTTCAAAAATGATTGTTAAGAAGTAGGAATGGCAAAAGTGCACAGATAAGAGATGAAAAAAGCACAGAAACAAGAAAGCATTCAGGATGGGAGGAGATCTGGAGCCTATACAGCATTCCCTTAACTACACTCCACATTTTATCAGCAAGCTTGTAGCTGGTGAAATGTGGTAACAGTTATAGGTCTCCAAATCTCCTCCCATCCTGAATGCTATTTTGTTTCTGTGCTTTTTCCATCTCTTATCTATGCACTTTTGCCAATCCTACTTCTCAACAATCATTATTGAAGAAAATTTTTGTTTTCTAGTTTATGATATTTTTGTGGAAATATAACTATGCATAAAGCAAATATTAGATACGGATTGTTTCATGCATAGCATACTGAAAGAGTAAAACGAGGGTGCCTTCCGGCAAAAAAAAAAAAAAAAAAAAAAAAAAAAGTGTTTCGGTACGTTCTTTAACTGCAGGCAAGTTATAGCTAACCAATATTGCTCAAAATGACGTACTTATTGGTGACCGCGATGCGGTTTTCAGGCCATAACTCGCAAACCGTAGCCTGAATGTTTTTCTAAACATGAAAAGAAACTTTTACACTTGGCAAGTAGCGTTTTAGTTTATAGTACACTCGCCTACGCCTTTTTGTTTTCTTATGAAGGTTAGCAAGACTTTGTGAGTAGTTTTGCACCTGAAGAGCGCAGATCTTTTAGTTCTTAAACTTAGGAGTAGGCTTTGTGACCGTTTTCATGCGAATGCTCCTGTACCCTATGTACAGGACACCATTTGATCCTGCGCCATTCCTACTTACAGAGTGACTACCACACTCCGTGTTACTCTGCAGGTGCATTACTAACCAGTAAGGTAGCCATTCCCATACAGTTTTAAACAGCAACAGGACCCCCACCAGCAAAACCCTTACCTGTAACTATTGCATAAATCGTAACTGTTTTGCTTGCAGATTTTCTAAAGTACCTGATTCTTGTTCCAGTATCTCTTCCAGGTGCTATTCAGCAATATTTGATTCCTTTTCTCTCGTAAATCTTCACAGTAACTTTCAGTTTCAGAATGCTGCAGAACATTATTTGCATAGCCTGCTCCGGTAGTTTCACTAGATCCTTTTATGTAGACCACTTCTTTGTTTGCGGGATGTGCAAACTACGTCAAAGCCTGCAAGACAAGCTGACAGAGGCTGCAAACGAAAATAACTGCCTGACCTGTATAATTGATATGCCGGAGGAGTTCATTGCGTGTAATGTTGGACCTACTGCTCAGCCAACTGCCGTCCAGGTTGACCATTCTTCTGCGGTAGTTACTGTTCCCCCCATCATACAGAATGAGTTCTAGCCAGTGTGAAATGGTGCAAGGTTTGCGAGAAAAAGGAACATCATCCCATTAACCACATACAATAAATTTCAGATTCTTGCAGATGTAGAGGAAAAGCCCCACGAGGCACAGGTTGTGGGGGACTACATCATCCGTGGTCAGTTGGTGGAATTTTGCGGCAAGGAACCCTGTTAACAAAAGCATTTTTGTATTCCAGGTGTAGAAGTACATGGCGTAAGTGGCTGAGGATGATGCTTTTAAGAATGCGGAAAATGACAACCTTGTTATCATTCATACTGACACCAATGATGTTGTGCGAACCCAACCAGAGGAGGTAATGGAAAAGTACAGAAAGATGATCCGATACTACTAGGAGAAAACTAACTCTGATTTTAAGGCATATTCCCAACGACTGATGCAGGGAATGCCTTCTTCAGTAAAGCATTTAGTATAAATAGCAGGGTCATGTCACTTTGCTTACAGGAAGGAGTTGAGTTCACTGACACATGGAACCAGTTTTATGAGCAGTGAACACTATATGCAGATAATGGACTACACTTGAATGTCGTTGGTTCTGCCCATCTCGTTCGTTTGCTTATTGATGCAGCAAGTTTTTTTTCTGGAGAAAAACAAGCATCATGGGAAACACATGTAGACATCATGAGATCCGATAAATCAGTACGTATTGGAGGCCAGAGAAGTCATTGCACATTTTCTTTGGGGTGGAGCAAAGACTGTATAGAATCACCCCCCCCCCCATCTCAACCTCTCTTGAATGGTTCGGTGGCGAGCGAAGCGAGCCTAATCAGCTGGGGCGTTCAGAGGTTCGGAAAACTTTTGGAATAAAACCAATTCTAGGAGCACTCTAACTTTTATTGCATGCTTTGCTGTAGTATAAATTTAAATACAGAAAACATAATTTGAGTTTTTTGTTAACCTATGGACTACCAGTGACACATTTTTCGTTACGTTTTGGCCACTTCTACACACTTTCATTCAGCACAGGAAGGAACTATAGAAATATTATACAGCCTCAAGTTATATCAGTCCACCATATTCATCATCACAGATCTATCTTAAGCTGCATAAAATTGTCCAAATATAATTAGACCAAAGATAGCACACGTCACTGGTACTCTGAGAGTTAAAAGAAAAAAAAAAACAGTTTAACCTTCTGGACATTCTAATTCTCTATTTTATATACCAATAATTCCCGACCCTCACGGTATTGTATGTGAAAGGGTTGGGGTTGGGGGCAAATTGCGGTTTTGCTAATAACATCGTTACACCTCACAGTGTATATCAAAGCCTTGTTCATGCACTTCAGTGCTTGACAACTAAAGAGTATCATTGTGACTGTATTGTTAATCAACTAATGAAACTAATCGTAATAGGACCATTATAGATAGATGATAAATCCATTATTTTTTTCTCTTGGATTCTGAAAGGACATCACGACAACAAAACGAAAATGTATCTAACAAATAATTCATTTAAGTAAAAAATAAGTTACATAACTGATGCAATATAAATAAAGTCATAATTCCATCAACTACGTCACTGAAAATCAAATTACTGTACTTCCTTTATAATTATGTATTCAAATCATACATAATAATGGAATAAATTCATTATTCAATAAATACTAATATTTAACACGTTTTTAAGCCTGTCTTGATTTGCATCTGTATTTACAGTAATGGGTAGCAATGAGGCTTTAGATGAGAAAAATCATCATCTAGTTCCTCCAGATCAAATGACTTGACCATTCTCTTTTCAGTCGCCATTATGTCACAAAGGCGATCATCCCCAGTAGTTGTTCTAAGGTAGTTTTTTTACTCGTTTTAGAACAGAAAAAAAAAAATCTTTAGCTACAGTAGTTACTGGAATGGCTAGCAATATTCGCAACATTCTTAGTGTCACAGTAAAGGCAATGGGTAATGTATTCAGAATTTTGTACACATCAAATAGGTCCTCTTTTTTCTTTTGTTTTAAGAATGCCCTTGCTGAATGAATTGGGAAACCAAAATGAAATAATCAATGTGCACACTTTAGTGGTTGGAAAACAACTTAAGCTTTTCTTCTTCAAGAAAATGTTTTGACTGAATATCAAAAGAAGAGACTCTGAAAAAGATTAATGTGCTTACTAAATCTACGATCATCTTCAGCAGTGCAACTATCTATTACTGAGAAATATAACTGTGACTTCAATTGCTACTTTACGCTGATTAAAAAAAAAAAAAACATTCTGATTCTAATTGTTCTGGTCGCTTCCCGAGGGTACTGTTGGACAAATAATATAGTCTTTCAAGCTACTAATTATTCGTTGCACCCTCTTGCTACGAGCTGATCCAACACTTGTATTTACCTCTGGCACATCTGTTCCGAGTTTTCTAGCAAAATCATTTCCTTCATCATACAGTTGACCATACTCACCGTCAGTTCTCATTTTAGCCAAGTTTGCCTTTGTTGCTGTAATTAGATCCACAGCCCGAACAGCAGATATTCCTCCTTCCTGCAGCTGTTCAGACAAAGAATTTGTTTGCATAAATAATTCCTCAGCAATAAAAAGGCAAACTATAAATCTCCAAGATTCCAGTTTTGATTTGAAACCAGATGGTTCCATAGATGACTCATTATTGGACTCTGACAAACAAGTTAGTACAGCAAGAATGGCTTCATAAAGAAGGCGAATTTTACGGATACTCCTGTTCCAATAGAACCATCTCATTGTCACAGTTCTCTCTAGCTCTAGTACCTCCTACCCTAGCTCTTTTCGTGATTTAACAAAAAGTTCATGTCCTGTGTTACTGTTTGAAATAAAATTATACAAAGTTTGTACTGTGGAAAAGAAATTCACAAAGTCTTCAATATTACTGATACAGTTGATAAGCACTAAGTTCAGTCTATGTGCATAGCAATGTACACAGATAGCATGGGGAATTTTCTCTGCAATATGGGCCTGAACTCCGGATGCCCATCCACTCATGACACTCGCACCATCGTAACACTGCGCTGCACAGTCTGACAGTTCTAAACCCAACTCTTCAATATTTTCAAGAATGAAGTTTGCAAGAGATTCTGCATCTAATTTTTGCATGTGATATGTGCCACAACATCTCTCCTGAATTACTTCACCATCAAAATATCTGATAACTAAGCTTAATTGTTTTTTTATTGCATGATCTTTTGTCTCATCCACTAATATCGAAAAATAGTTTGCTTTCTTTATTTGTGCAGATATTTCACTCAGAATTTTGTTACCAAACACTTGTATTAATTCATTTTGGTATTCAAGGGACATGTAGTGGCCATATCTTGCTAGCATCTTCTTTTGCAGAGTTTCATTAGTGTCAGCTAGCATGTCAAGTGTCTCAATAAAGTTTCCTCTATTTGCTGACGTACCACTTTCATCCTGACCTCGGAATGGTAAACCTTGTCTATCAAGCAAACTCTTAACACGTAGGAAACATTTCACATGTTCTCTGTTTTCCTTTTTTTCATGCGCCCTGTTGGTACAAAGTTTATTCTTGATAGAAGCGTCTTTTTTGCTTACCACAGCTTTCAAGTTCAGCCACCCTCTCATGGAAATTAAATGCCTTTCATTTTGGGCATATTTTTTCAAATAATTCTGAACAATCCATCCATTTACAAAATCCCACATCAACAAATGTTCGCTTATCATAAACCTCCCCTTTTCTTATTACATTACTGTTAAAGTGTCTACAAGCAAAACAATAGACACTGTCTTGTAGTTGAGAATATTAAATCCACCCCTACTTTCTGTAATAATCTACATTGAACTTCCTTTTTTTGTTTGAGGAAATACCTTAAGGTTGGGTTGTACAGGATTATCAGGTTCAGATGTGCTAATGTCAAGCAAAGACGCAACAGTACCACTAGCAGCAATGCATGCAACAGTGGCAGAAAAGGTTTCCTGTAAGTATTTACTGATTGCCCTATATCAACATGCCGAGATAGTGTATATACTTTTTCACTTCTCCAACCCACCAACCAAAAACTGTTAGTTAATGAAATATATATATTGTTACGTCTTCCAGTGAACCAAACTTTGAAAATGTCAAAAAATATCAAAAGATGAAGCAAAAGTTTACTATAATGATTCTAGTATAATTATGAATGAAAACTATTTAATTGGAAGTTTTTTTGCTAGTTAAATAAGGAAGATGAATTCAAAATTTTACGATACATGTAGGGGAAAGCGGCACTAGACTCCTCCCATCACCCCAACGCCGATTGGTTGATAACTCCAAACCAGGATGAAATAGTTATTCATCTCCCAAACTGCTAACTACCCATTGTTCACAATACCCGGGTAACAGTATATATATATATATATATATATATATATATATATATATATATATATATATATACCTTTCATCCTTGCTAACTATCCCTGAGGCTGAAGTCGATGGAGTGGCAATGACATTTGTCTGTGTCTTAGGGTCAGGCAGCTAAGACTCGTTGTCGCCTTTAACTTTCTGTTCCTGAACTTCTTTTTCGCTCTCAATATGCCTAGCAGGTGGAACTCTGTCTTGTTCTTTAACTTCTTTCTGCTTTTTTTGTAAAAAAAAAAAAAAAAAGCTGTGATATTTTGCTGTGATTTTGAACGTTTCATGATTAAAACGATTAACAAGGTCTGGCCTGCCAAGCCACACAAAAGAAACTGGCGTCTGGCTGTGTTATTGGCGGCTGGCCCACTAGGGCCTAGGCCCTTACACACTAGAACATGATCGGTTCTCGTACATTTCTACCTTTCCGTCCTCCCCACAACACACACACACACACACACATATACACACACACACACAGTAAGATTTTTTCCATATAAAGTTATAACAGTGTCTTGTCCTTTGAATTCCTTTGTACCGTATATAATGTCCTGTTGATAGCATTTGGCTATGAATTATGAAGTGCAGGTCTGATGATGTAGGGTCTTTGGTATGGGCTGGGTTGGAGGGGGGAGGCAAGCCAGATCTTGGGGGGAGCAAGCTGAGTCTGGGGGGTGCACTTGCCCCCCCAGTCCCCCCAAATGACGCCACAGATGGAGGCTCCCATCATCACAAAGCTAAACACATTAAAGTTTTTCTGGTAAATGTGTGTAGTCTGCATAATAAATTTTCCAGTATAGAGGCCCTTGCCTATACTGAAGATTGAGCTGTAATTGGCATAACTGAATTATGGCTAAATACTGAACAAGGAGATTTTCTAGTAGAGTTTACTTTACCGTCATATCACAAACTTAGTAGTGAAAGGAAGAATAGAGCAGGAGGTGGTGTGTTGTTATATATTAAATCAGGGTTTCATCCAGTCATAATTAGCAAGCAAGGTATTAAAAACATTGTCACTACTTATATTCAGCCTAGAAACAAATCTTGTCATAAAGTCACACTTGGGCTAATTTACTGTCCACCCAGTCGGCAACTCAACATCGACAATGAGCTATTCAATCATGCTGCTGAAATCTCTTGTATGCAAAATGCCATTATATTTGGTGATTTTAATTTACCAGTTCCGAATTGGGAAGAAAGCCTAACCTCGCACACAGGATTAGATCTACAGTATATAGAAACTTGCAGGAAAGTTCACTGTATCAATTTGTAAATTATCCGACACATGGAGCTAACATCCTAGATCTAGTCTTAGCCACATCAGAAAATTTAGTGAGTAAAGTTATTGTAGTAGAAGAATTTAGTACAAGATATTATTCCATAATAACATTTAACATTAAAATCAGTGAAGAGCATGTCAGGGCCAGCTGTGAGAAAGTGCCTGACAATAAGAGGGTAGAGTTTAATAAACTAAGGGCAATTGTAGGTGCAAGTGACTGGCATCCCATTGTCGAAACATTAAATATCAATGATGGGTTGAGAGTTTTTACAGAAACCCTCAACAAAGCAGTCAGGTTATGTATTCCGGTGTGCAGCTGAAGGCCTGCCAAAAATTCTAAATCCAGTGGGTAAAACTCTGATATTAACCCGCCCCATCCCGACGTTTTCTGGGCAGTGGTACGCCCCAGTCTCGACATTTTTGGACCTTTTTTTTTTTTGGCTCAAACATCCGCTTTTGGTGAGAAACATCGAAAATTTATAGAGAAATCACTCACCTGAGGTTTAAAATACTCGATCCAGGTAGGAGTACCTCCTTACCTTACAGGGTTTTCTATCAGGCTGGCTGCAAAGAAAACGAGTTCTATGGGAGGATAACTATTCTACACCACTCATAAACGGTATTTATTTATTTATTTGGTACGAATTTATATGTAGTACGAGAATATATTGGTTTTCAAATGGTAATATAGGCATTATAAGCATTGTTTCACTCACTAACTCATCACCATTCCTGACCTTTTTTTGCCACATTACCTGATCATCATTCTGACTGTTTCTTCCTCTAATGTTTGTCCTCCACATTGTCATCGATTGGGGAATCACTCTGGCCCTGAATTTTGTACCGTGGCATGACATGGCTTTACTGGCCAGGTCTCTGATAACAGGTGAATTGCTGAGAAAAGGTCATGCAGGGGGGGGAGCAGGTCATGCTGGGTAAGGCATTGTCCCTGCCTGGCATCTTGTAGAGGAAGGTGTCCCGTGTATACGTGCCAAAAATCACTCGCGAAAATTGAAAATTGTGCAAATTAGGGACCTTGCAATGTTGCCGCATTAATTTACGTCTCTGGGATATGAATGCACATCATGTGAGGACGTGAATTCACGTCTCTGGGACGGGGCGGGTTAAACATTGTCTTGCAGAAGATAATATTACACATTATAAAGCAACGTTGGGTCTGGTT
This sequence comes from Coenobita brevimanus, assembly GCF_032717465.1. Classification (NCBI taxonomy): domain Eukaryota; kingdom Metazoa; phylum Arthropoda; class Malacostraca; order Decapoda; family Coenobitidae; genus Coenobita; species Coenobita brevimanus. The sequence continues at coordinate 19,277,435 of NC_137065.1, read as the reverse complement.
AGTACTTGGATGGGTGACCGCCTGGGAACACCAGATGCTGTTGGCATAACGTTCTCCCTACGTGTCAAGTGAGGTTTGTGGAGGATTAGTTCCCCTCCCTGTAAAACAATTAACTCTAAGCCCTTGGCCACCCTGTTTGGGATACATGGCGTCTGGCAATGAATGAATGAATAAAGATTAAAATACCACAGAGTCAAAAGCAATAAAATATATATATATATATATATATATATATATATATATATATATATATATATGATGCTCTTCATTGAAAAGCCATAAAATTAATTAACCCGCCACGTCCCATTGATGTATAGATATGTCCACACGTTGACATATATAAACGTGCATCAATTGCAAGGTCCCTAATTTGCACAATTTTCAATTTTCGCACGTGATTTTTGGTAATTATACACAGGACACCTTCCTCTACAAGATGCCAGGCAGGGACAATGCCTTACCCCGCATGACCCCCCCCCTGCAGGCCACTGTCTCGGCAATTCACCTGTTACCAGTAACCTGATCAATAAAAAAGTGTTGTGCCAAGCTACAAAATTCAGGGCCAGAGTGATTCGACAATTGATGACAGTGTATTTACGTAGCATTAGAGGAAGAAACAGTCAGAAATGATGATCAGGTAATGTCGCCAAAAAAGGTCAGGTATGTTGATGTGTTTGGTGGATGAAACAGTGCTTTTATTGCCTATATTACTGTCTGAAAACCAATATACTCTCGTATATAAATTCGTACCAAATAAATAAATAAATACCATCTATGAGTGGTGTGGAATAGTTACCCTCCCATAGAACTCGTTTTCTTTGGAGTGAGCCTGATAGAAAATCCAGTAAGGTAAGGAGTACTGCTACCTGTATTGAATATTTTAAATCTCAGGTGAGCGATTTCTCTATGAATTTTCGAGTTTCTCACCAAAAGCAGAGGTTTGAGCCGCCCCAAAGTTTTTTCCAAAATTGGTCAGGACTGGGGGGAGTCAGTGGTGGAAAATCGTTTGGGACGGGGCGGGTTAAACGTTGTAAGAAAAACCTTGAGGCACATATTGCCAGTATCAGTAAATCAAATAAAGAATTTTTCAGTTACATAAGAAGCAAAAAGGTAATAACCCCAAATATCTGGCCCTTAATCCAAGATAATGGAGAGCACACTGATGATGAAACTAAGATGGCGAAAATTCTTAATACTTTCTTTGCATTGGCATTTACAGTAGATAATATACATATTACTCCTGAAATTTCCCCAGTTCCTATAGAAGAAGGCACCTTATTCAATGATAGTACAGTTAGTGATCATGATCTACTACCTGCAATTAGCAAATTTAAAGAGAATAAAACACCAGGACTGGACCAAATGTCCACGTGAATTAACCCGCCCCGTCCCGTCGACGTATGGGTACGTTGCAACATTTTGCATTTGCCAATCCCGGCGACGTACTGGTACGTCGTGCAATTGCAAGGTCCCTAAATTGCACAATTTTCAATTTTCGCGCGTGATTTTTCGTATGTATACACGGGACACCTTCCTCTATTCCTCTACAAGATGCCAAGCAGGGACAATGCCTTACACCGCATAACTTCCCCCCTCCCCCCCTCACACCATTGTCTCGGCAATTCACCTGTTACCAGTGACCTGCCCAGTAAAGATATTCAGGGCCAGAGTGATTCCCCAATCGATGACAATGTGGAGGACAAAGTTTACATAGCATTAGAAGAAGAAACAGTCAGAAATAATGATCAGGTAATGTGGTATGGTGATTAGTTAGTGAGTGGAACAATGCTTATAATGCCTATATTACTGCTTGAAAACCAATATACTCTCACACTACATATAAATTCGTACCAAGTAAATAAATAAATACCGTTTATGAGTGGTGTGAAATAGTTACCCTCCCATAGAACTAATTTTCTTTGCAGCCAGCCTGATAGAAAACCCAGCCAGGTAAGGAGGTACTCCTACCTGCATCGAGTATTTTAAACCTCAGGTGAGCGATTTCTCTATGAATTTTCGATGTTTCTCACCAAAAGCGGAGGTTTTAGCCAAAAAAAATTTTTTTTGAAAATATCTTGGGATTGGGGGATGTCGAAGGTGCAGAAAACCTCAGGATGTGACGGGTTAAAGGAACTACAGAATGAAGTTTCAAAACCTTGATCTGAACTTTTTAATGTATCACTAAAGAGCAATGAGGTGCCACACAAAAGGAATCTTGCAAATGTAATCCTGACATTTAAAAAAAAAAAAAAAGAGCACAACCAAGAAACTACCACCCAATTAGATTAACATTAGTGGTTTGCAAATTGTTTGAATGTATTATCAGAGACAAATTTGTGAAAAACTTAGAAACAATTTCATCAAAGACTCGCAAAATGGTTTTCGGAATGACCACTCTTACCTCATGAATCTGTTGGACTTTTTAAATGACATACTGAACATGTATGCTGAGACTAAATCTGTTGACGTTGTCTACCTTGATTTCCAAAAGGCTTTTGACAAAGTTCCATACAAAAGACTCGTTCAGAAGCTAATGGCACATGGGTTCAATGGCAGTAGGCTCAGGTGGGTCAAAGATTGGCTCATAGGATGAAAGCAAAGGGTAAGATTAACCCCTTAACCGAGGGGCGTCACTTTTGTGATGCTTGGGAGCAAGTGATCATACCGTGGGGCGTCACTTTTGTGATGCTTGGGAGCAAGGGATCATACCGTGGGGCGTCACTTTTGTGATTCTGTGTTACTTTGAATTTGCCCGGGCTTTCAAGTGTTGGCTTGTATTATCTATCAGTACTACCAATGTCCAGATACAATCAGTTCTGCTAATGTCACCTGTACTCCCATCCGCTGTCGACAATTTAGCCATTTTTCTCTTGTCCTTGACTCCCCCCCTCCTTCTCCCCTCCATTAACCTCTCCTCCTGCCTGACTAGCTGCGCTGCGCTACACAAATCCTGGACGGATTTTTCCACTCATTTTATCCATTGAAATTTGCCCTTTGCCCTATTCTTATACAAAATAATATATTAAAGAAAAAGAAAAGGTAATTGATACTGCCATACATCTGGAATGGGCTAATTATCACCTGGCAACACCTTACATGCACTCGTTCGCTAATTTTCCCTGTTTATTTCCCCTTGAAATATGCTGTATGACCTGTTCTCATAATAAAAATATATATAAGAAAGGAAGGAAGAAGCCTAAGTGATATTTACATTCACCTGGAACTACCTAATTTATTATGCATTGTTTAGATTTCCTGCCAATCATTTCATAGTGTATATATTAGCAGCTGTCACCACGCTGACATTGGCAACCCTTCACTGCCCCTAGGCCACAGTATTCAGTTTACTGTCGTCTTTCAAAGTGAAACCACGTCGGATTTGCACCTGTCCAATTCCGCCGCTTTTTAACTCCATGCAAAGGGCCCTGTGACCTCTACCCCTACTAAACCTCATGTGTAGGGGTAAAGGACTAAGTGTCTCTGCTGTGGAACGTGAACTGGCTAATGTATCAGTGATAATGATGGACAGTGACTACAATCTTTCTGGTGACTCTAAAACAGTGCAAGTGGAAATGTAAATAATGTGTAAACAGGAAGTGAAAGCAATGAATGTAAATATAACTGAACAGTGGAAAATAGTTTTATAAGTTACTGCAAGTGACAGTGCATAACATAGAGCAAATAAAACAGAAATGTAAATAATGTACGGTAAGTAAAATAGAGAATGTAAGTGTAAATGTAAATAAATAGTAATATAAGAATACGAGTATATATACTTGGAGTAATGACAGTGAAAGTGAAAGTTTCACTCTAGCATGAATGAATACTGGGTGTAATGAAAGTGAAAGTGACAGCTTTGCTCTCTTTGCTAGTATACAGGATGAGAAAGTGAATGCCTGGAGTGAAAATAAACTACTATAGTAGGACTCGCCCACGTTTGCGGCTGTGGTGTTGTCCGCACCTGTGTACAGTGTTGCCACGTTTTCTATACCGTTATCTCTCTCTCTCTCTCTCTCTCTCTCTCTCTCTCCTGGCGGGAAATGTGAGCCACCCTGAGTACTTTTGATTCTTTTATAAGTTATTTATAATTGTGCTTTCATTTGTTAATTTGGTTTTGTTATATTTAGTGATGCCGACAATGCATTCAATGCATGCCCCTCTCCTGCCTCTCTCTCTCTCTCTCTCTCTCTCTCACCGACTGGGTGTGGAAGTGTTGCCGCTCGCGAGTGAATAATGTTTTTTTTTTTTTCTTCGGTATTGGCATATGCCTACTATTTTGTCCTACATATTAGCTTATGATTATAAATGTGATTATTCCTCGCCCTTAAAATTATGGTAAAAGCCGGTAAATGTGAGCATTTTTCCCTAGCAACATCTGTACAAGATATGCTTGGGTCTACAGAGGTACGTACTTTATCTTAGGCCAGTGTAAGTGTTGCCACTCACAAGAATTACATGAACTATTTCTTTTACTTTAGATATTGGCATATTTCTTCTTTTTTCAGGTCATTATCTTATATCCATAACTGTGATATTATTACCCACCCTAAAACTACGCTAAAAACTATTAAAAGTGACTACAATTTCTTTTAGCAACACTGTACAATATGTATGCCATGTTTCTGTGTTACTGTATAAATATTTTATGCATAATAAGATTACTGTTAATTCATCCATCAAAATACACAAGTGTAAGTTTTATTCATCTGAATTTATCGAATTTGTGATGCCTTGTACATAAATAGCTTCCGTTTCACATCGCAAGTTGGGGAAACGTGGCACCATTGTACACAGGTGCGGCCACACCACAGCCGTAAACGTGCGCGAGTCCTACTATAGTACCGGTACTGAAAGAAACTTACAGATAAATATTGTATATACAAATAAGTGTAATAAAGTACTTGGAATATAAGTGTGAGTGTGTTTATAAATAATAAAAGACAGCTCCACCTCAGAATACCATCAGGGAACCAGCATGGGAGGAAAGCTCGTATGCGCTCGTAATTTACATTGCTTTCACAGTGTTTTTTTTTTGGGGGGGAATATGGATTCCAAACTACTTGAAATTCATAGAACTGTGTTTGTAGTTATAATATCAGGCAGTGGTAACCATATTACGGGGTATTGGGAAGTGTAAAGTGGAGACTTCATTACCCAACTTCAGAAGTCTCCACAAGTCCTATGGTTGTCGATGAAGGCTCAACAAACATCCCAGGGGAAAGCTGAAGGTATGTGCCATATGCATATTTAATTTTAATATTCTAGGAGTAATAATTGATTTTTGAAAAATATTTTTAAAAAGTCAGTCAGAGTGCGAATATCCTCGCGGAATGCACAAGGAACGCAAAAACATCCCCGCGGTGTAGGGGTTAAATGGAAAAGAGTCAGACTAGATAAACCTTACAAGTAGAGTGCCAAAGGGTTCAAAGTTAGTTCCTATTCCTTTTTTAATGTACATAAATGATAATAATAATAATGGATTATGTTGTAAAATTTCAAAATTTGCTGGTTACATTAAGATCGGTAGAAGAGCAGATACAGCACTGCTGAGGCAGGCAATTCAGAGAGATCTTGATATACTGTTTAACTGGCCCCATACATGGCAAATGGATTTCAGTTATAAGAAATGAAAGTTGTAAACACTGTCTGGTATATCAGTATGGTGGTAGGGTACACTCTGACAAATGAGGCTGCTGATGAAGGATGACATTTATGAGAAGCTGCAGGATGCAGTGAATAGAGTGGCAAGACATGATGTGTTAGTTTGCATTGGCGATTTTAATGTGATTGTTGGTAGTAGTAGGGATGGCTTTGAAGACTGTATGGGTAAGGAGGGTGTTAGTATAAGAAATAAAAATTGAGTGCGATTTGGAAGCTTTTGTTTGGCAAATGACCTTATGATTGGTAGAACTACTTTGAGCATAGAAAAATACATAAAACTACTTGGATTTCACCATGTGGTAAATATTGCAATCAGATTGACCACACTGCAATTAGCAGAAGGCATACAAGTTATTTGCAGAATGTTTGCGTAAGGAGGGGGGCAGATATAGGTAGTGATCATCAACTTATTGTGTCAAAGATTAAAATAAAACTCAAGAGAAATGTTAATGGTAATTGTACAGGAGGTAATAAATATGATTTTGATGAGCTGAGAAATGATGAGAACATGAAAGAGAAGTTTTGGTGGGAATGTAGGAACAGGTTTCTGGTCCTGCAGACTTTGATGGAATCTGAAGACAATGATATTAATCAAATGTGGAGAGAGGTAAGAGAGGTTTTGCATGAGAGTGCTAAGGTTACTATTAAGAAAAGAGAAAAGCGAGAAGGAAAAACTGGATGTCACACGAAACATGGAATGCAATTCAGAAATGGAAAGAGGCGAAGTTAATAAGTGAAGAACAACATGCTGATGGCCAGGTAGTTGAAGTACTTAAAGGAAAGTACTGGAGTATACATTCTGAAGTAAAAAGACTCATTAGAAGGGGATGAAAAGGCAAAAGAGACAGAAATTAAGTAAAAATGACGGTCAGAGCACAAGAACAGAGTATCAGGCCATAAAGGAGTTAACTGGGACTGAAAAGAGAAGGAAGGAAATTCATTTACGATAGAAATGGTAACTTGATAACTAAAGATTTGGATATAAAAGGAAGGTGGAAGGAGCATTTTGAATCTATTCTAAACAGACCAATCCTAGAAGAAGAGGACATTTTGCCAGCCAAGAGATTTGCAGATGGAAACAGGGACTATATCCTTGGATGAGGTAGCAAAATCTATAAAAGAGTTAAAGAATTTTAAGGCCCCAGGAGAGGACGGAATATTTCCTGAAATGCTTAAGGTGGAAAATGATGAGTTGATGAATGCGCTTTTGAAACTTTTTAATGTGGCTTGGGATAATGGTGGAATTCCAGAAGAGTGGAAAAAAGGAGTGATTATAATAATACCAAAAAAAAAAGAGGCTTAAGTGTGTGTGGAAAATGGAGGGGGATAACTTTGACACCTGTAGGTTCAAAAGTCTTTTCCAAAATCCTGTTGAACAGAATAGAGCCAGTAATTGATAAAATTTTAAGAGAAGAACAAGCTGGATTTAGAAAGGGTCGAGGCTGTAATGATCAGATTTTTATTGTAAGGCATCTAATGCAACAAGCTAATGAGATGAAAATGCCACTTAGTATGTGTTTTGTGGATTTTGAAAAGGCGTTTGATAGTGTTTCACGTGGAGCTATGTTGAAAATTATGGGTTTCTATGGAATATGAGAAAAGTTTGTAAATATTATTAAAAGCCTGCATGAAGGTACATTTTGTAAGGTAATGGCGGGTGGTTCTTTGAGTAATCAATTTGAAGTTAAGTCAGGAGTGAGTCAAGGAGGAGTTCTTTTGCCTTTGCTGTTTGTTTTGGTTATATATTATATTATGAGAAAGGTTGTAAGGAGAACAGGTGCAGGACTTAACTGGAAAGAAATTAAGAGGCTGATGGACTTGAACTATGCTAATGATATTGTACTGATTTGTGGAAGTATTTACGAGATGTAGAGGGTGCTTGATTTTCTGATGAAGGAAGGAGAAAAAGTTGGATTCGTAATAAATTGTGGAAAGACTGAAATTATTAATATGAACGTGGAGAACCAAATCGATTGTGTAATTGGAAATAATGTGGTGAAGAATGTAGAAAATTTTAAATATCTGGGAACGATTGTATCATCTAATGGATCATTAAACAATGAAATTGAGGAGAGGATTAGACAGGCTTGGCGAGCTGTTGGATTGTTGAAATGTGTTGGGAATAATAATATGCTTTCGGTGCATACTAGAGTAAAGATTTACAAGTCAATGGTTAGACAAATTTTATTTTATGGGGTTGAGTCATGATACAGTACAACATGCAACAGATCAGAAAGTATTACAATTTGAGAATAAAATACTGAGAAGGATACTTGGGGTAAAGTGGCAAGACAGAGTTACAACTGAAAAAGTAAGGGATAACACGAGAGTGGAACCAGATGATGAATATGTGAGACTGTCTTGCTGGAAATGGCTGGGGCACGTATGTAGAAAAGAAGGCAGTTTAATACAGGATGTGCCAGAGTGGATTGCTAGAGGAAGAAGAGGAAGAAGTAGGCTGAGGGAAACCTGGTTGAGGACAATGAAAAGAGAAGCAGGAGAGGAGTGTTAGTGGGACCTGAAGGAGATGGCAAGAGACAAATATTGGTGGAGAGAGATCATCGAGGCCCTATGCATCCCGTGGGGTGCCACAGGAAATGATTGATTGATTGATTGAAACATTGGCAGTAAAAATGTAGGAGCTAATTATAAATATGAATGATATCAAACTTGATTGAGTAAACCATGAAAAAGATTTAGGAGCTATAATAACAAATGATCTGAAACCAAGCAAACAATGTACAGAAGCTGTAAAGGAAGCCAATAAATTGATTGGCTTCATAGGTAGAGCATTTGAATATAAATCCGATAATATCGTCCTCAGGTTGTATAATTCTTTAGTAGGCCTGCACTTGGAGTATTGCATTCAATTTTGGTAACTGTATTATGGAAAGGATATGAAGAAACTTAAGAAAGTACAGTGAAGAGTGACAAAGATGATGCCTGGACTAAGAAGTAACCCATATGAGGAACACTTAGAAGCCCTGAATCTCTCTACCATAACGAACACAGGTTACGAGTGATTTAATTCAAGTATTCAAAATATTCAAAGGGCATGATAATATGGCCATCGATAAAAATTTCACAGTTGATCTCTCAAACTACGCTAGAGGTAAAGGTCATAAAATTATCAGTAAATAATTTCAGTCACATGAAGCTAAGCATTTTTTCTTTAAAAAAGTTGTAAATAATTGAAATAAATTGCCCACAAATGTAGTAAACTGTGATATAGTGCTAATCTTTAGAAATCACTTGGATAACTATCTGTTATCTGACCCCCAGCTATGTATGTTCACTCTTGAGCAACACATTTCTTTGAAGTAATAGCCACAAAATTTTTGGAAAGCTTTAGCAAAATACTTATCCAACAGGGTCATAAATATCAGAAATAGACTTAACTTTTACCAGCTACACGAAAGCTTATTCCCCTCCTGTATACAAGACACTCCGTAAACTTAACATACCCGTACATAGTGTTGTGTGACGTCAATATATATTTATCAATTTGTTAAATGCAAATAAACCCTCTCACGCATGCATAAGTTTTATGAGTTTTGCCGACACACGATTTTATTCTGCCTCCCTCCCTGCCAACCTGCCCGCGTGCCACTGAAAACACAGTCATATTCTCACCTTTCTTTTGCCACCCAAACCTCTATATATTGCCATGACACCAACATATCTTATTCGCCGATGTTTGTTCTAGCAGATAAGCGAAAAACAAAACAAAACAAAAATACGAATAAAAGTACATTAGCCCACCGTGAATAAACATTTCCGAACATCAATTTCACTTCCCAACATCCTAGTTCGAATGTTTTCCATCATACAGAAAAATGTTATTAGAAGTTTTGATAGAGAATTTCATCAGCTTTCCATTGGGAAAATTCGGTTATGATACGATTTGTGGTTTTCGAGAAAATAGCCAGAAACTGAAAGCCATTTTTTGAATGAAAAAAAAAAAACTGATTTTGTGCAAGGAGCTTTTCCACAAAAGTTTTCTTGCACACATTATGTTTTTATTTCATAATCTTGTGTAGAATTTCATGAGCTTTCTCATAGTCCCTGCCAATTTTTGACATGCCTCAGTTTCCGAGTAACTCGCAAAAAACTACTGGGTACTCGGCCATGCTGCACTTTCGTCATGTGCGCACAATAACCTTTATATTCCCGCCTACTTAACAACGACTTTTCATCAGAGATATTACATTGTTATGTCTGTACGTACATAAAATTCACTGATCTTTATCATGATTCCTACAGGAAGTTGATACGTCCAATAGTTTTCAAGTAAATGGACGACAAATGTAGAATACTCCTCATCACCTGCAAGTGAGATAAAAACACGCCCTTTCCCTGCCTCACCCACAGCTACATATTTTCGCTCCTTAGGTTTTATTATTTTCTTTTTTTACTAAATATATACATGTAAAATATCATAAGCTTTTTGATAGTGCTCTCAGGAACTCGAAATGACCACCAGTCTTTTTGCTAGGTAGAGGTACTGAAACTGAACTTTCTTCCATCTCATATGTGTATCTGTAAAAATCAATTCTTATTTGTGTAAAACATATAGAAATAAAAAAATAGATCAATATACAAATCAACAAAATACGGATAACTCATTTCCTCCAGAGGTGTTGAGATGCTGGCAGGACCTTGAAGGGCTTGAAGACGAGGAGTTTATGTAGTGTGTGAGCGTGTGTGTGTGTGTGTGTGTGTTTGTCTGTGGCATAATATATTTTGTTCTCTCCTCGTTGCAGTACGTTTACCTAACACATGCTATGCACACAATAGATTTCTCCACGAACATTCGCTGCACAATATACGTATATATGTGTGGGATATTTCTTGTCTCTGATCCCTGTGCTAGGTTTTCACTAAGTCAGTCAATGCACGCAATATTTCTCAGTGAACATTCACTGTACTATTTTATTCGTATGTTTTACGCTATACCATATGCAATATAGCACTGTCTGAGATTGGTACAATACCTTTTCACTAAAGTCTGTGATTGTATGGCATATTTGTTGTCTCTGATACTTGCACTAGGTTTTTGCTAAGTCAGTCAATGCATGCAACATTTCTTGGTGAACACTCGCTGCTTTATTTTATACAAATGTTTCACACCAAACCATATGCAATATAGCACTGTCTGAGATTCGTACAATACCTTTTCACTGGAGTCTGTGTGACGTATTTGTTGTCTTTGATACTTGCGATAGGTTTGAGGTATATTTGTTGCACAAAACAGTAGTATTGGCTTCATTATAAAGGTAAAATACTCACATCATTTACGGCCAGGGTGAAGTAGAGTGGAAACCCCGTTATAACAAACCACACTCCTGCATCTAGGCCTAATGGCTGATAATGGGCCCAATGCTTTACAAACAATATATCTATGTTCCATAGACACAATCACTTCACATTACTGTATAGTCAAAAACACCATACAGTCACAATATTTCAATAATGGCTTCTGCCTCGGGTGAGTTGGGGAAAATGGCAGATTTAAAGGGATGATTGACAGCAGCGCTACCCTTCAGCCTGGCTGGTCGTGAGATACTGAGGTTTTACTGCTGTGCATTGTCTCATCAGAGCAGTTACAGTGTTGCCAAGTGTTTACCTCAGAAGAGAGACGTACCCACTAGAACACACCAAAATTTGAAGCAAATCAGACAGCATTTCTTCTGCTTAATGACGCAATTTGCGTCTATGTGTGTTTATATGCCAAACAGCAAAGAATGCAATTCGTGTCAACATGCCTTGGAGGGTAAATTACTGTAAGTACAGACAGATCTTCACAGATAGCCCAGAGTTAATGGTCACTACTCTTACTTTCAACCTCTGATGGGAAGTGCCAGGCAAGGCTTCTGCACCTCTTCTGGACATCCACAATGTACAATTTCCATAGTGTCTATAGACAGGTTGACGAATGAAGAAGTGAAAGAACGCTGTGGGGTGGATGTGGATGTGGTTGAGAAGATTAGGAGAAATACACTGAGGTGGTTTGGACATGTGAAGAGAATGGAGAATGAAAGACTGACTAAGAGGGTGTATGTAGGTGAGGTGGAGGGAGGGAGAAGGAGAGGTAGACCGAGGATGAGGTGGAGGGATGGAGTTGAGAGGTATATGAGGGAGGGGGGGTGAGTTGGGGGGAGGGTAGTCCAATGGTGGGTGACAGAGCAACTTGGAGGCGTTTTGTCTGCGGCCACCCTTTGCGGGATTAGAGCGTCGGGCTATAGATAGATAGATAGATCTATAGATGCCCCATTATATCAGTGTACCCGAATATAATGTCATGCCTTACTTGTTGAATTATTTGCTTATTCTTTATACTCTGTTATTCTTTCTTTTAGGTTATTCAAACTGGTAGCTTATTGGTCAAGTATTATAGAATGTAACTTTTCTCTTTCAGTCTTTCCTATGAAATTTCCATGTCAGTTTTTCCATGTTGCATGGTGGTCCATCTAATTTTTTTTCTTGCTAGTTTTAACTGGAGGGGTTGGAGGCGGGAGAAGCATTCTTGCTTTGCTGTCCCTATCTTTCAGCATGTACAGTAGAATTACAGTAGATCATGCAGTCATAGTCTGCTGTGTAACAAGCAGCCTCAAAAGGACCATAAAGTCTGTTTCTGTTTGCATTCCTTTGTATTCCTTTCTATTCCTTTGGAGCTAAAAATTGCATTGCCCAGTGTGCCAGACATGTTTCTTCAATTGATCAAGAAGAAATATTTCATTTTCGACATATGAAAAAATTGTTCCTGGATTGGTGACTGGGTCTGGACAATTTCTGGATCCATGACCATTAAGGGGTTGGAACCCCCCACCCAGCCCAGGGCCTCTGACAAACTTTGATGAAAAGCAATAGGCTTCCAGGGTTTATGGACATCTACTGTACATCCTCATTTTTTTTTTTTCCTGGAACAATTGATGCAAAAATTTGATTTGTAGAGTGCAGACAAACAGATGAAACTGCCATTGGCAGAGCATTTGCTGGATGGATCCGACTGTGTCTGCTTTGTTTTCACTGGTGTGTGGACAGTAAAGCACTTGCCGGATGTATCCAGCTGTCGGCTTAGTTTTCACTGACGTGAGCAGTCATTTGGCAAAAATTTTTCGCACTTAATTGCAAAGCACAAATGGGTTTATGAAACTAAAAATTGTATTGCCAGGTGCGCCACATGTTTCTCTTCAATTTGGTAAAAAAAAAAAAAATTATTTCAAAAATTGAAAAAATGGTGCCCGGCCTGGCCATTGGATTGCGATGATTTCCTGACTCATGGCCAGTGAGGGGTTTCAAACCCCCACCCAACCCAGGGCCTTTGACCGATTTTTTAAAAAAACAATAGGCTTCCAGAGTTTATATTTACCTTCTGATTTTTTTTCCAGAATGATGGGTGCAAAATTGTGACATGTAGTGAGCAGACAGACAGACAGACTCATGGATGAAATTGCCAGAGTTCTTGCCAGATGGATCCCACTCTCTGCCCCCCCTTCTTCCCCTCTCTGCCTCCTCTTCTCCTTATTCTCCTTTCCCCTCTTTTCTTCGCTTCCTCTCTTACCCCCTTCCCACTTCCCTTCCTCTTCCTTCCCCCTCTTCCCCTTTTGCCTGATGGACCCGATTGTCTGCTTAGTTTTCACCTGCATGTGGGAAGTAGAGTGCTTGCCAGATGGATCCATTTGTATCAGCTTAATTTTCACCCACATGTACGCAGTCATTTGGCAACAATTTTCTCCCTTCCTTGTGAAGTTCAGGATAGGTTTAGGAAACTGAAAGTTGTATTGCCTGGTGAACCATACTCTTCTCTTCAGTTTCATAAGAAAATAAAATCGTTTTTCGAATTTTGAAAGAATGGTGCTGAGGCGGGTTGTCCACTGTGTCCAAACGATTTCTGGACCCACAGCCATTGTGGGGCTGCAACCCCCCATCCAGCCCAAGGTCTTTGACCGATTTTGACATAAAACAATAGGCTTCCATTGTTAATGGATATCTACCTTTTGCATGTTTTTTTCAGATTGATTGCCGGAAAATTGTGACCTGTAGATAACAGACAAACAAACAGACAGACTTGCAGATGAAACTGCCATAGGGAGAGCACTTGCCTGATGGATACCCTTTTCTCCCCTCCTCTTTCCCACTCTCTTCCCCGTCCCCTCCTTCCCCGCACTTCCCCTCTCCTTCCTCCATCTTCCACTCCTTTCCCTCTTCTCCCCCATCTTTCCCCCCCTTCACCCCCATCTTCCCCCTCCTCTCTTCCTTCCTTTTTTGCCCCCAGTTTCCCCTCCCGCTTCTCCCTTCCCTTTTTCTCCCTTCTTCCCTCTCCCTTTTTCATTCCCCTCTTCCCCCCTTTCTCCCCCCTCTTTGCCTTCTCTCTTCCCCCTCTCTTCACCCACTTCTCACCCCCTCTTCCCTCCCATCTCCCACCTACAATGTCCCCTTCTTCTTCCCCCCTCCTCTGTTTTCCCCCCTCCCTTCTTCCCCTGCTCCTCACCTTCCTTTTGCACCCTTCTTTTTCCGTCTTCCCTCCTTCATGAATGGATCCCATTGTCTCCTAAGTTTTCACTGGTGTGTGGGCAGTAGAGCAATTGCCTGGTGGATCTGATTGTGTCTTTTTCAGTTTCTCTGGCGTGTGGCCAGTCATTTGGCGAAATTTTTCGCACTTCATTGCAACAGCAAAGGATTGGTTTAGGAAACTAAAAATTTCATTGCCAGGTGTGCATGACACTTCTCTTCAATTTGGTTAGGGTAAATATATCGATTTTTAAAATCTGAAGAAATGATGCAGGGGCGGGGTGGCCATTGGGTCCCAACGATTTCTGGACCCACGACCATGAAAGGGTTTCAACCCGCCATCCAGCCCAGGACCTTTGACTGATTTTAATGAGAAATGATAGGCTTCCAGGGTTTATGGTTATCTTCTGATTTTTTTTTTTTTTTAAGAACGAATGCCGCAAAACTGAGACCTGTACAAAGCACTCAAATAAACAGACAGATGAAACTGTCAGCCTGAGTGCTTGCTGGATGGATCACTCCCTCTTCCCCCCTCCTTCCCTCTTTCCCCACTCCCCCTTCTCCCCCTCCCCCATCTTCCCTCTTCCCCAACTCCCCCTTCTCCCCCTCCCCCATCTTCCCTCTTCCCCCTCTTTCCCCCTCCCCCCTCTTTCCCCCTCCCCCCTCTTTCCCCTTCCCCCCCTCTTTCCCCCTCTCCCGTCCTTCCCCCCTTCCTCACTATTCCACCACTCCCACTCTTCCCCCCTCCCCCCTCTTCCCCCACCTTCTTTCCTCCCTCTTCCCTCTTCCTGTCTCTTTCCCCGCCTCTTCCCCTTTCCCCTTCTCCTCTTTTTTTCCTCCCCTCTTCCTCCTTTGCCAGATGGATCAGAGTTCTTTCTTTTTACCGGCATGTCAGCAATAGAGCCCTTGCCAAATGAATCCGAGTTTATTTTTCACCAGTTTGTCGGTAGTCATTTGGCGAAAAATTTCGAGCTTCATTGTGCAGCACAGGATGGATTTAGGAAGGTAAAAATTGCCCTGCAAGGTACTCCAGACGTCTCTCTTCAATTTCCTTAGGAAAAAAAAAAGTCAATTTTTCTAATTTGTAAAAATGGTGCCAGGGCAGGGCTGTCAGGACTCTAAAATACCATAACACACTACATAATGCCTAGAAATGTATATATGTAATACAGAGGTTAGTGAAAGTCATGCCTAAGCAAGAAGGCTAGAGGAGATAACGTTTGCACATTCTCAGTTAGGAATGTCAAACACAGCAAAGTGTGATGTCGGGAAAGTTCACACACCCGTGCCCTGAAACGTGACACAATCAGTCATATGCAGGAGAAATGGGAGAGACAGGTCAGAAGGGGTTTAGGAGAGAATAGAGGCACGGCGAGGAGAGGCAAGGAGTGCTGGCTTAGCCAGCAAAAAATCGCTCTCACTTCAGTAATACTCTTTGAGAAATTCTCTTGAAGAAAATAAACTGCAATTAAACCTCAGATTCATCATTATCTTTCTCCTGCAATCTACGACAAGTACAACAAACATTCTCTCCTTGAAAATCCCTACAGTTCAACCCACTGTTACAATAGCTCGGCAATGACTAGGATATATTATATTTACGACTACGATATATATTTTGGTGGCAGCAAGCGTACGAACCATGTCTATGAGGCTACAGTTGAGTCTACATTTTCAAGATAGAAAACAAAACACTATTACAAGTTCGAGCCACACAACGCCTCACAACATTTTACTGGTAGTGGTTTGACAATCTACAGTTACAACCAACCTTCCAATCTCTACATCAATCAACAGTCAACAATTTAAAATTCAACTCTGCAATCAAAACGAGATACTACGATCCTGCAAGTTAACTACCAGCAGGTGAGACAGTAACCAAGATCAGCTACAAGTTTGCACCACACAGCAAGAACTACAATTAAACGCTGTAAAAGGAACCACAAGACAACTCTACATGCATACAAGGAAATCACAAAAAGTAAAAAGCAAGAAAATGAAGTAAGGGGAGTAGGAGGAAGAGAGCTATAGTAAGAGTGCTGACTCAGCTTACCGACCCACAACCACATTGGTCCCCACCTCACCCCACCCTTCTCCCCAACCACCCTTCATCACCACCAACACCACAAGCAGCAGACTGAGGAGGCGCTGATGTAGTGGTGATGGGCCAGACAACGCATCAATTACCAGACAGCCCTGACCCACCTCTCACCTCACTCAACTTTACTCATCGCTAGTCCATCACCACAGTGCTGAGTCTCTGAGGGTGACACAGTTCTACCTCGTAAGTGGGTATATATACTTTTACTTATTATTCTCAGAGCTTAACCTGCCGCATCCCGTTGATGTATATATACGTCCACACATTTTGTCACTGTCAGTCCCATTGACGTATATAAACGTGCATCAATTGCAAGGTCCCTAATTTGAACAATTTTCAATTTTTGCGAGTGATTTTTGGTATGTATACACGGGACACCTTCCTCTACAACAGACCAGGCAGGGACAATGCCTTACCCAGCATGACCTCCCGCTCCCTGCACGCCATTGTCTCGTCAATTCACCTGTTACCAATAACTTGGCCAGTAAAGACATCTCATGCCAAAGTACGAAATTCAGGGCCAGAGTGATTCCCCAATCGATGACAATGTGGAGGACAAACTTTACCTAGCATTAGAAGAAGAAACAGTCAGAAATGATGATCAGGTAATGTCACTAAAAAAAGGTCAGGTATGTTGATGTGTTTGGTGAGTGAAACAATGCTTATATTGCCTATATTACTGTGTGAAAACCAATATACTCTCATACTACATATAAATTTGTACCAAATAAATAAATAAATACCGTCTATGAGTGGTGTGGAATAGTACCCTCCCATAGAACTCGTTTTCTTTGGAGCCAGCCTGATAGAAAACACAGTAAGGTAAGGAGGTACTGCTACCTGTATCGAGTATTTTAAAATTCAGGTGAGCGATTTCTCTATGAATTTTCGATGTTTCTCACCAAAAGCGGAGGTGTAAGCCAAAAAAAATTCCTTGAAAAATCGGTCGGAATTGGGGGAAGTCAGTGGTGGAAAAGTGGTCGGGACAGGGAGGGATAAAAATACGATCCATTTTTTTCCATATAACTTCACAAATGAATATCACCACTATCCTACAGGGATGTATTGGTCATATGAGTGATGGGCACTTCACGTAAGATATACAACACAATTATCATATTTACAACAATCGAACTGGGTAACACTTAATATTGAGTTACTATGTAGAACAGGGTTAGAAATAACAAATACAAACAAACAGGCAGTGAAAGACGTTCCGACCTGAGACATTCTTTTCACACGCCATTTATTTCTTTATTTTTCCTTACATTTTACTATTTCTAGTAACACTCAATCGGTAGACAGTTGGCCTGCAGTCCTTACGGACCCGGGTTCAAATCCCGCTGGTGCAGGGAGCAGTTTAAGGATTTGAATTTCATAAAATCAGACTTTACTGTTCTACCAGAAGACTCGCCGACATGTCGTAAAAATACTCCCGCTAATACCAATACACCAGTCCTGTATGAGATAGCCCTAGCATGTATTCAGTATGGAAGGTGGGCGTTAGCGCCGAAGTGGTGACATGTAGAGGTGTGCGGTATGTAGGAGGACTACTGGGCCTTGAAAGCAGGCTGTGAAGCCTATGCCCAGAGTCGGTCACATAAAAAACAAACAAACAAACAAACAAACACCACCTCATCTATATACAAGCTTACATACATACGCCTTCTTCATTTATTGATATTAAGTCCATTTTTTATTACTAGTACCAAGCATAACAATTATATATATATATATATATATATATATATATATATATATATATATATATATATATATATATATATATATATATATATATATATATATATAATATATATATATATATATATATATATATATATATATATATATATCATTATATATCATTCATTTATTATATCATTATATATCATTCACTTATTATATATATCATATTTATATATATATGGTATGTTACTAAAAAGGGTGAACAGTTTTTATGTAAATAGTAGTGCGTGTGTAAGAGTGGGAAATGCAGTGAGTGATTGGTTTCCCGTGAGAGTGGGGCTGCGACAGGGATGTGTGATGTCACCTTGGTTGTTTAATATTTATATGGATATGTTGTAAAGGAGGTGAATGCAAGAGTTTTATGTGGAGGTCTGAGTCTGGTGAATGTTGATGGTGGAGAGTGGATACCTGAAGCAGCTGCTGTTTGCAGATGATACTGCAATGGTGGCTGATTCAGAGGAGAGATTGAGGCAGTTGGTAGAGGAGTTTGGAAGGGTGTGTGAAAGGAGGAAATTGAAAGTAAATGAGAATAAGAGTAAAGTGATGAAGTGTACGAGGTTGGTAGATGGTAGGGGGATGAAAATAGTTTTGAATTGCTTGAGGAGGTGGAGTGTTTTAAATATTTAGGGTCACATGTTGCTGTGGATGGAAGAATAGATGCAGAAGTGAAGTTTAGAATGAATGAAGTAGGAAAGATGCTGGGAGGAATGAAAAAAGTGTATAGATGTCGTTCACTTAGAATGGATGTAAAGAGAGGGCTGTATGAGTGTGTTGTGGTACCAACTGCATTATATGGGGCTGAAACATGGAATATGGGTGTAGCAGAGAGGAAAAGTTTGAATGTAATGGAGATGAGGTGTCTGAGGAGTATGTGTGGAGTGACACGTATGGATTGAGTGCGAAATGATTAAGTGCAAAGAAGAACTGGAGTTGTTTGGGAGATGGCTGGTAGAGTTGAGCAGAGGGTGTTGCGATGGTTTGGGCATATGGAGAGAATGGATAATGAGCTATTGGTGAAAAAGATAACTAGATCTGATGTGAGAGGTGTAAGGCTGAAAGGGAGACCACAAATTAGATGGATGGACAGTGTGAAGAGAGCACTGGATGCGAGAGGGATGTCTGTTGAGCAAGGAAGAGTGGCTGTGCATGACAGAAATAAATGGAGAGAAACTGGGAATGAATAAATGATGAAGCAGCCCTGAGGGGATATTCTCCCGCATTTGGTCTGATCAGCTATTCAGGTCAGGTGCGGGTAAGGGGATGGGTCTATTATGATGTGGCAGGGGTAAACCAGCTCTGCTGTCGGGCCCTGATGCGGATGTCACTGATTGCACTGCGCAGTTGATCCTTGTGCAGTGTGGTGCGGTGAGGATCTGTCCCTTCTTCCCTTTGGGGCTAAGATGCGAATGAATATGTTTGAATGGATGAGTAAATGGGGAGTGTGTCGTCCTGTCTCGGCTACCTCCCTTTCCTTGGGGGAAGCAGCCTAGGTATATAGATAGATTTATATATCATTCATTTATTACTAATCGTTGTTGTTATGTATGCAGTTAACACACACATAAAATATGTGTTTCATGACAACATTCCTAAGCAAAATGTGTTTCTTGATTAGTGATTAGGCTTCGTACCCATCTTCTAGCGGCCCTTTGAACTTTTTCAATCTTGTCTATGTGTTCTTTGAGGACTCCAGACTACTGATGCATACTCCAGGGTTGGTCTGATGAATGATGTTATTATCTTTCTTAGCATGGTTTCATTTATGTATGTGAATGCTATTCTCATATTTGCAAGCAGTGTATACATGTTCCGTACCTTCTCACTGATGTGGTCAGCCGGAGAGTGTCTGTTACTGATAATCACACCTAGGTCCTTCTCTCTTTCTGATGTGTGTAGGGTTTTATTTCCTGAAGTATAATCCCAATCAGGTCTTCTTCCACTTTTACCAAACCTGATTACATGACACATGTCCACACTGAATTCCATTTGCCATGTATTACTCCATTCATGAAGTTTATTTAATTCTTCTTGTAGCTCTTTACAAGAGTCTGTGTTGGTAATTCTCCTTTGTATTTTTGCATCATCTGCAAACATATTTAGATAGCTTTCATTTCCAGTGTTACTGTACCTTGCTTACAACACTGGTTAGTGATACTGGTCGGTAGTTGAGTGGATTTTGTCTATTCCCTTTCCTGAATAAGGGAACAATGTTTGCTTTCTTCCAAATACCAGGTAGTTTACCTTGACTCAAGGATTTCTTGAAAATTTAAAATAATGGTTTACTTAACTCCTTTACACATTCACGTAGTACCCAACATGATATTTCATCAGGACCATTTGTTTTTCCTTTGTCTAATTTACTTAGCTCCTCCTGTATTACTTTTTCTGATGTTTGTATATCTGGTAGTATGTATGGGCATGCATGTTCCACATAATCCCTCTCAAATTTTTTTTCCTCTGTAAAAACTGATTGGAATTTCTTGTTTAGTGCTTCACAAATATCCTTCTCTTGTGTATAGGTGATTCCCTCGTCCGTAATGGATTGTATTTTATCTTTTACTTTGGTTTTGCTTCTGATGTAGCTGTAAAATAGCTTCGGTTGATCACTACTTTTATTTATGATATCCTCCTCAAACTGTTTTTGGGCTTCCCTCCTTATTCTTGTATAATCGTTTCTTGCCTGTTTGTAATTATTATATGCCCATTCACTATTGTGTCTTCTGTATCTATTCCACAACAAATCTCTTTTTTCTTTTGATTTTTTACATTCTGTATTGAACCATTTCTTTATTTTATTTTCTGTTTCTTTGTGCTGTGGGATGTACTTCTGGACTCCTATTTCATAAAGTTCACAGAATTTTTTATATATAGCATTTAAATCATGTCCTCTAAGCTCCTTTCCCCAATCAATTTCTAAGAAGTACTTCTTTAGGTCATGATAGTTTTCCTTTTTATAGTTTAGGCTCTTTTTTTAACTTTCATTGCTGTTAACTATGTCATATGCTATCCTGAAGATCCAGTTTAGTACTGCATGGTCGCTTTTGCCGAATGGAGGGTGGTATATTAAATTGTCAATATCGTTATCTTGCCTAGTAAATATGAGATCTAGCATTGAGAGTACAACGAGTCCTCTTTTTCTGGTGCTTTCCCTTACATGTTGC
This sequence comes from Coenobita brevimanus, assembly GCF_032717465.1. Taxonomy (NCBI): domain Eukaryota; kingdom Metazoa; phylum Arthropoda; class Malacostraca; order Decapoda; family Coenobitidae; genus Coenobita; species Coenobita brevimanus. The sequence goes on along the minus strand of NC_137065.1, from coordinate 19,256,249 downwards.
GTTAGGAAAAACTCTTGCACGAGATCCAGGAGCTTTTGGTCCCAACAGCTTTCTTGGCTTATTATATCTAGAGTATTTCAATTTATATTTGTATTAAAATCTCCAGTTAGTATAATTCTTTCCGATTTCTCTTCCATTTTATGTAGTAATGCTCTTAAACTCTGAATTGTATTCTCTGCCAGGTCCTCATATTCGTCTCTTTCCCATGTGTTTCATCTCGGTGGCATGTACAAATTGGCTACAATTACTTTCCCTTCAGATGTATTGATCTCTACTGCAATCAGTTCAACTTGTGAGGGTATATCTAGTTCTATTTCTTTGACTTTTAGATTTTTATTAGTTAATATTATAATTCCTCCTTTTTTAAAGTTCCTATCTCTTCTCCATATATTATATTCCTCTAAGTTTAGGATGTCATTTGATATCTTTGGTGTTAATTTTGTTTCAGTTAGGCATATTATATGTGGTTCATTTTCTCTGACATAATCGTTCATTTCTAATTTTTAGATACCATTCCATCCACATTTGAGTACATCAACTTAATCATCTTGTTTATACACTTGTCATGACTTGGTTCTATTACCTTCCTCCTTTTTATTCCCTCCTGTTTATGTACCACTTTCGTACCTGCAATCCTATTACTTTGTAAAAAAAAATGTATTCTTCTCCTCCTCTGATCTTCCCTCATTTTTTGTTCTTGCTTCCTTCCTCTTCCCTTTCAGTAATTCCAGTTCCTCTTGTGTTAGGCATCTTTTTATCCATACATTTTTGAACTCCTCTTTTTCCATAAAGATTCTTTGCACTTTTTAGTATCTCCTCCACGGTGTTTACACTCTGGAAGGTTACCTTTAGCGGTCTTGACTTGCTTCTCTCATATTTCCCTAACCTTTTGTGTTCCTCTATGTCTTTACTACAGATTTTCTCTGATACTTCTTTCAATATGCTCATTACATTTGCTATCTCCTTTTTTTCTCTTGAGATCTTGTTTCTTACTTCTTCCTCTTCTATACCAGTGATTACTATAGATTTGTTGATATCTACTGAATCTCTAACTAACTTAGGATTGTTTTGGATTATTCTTTTCACTTCCTTTTTAATGTTTTTTTCTTCCACCCTTGCTTCTAAGTCTTTCTTTACTTTCACCATTTCAGCATAAGTGGTTTCCACATCATTTTTGTAGCTTTGTATAGCTTCATTCACCTGTGTTATCTTCCCCTCAGTATCATTGCTCTGGTCTATCAGACTGCTTACTTGCATAATTGTCTCTGTATCATTTTTGAACTCTTCCATAATACTCTCGTGGTTGACAACTGTACTTGCCATTTCACTAATTTTTCTCCTAAGTGAACCCAGTTCTACTGTCAGCTCATCTATGGTTGTGTCTTTCTTGTTGACTTCCTTTCCTAATTTTTCTATTTCTTCCTTTTGCAAGTGCATCTGTTTCTTAATTTCATCAATCTTATTTTGAAAAGCCATCTCTAGTCTGTGTACTCGTTCCACCAGTTTATTGTGAGTTTCCATTTCAAACAGTTCGAAATCATCGTCCTGCATTCTACCTTTATCCCTTTTCTTTTCCAAATTTTCTTTACTAAAATATGTGGTCATTTTGCAGTACTAAAAGCACATACAGTACTTACATTCCCTGGGGCAGTTGTAGACTAAACAATCAGCTGATTGTGTGCATTCTTGCGCTACTTTGTTTTCTTTTCTCTTTGAACAAGTCTTGCTTAAAACTTCTTCTTTTTTTTATATTAGAACACCATTTAGTCTAACCTGGTACAGAGCTTGACTCATATAAAGATACTAATTTAGGTAATGCCACTGGCCAAGTTGGCCGTGTATGGAGCGGTGGCGTTCTGCGTCTGCTCTCCTCGGTACCTTGTGTGTGTGTGTGTGTGTGTGACGAAGGCAAAGAATTTGTCATAATATTTTAACCAACTTGGTGGAAGGGATAACAGTCACCCAAAGAGTTAATCCATTCATTTTTCTAGCAATAGGCCAAATGCCAAGGTCACAGGGCTAGATCAAAGTCTCACACAGCAAGGTCAACTTATTTTTTTTTTTTTTCTGATGTAAACCAAACTTGGTAAAATGCTGAGGGTAAGAGAATATCGAAGGGATCTGAGTTCAAGAAAAGTTCATCAAAGTTAAGATTGCAGGACAAAGGTAAAATTTCAGCCTGATTGTCTGTATGTAATCAACACAACTAAAATAATTTTATTAGATTTAGACGACGCTTGGTGGAAGGGTTGGTGGTCAGCCAGGGGTTAAATTAATTATTAGTGAACTATAGGTCTAGGGCCAACGTCAAATAGCAAGGTCAGCTAAAGAATTTATTTTCCTATTTGAACTAAACTATGGAACGGGACAGAGAGACGAAATGATAAATTTTATCCATTTTAACAACAATTAGTCAAAGTTCAAGGTCCAAAGGAAATGTCAAATATCAAGATCACATGGCAAATTGAACACAGTTTTATATCTGATTTCGATCACATTTGGTAAAAGGGCAAAGGGCCAAACAAGAATGGTATCATTAGATCTTGAGAACAAGTGGTCGAAGATGAAGGTCACAGGGCAAAGTCAAATGTATAATGCTGAGGCCAATGGGTGGGCAAAGGTGTTGCACACTCTATATGCTCCGAGTTTAATTTAATTATTGCATCTACCAGATGAGTTGATTAGATTTTGGAGAGATTATTCTCATGGGAATGATAAAAATCAAGCACTCGGTAACCTATCCACTCCTAGGTATTATTCCGAATTTGAATAAAATTGCTTAATGACAGAAAGAATTGGCTAAGCAACAAGTGTAATAAGCCATCGTAGTGAAGGAATAACACTATAACTCCTTTTACTAACAAACTCATTTCACTCTTACTTGGCCTACAATTGGCATCTCTTTACCCTGAATGCTGAGTGGTAACATAAGATTGACAATACAGTACATTGCTGCTGACGATACATAACTGGTAGGATGTGGAGCCATACCATTATTTTTTTCTGTACGTGAAATAAGTTGCCCATTTATTGAAATCTACCCCAAGTTAAGACGAAAGAACTAAAGAAAATGTCACACGAACAATATCGTCACTGACGATATTGTTCGTGTGACATTTTCTTTAGAATTTTAAGCCGTATAGCACCTGACGATTCGTCAGGCGCTATGCGGCTTAAAATTCCTGTTAATACGTAGCATAGGAGGGTTTATTTATTATTTAATTATTTGTTCAACTGGACAGGCATCTGCTGTTCATTTAACCTGTACTCGTTTACCATATTCATTGTATCCACAGAGGTTCAGGGTTTGTTTCTGTCAGCTGAACAGAATCTTTTGCGGTTATCTATTGCATCTGTAAGGCAAAATATTTCAGGGGAACAAGTATCCCCTGTTGTTACCTTCAGTAAAATAAGTAAGAAAACTGAATGGGTATGCACTGGAACGGCCAGTTTGCAAACGCTTGCCAGGGGCGAGGAGCTCTACTGTACATATTCAAGCCTGGTTACACGGGTCTTGAAGGGCAAATGATCCATAGGGCTGAGGAACACCACTTTCTTTCACTGGAGAAGTGAGCCGCCCCCACGGTTTCTGGCAATAGGCGTGGAAGGCTTTTGGAGTTTAGGATGAGAGAGTTCGCTGTGTCTCAGACTGAGAAAGACTGTGTATATTTCATCGAGGGAATCTTGAAGTGATGCAGTCATGTGTAAACAAATGAAAGGAGTAAAAAAGAAAGAAACAGTAACAAACCTATTGTTGGTCCTTTCAAGGTTGTTTATTACAGAATTAGTTATCACTAACGTAACTGTGCTGTCTGTCAAAGACAATGATATCACTGAAGGAAATATTGCACCCTCTTCAGTGTCCACCCAGTATGGGACTGAAACAGTTTCAGAAAGATAGCTAGGCACATGTACTACTAGGCCGACCGCCAAAGATTGCATGGCAAAGTGAAATGCATTACCGTCTTCGTTCGTCTGTGATGTAGAGGCCACACTAAACCTTTCACGAGTTCGGGCTTGGGAGATAATTGTCTCTCTCTCTCTTTCTCTCTCTCTCTCTCTCTCTCACACACACACACACACACACACACACACACACACACACAAACACAAATACACCTTTTTCTTCCCATCCTTTTACCTTCCCTTCCCCTCCTTCCTCCATCCTTTCACCTTCCTTCTCCCATCCCTTCACCTTCCTCTCCCTCTTGTTCCCTCTCCAACCTCTCTATCGCATCCATTCTTTCTGTCGTCTTTCCCCTTCTCTCCTTCCTTTCTCCTCCAACTCCCTTTTCTCCCTCCACCCTTCCTCTCTTCCCGTCTTCCGCTATCCCCACCCCATCTCTCCTATCCCTTTCCACTCCTTTTTCCTTTTCGTTCACCCACTCATTTTCTCTCTCATCCCTCCCTCCTCTCCCCTCCTCTACTCTCCCTCTTCGCTTCTTCTCTCCTCCCATCACCTTCCCCTCTTCCCTTACCCTAAACTTTATTCGATTTTTTTTTTATTCCACACATTTTAATATTCACAGAACCCACTCCACTTTCCCTACGCCTCATCCATTACCATCTCTTCTCCCTTCTCTTATCTTCCTCCCTGACCTATAGCTTTCCTTCTTCTCTTCCCTTCACCTCTTTCCTCATCCATAGGCCATTCCATACTCCGCCCTATCCTCCCATTCTCCCCTCCCTCAGCCTCTCCCTCCCCACACTACTACATACTTCCCTCTCATCCCTTCCCCTTTCCTCCTCCTCCCCTTTCCCCCCTCATTTTCTATGTGTTTTTCCTTTGTACTCCTTTACCCCTCGACCCTCTCAGCTGCACTGGCCTCCCATACTCAGCATTCACTCTCAACTATAAAACTCCTACTCCTCTTCTCTTTCCCTCCGCTCCCCTCCCCTTCTTTTCTCTGTCCTCTTCATATCCTTCCCACTCGTCTTCTCCTCCTCTGACACTCCTTCTTCTGCCGGCTTTTTTTCCGCTTCTTCTTCTCCCTTGTCTACCTTTCTTCCTATACTTACTCCACGGCTCTTTCCTTTCTTCCTGACACATCCCTTTTCTCTTCCTCTCTGTCTTTTTCCTTCCTCTTACACTCCTCTCTCCTATCCCTATTCAACTCGCATTTCTCCTCTTTCTCCCCTCCTTCTCGTTCCTTGCCGGAATCGATAGATTTGGCAGATATGTTGGTCAGTTCCATATGTTTGTTCATTTGTCTGCACTCTACAGGTCACATTTTTGTGCAAATTGTTCTGAAAAATATTCAGAAAGTAGATGTCCTTGAACTCTGGAACCCTATTGTGTTTCATCAAAATCAGTCAAACGCCTTGGGCTGGGTGGGGAATTGAAACCCCTGAATGGCCATGGGTCCACAAATCGTCAGGACCCAGTGGCCACCCTATAATATATTTAAATATAATATATTGTAGTCATCGTCGAGCTATTGTAACAATGGGTTGAACTGTAGGGATTTTTAACCCGAGGTGTCCCACTGACGCGTGGATATATCACCACATTTTGTCACAGTGACACCCGATGACGTATCCATACGTTTTGCAATTGCAAGGTCCGTCACTTGCACATTTTGCAAGTTTCGCGGGTGATTTCTGGTAGGTGTATGTGGGAGACCTTCCTCTACCCGCAGTCAGGTGGGGATACTGCCTGGCCCCTCCTGACCCCCCACTCCACCCCTGCACGCCATCTTCTCAGCAACTCACCTGTTAGCAGTGACCAGGCCAGTAAAGACGTGTCATGCCACGGTCTCTCCAATGACGAAATTCAAGGTGAAAGTGATTCCCGATGTGGAAGACAAAGGAAGAAACAAGCAGAAGTGATGAGGAGGTAACATCATAAAGGCAGGTGCAGTATGTTGATGTGTTTGGTGAGTGAAACAATGTTTATATCACCTACATTATTGTTTGAAAACCAATATACTCTTGTACTACCTATAAACTCGTGCCAAATAAATACGTATTGTGAGTGGATTGGAATAGTAGCCCCTCCCATAGAAAACTCTTCTATGGAGCAGGGCCCATAGAAGACGGTATCAGGTATTCAGAGGGACACCTGTATAATGCAATCATAAGCTTGGCTGAGAACTTTTGGGGGGCATTTTCCAGTGTTTCTCATAAATGCGGAGCTTTCAGATTTAAAAAAGAAACTTTCCGAAAAATTTCCGGGATTGGGGAGGTCATTGGTGGAAAATTTGCCAGGATGCGTCAGGCTAAAAAAGAGAGAATGTTCGTTGTACTTGGTGTAGATGCCAGGAGAAAATGATGAGTCTGGGGTTTACTTGCAGTTTCTTTTCTTCGAGGGAATATATCAAAGAGTATTACTGAAGTGAGAGCGGTCTTATGCTGGCTAACCCCATGCTCCTTGCCTCTCCCCTCTGTGCCTCTGTTCTCTCCGAAACCCCTTGTAACCTGTCTCTCCCATCTCTCCTGTATATGACTGGTTGTGTCATGTGTAAGAGCATGGGTGCATGAAACCTTCCTGAGCCTGGGGAGTTTCCATCTGGCGTCACACTTTGCTGTGTTTGAAATTCCTTACTGAGAATGTGCAAACGTTATTTCCTCTAGCCCTCTCGCTTAGGCATGACTTTCATCTAACCTCTGTATTACATAATATACAATACTAGCTATTATGTGGTGTGTTATGATATTTTTGAGTCCTAACATCGCTCGGTCATGCCTAGCTGGCGAACCTGCGAAAGTATGTAGTAATAAAAATTTCTAAACTATTAATACATGGTATTTATTACAATATTGTAGAGGCACGATAATACTGTAGAAACATAAAACATTGAAGTAACATATTGTATGTATAATAGAGCAAATACATGGTAGTAAAACTGAATATAGAATATTGTATAACATATTGTAGTAACATAGTGGCTCATATGTGTATGTACAACAGACATACACATATAGTTATGCAATGGTAATATAATGGCAATACCATGCCATGACAGTAGTAAGAGTCACATATGTAATGTATTTATCCTCTCTCTCTCTCGATAGATAGATAGATAGATAGATAGATAGATAGATAGGTCGATTGATATATATATATATGATGACTTCACTTAGGTGAAGTCATCTTAATATTCGTGCACATGTTTAAATCCATCTCATGTAGTGGTTGGAAGTATTTGCGTGTGTGATTAAGGATGGCATAGTGGTTGTTTGTAGCTAAGGTGGACAAAGATGGTGTAAGTACAGCACAATAGTCAGGTGCTATGTGTAATCCTGATGCTGAAATGTGAGATGGTAGTGTATTTGGACAAATTACGAATGCTGATGAGTTATGAATGAAGCAGAAAAACTGTGAATGCCTGATGCGTTGATGATCGGTGAGTTTATCCGAAGCATATGTGAAGTTGCAATGCTGATGAATGTTATTATTTCTTATGATAGCCATTTCACAATGGACTGTTCCAGTTGGCTGAAACATGAAAATGTATGCAGGACAAAGGTGAACGGCATGTAAGGATGTACGACACTTTCGTTCAATTGTTGATTCATTAGCAAAAGTGACAATGTCCTGTCTCTTGGAGACCATGATGAGCTCGGTGTTGGTGTTGATGTTGATGATGACCAAGATGTCATTATTCTTAGAAGAATAGGGTATATTTGATAGACTGTGAACAGACTGTCTGTTATTAATGGTACATGAACTATTACTGATGTTGGTTTTAGAGTCGCATCTAAGTGTGGCTAATATAGCATGAGATTCCTGTCTCAGAACAAAGGCTTCAAACCATGTTTATGTATGCACTGACTTATTATTTGACGTAGATCGTGAACGGGAAGTAGGGTAATGGTGATCTTGCCATTAGCAGCATTTGCAATACCTTTCATCAAAACTCGATAACGAGTAGGCTACTAGTGTTGTCTAACTGGAGTATTATTATGTCAGTATGTTCCCTGAATACTGAGAAGTGTTGAAAAAGTGTCATGTTTCCTTCCATTGCATTTATTTTGTCCACACTCTGGTGAGTTATACTTTCTGCCTTTCTGAGATTTTTCACATTTGTCATCATTACTGTGTTTTAACTGTCAACTACCATTTGTTGATATGTTAATACCTGAGCTATCTTAATAAATTTGTTGTTTATTTCTTGAAGATCTTCTGTAGCCAATCCAAAAATATTCCTTAGAATTGCACCACCCAGGTCGAATAAACCACGCCTCTCACGTGTTTGTGTGATATTGTTCTTGTCCCTAAGTGCCTCCGTTCCACGAGATAGGATATTTTGGATCATGATGAGCATGGTTGTATTAGCTTGTTCTAATTTCCATTTCGCTAACTTCATGATTTCAGTCACTTCCTTTGTGTTATAAGCTTCTGAAACAGAACCTCTTATCATAGCTTCCAATGTCCTCAGTGGCTTGGCAATGTTCTTCAACAATACCGGTAATTCATATATGATGTCCAAACTAATTTCAGTACTCATGTCTTTCACGATTGCTGTCGAGGCCGTTGGGGCTATGATGCATCCTTGCCTTGCCATATGTTGAGGGTGTAAGTGAGCTGATCCTCTTGCTATATAGATGAGAATCCATTGTATAAATCCACTCATCGTTACCTGCCGATAAATAAGAAATAATTAGCTAATCCAGTCATGATGAGGTCGATGACAGTGATGATGTGCATTACAACTGGGTCTTGGAGAACAGTAACTTTGCTCGTTGTTTCACTTTTAGAAGGAGTTTAAATCGATTCCTAGCTCATGTAAATGCTGTGTTGTGGATTCCTAACTCATGAAAATGCTGTGTTGTGGCATTTGTAGCAACAGTGGCACCTATTTTTGTCTGTTTGTCAAACATTCTTAATTTATTTTTGTATGTATTGGTTTCCTCTAGTTTATTTTCATCGTTTGTGTTCGGTTTTTCGGTTGTGTCCGAGGTTGCATAATTGCTGGCTAAATTCCTTGGGACCCTTTCTAAATGATCATGAATTTGTTTTTCTTCGCCACTTGACAGTGACCTAATTACTACTTTGTTTGCAGTCTTCTTAATTGCTCTGTATGAGCCTTCAAATTTCAGTGATAGTTTATTGTCTCTAGTATGAACGATACCATACAGACAATGTCTCTTAAGCTGATAGGCGATTCTTTTGCCTTTTTATTGAATTACTCCGTCATTTCTTCCTTGGACATAGATAATTGTTTCTTCACCCTTTTGTGTATATCCTGGAAATCACGCAAACAGAGTTTAGGATAATAGTCATAATTGTATACAGGATAATTTTCACACTCTAGAATTCCATACGTAATTTTTTGTCTGTCCAGCAGATAATGAAATGTGGTGTGTGTCCTATAGAGTTGTTTATTGCACCATTAACTGATGCTTCCACTCTGGGAATCCAATCATCTCAGCTTGCATAAGTTTTATTGAAAATGTGTCACAGCATATCCAACACTTTTTCGTTTTGTACCTCTACCAACCCATTGGATGCGGGGTGATAGGCTAAGACACTGACCTTTTTTATATTGTATTGTTTACATATTTCTTGTAATATTTCAGAATTAAATTCAACTCCATTATCACTTATTAATACCTTCGGTGTGGTGAACCGACATATGACGATATCTATGACTGCCCTTGCCACTGTTTCTGCCGTCTTATTCTTAATTGGGACTAAAATCACATATCTTGATATATGATCTGTAGCAACAAAGAGATATTGATACGAGTATATGGGTAACTTAAGTAAGTCAATCACGACAACGTCCCACAGTTGGTTCATCATCATCATCATCCTCAGCCGTTAAGTGTCCACTGCAGGACCAGCCTATCCCTACTGAAGCAGGGACCATACAACCAATGTCTCCCTATCCAGTGGCTTAGGCTGGTAGAGACTGTACTGTATGTAGGGTAAGAAGTGCTTGTGAGTGTGATTGTAATGCTGGAGTGGCTTTGGATGTGTGTGTAGCCTGTGAACCAAGTGTAATCGGCCTGCCTTAGGCCAACTGGGTGAAAGCATTCTAGTATGTGACACTGGTTCAACCGCAGCACTCCTTATGTCTGTCAAAGCAGTAAGTGGCTCAGTGAACGCTTCCCAAAGTTTTTACAAGTCTGGCGAGGGGCGAACCCGCATCCATCAGCATGCGAGACGCACACTCTACCACCGTACCACAGAGGCTTCATGGTTGGTTTGGTACAGGATATTTCCCTATAGGTGCAGGTGTTAACGTGTAGTCTTTGTGTCTCGCACATGACTCATATCTGCCTATATGACTGTATATATCTCTTCGCAACGATGGCTAGTAGTATAACATCCGGGCTTGTCTAACCGTCCTATCCTTGCCAGGATGTCCTGCATGATGACTATCGTGTATTGTCCCTAATACGTGAGGCATCATTTCATTAGGTACCACTAATTGTCTGTTATTTCTTCTATGGTTTGGCTGTCCTGGATTGGTCCTATATAAGGCATTGTCGACTATTGTGGATTAAAGTGGTTGATGTAGCTCGGGTAATTGTATGTCCTCACCACTTTCCAACTTGTATGTAACTTTAGACCATGTTGGATCAATTTTCTGTGTTTTCGAGATTACATCATGGTTTGGGATATTATCCTATAGACCTAATGTCTCGACATAAATTGTCGTCGGGTTCCTAGATAGAGCATCAGTGACTAAATTTATTTTGCCTTGGATATAGTGAAAATGTACATTATAGTTTTCAACCGTACATTTCCATCTTGCTCTCCTCCCAGAGAGGAGTGTTTCTTGGAACATACCCACGAGCAGTTTATGGTCGGTTAATAGGTGAATTTTGTAACCATGTACCAAATCTCGAAACTTGTGTAATGCAAAGACCACTTCAAGTGTCTCTTGGTCTGTAGTGCAATAATTTTTCACTGCACCTTTTATTTGTGTGCTAGCGAATGCAGTTGGTTAATTTTTTCCACGCTTATCTTCTTGCATCAATATGGCCCTTAATCTTTTGAGAGATGCATCTGTGCAAATTAAAAATGGTTTTGTGAAATTAGGATAGGTTAAGCAAGGTGCACATGTCAGTTTACCTTTTAATTCATTAAAGGGTAGTATTTGTTCCTCTCCCCACTGGAATACAGCATGTTTTTTCAGCAGATGGAATAATGGTTTTGCTATATGAGATAATTGATTTATGAATGGTCTGTAATAGCCCGCCAGACCTAAAAATTTTCTTACTTCATCTACATTTGTGGGTTCAGGGAAATCTCTTACTGCTCGTATTTTGTCCTCAGATGTGTTGATCCCCTCTGCTTCTGGTCTGTGGCCTAAGAACGTTATTTCTTTAAAGCAAAATTTGCATTTAGACAGCTTAATTTTCAAACCAGCATTGACTAACTTGTATAAGCGCTGGTCTAATTTCTGTCGATGTTCGCCTATTGTGTGTATGGCATTTATGATGTCGTCCAAGTAGACAAATACTCCATTTCCTAGCATTCCAGACAGTACAGGATTCATTAATCATTGGAATGTTCACGGCGCTGTCCTTAACCCCATCGGTTGCATTTATATTGGTAATGTCCTGTATTTGTGAAGAAAACAGTGTATTTGATCAAGGGCTATTTCGTAATAGCCATTAAGCAAGTCGATTGTGGAAAATACATTATTTTCTGGTCCAATATTATGCAAGACGTCACTTAACAATGGCACAGGAAACCTGTCTAGGATTGTGTGTTGGTTCAATTTACAGTAGTCTACTACCACACGCATTTCTCTGTTTCGTTTGGGTACGAAAAATAATAAGGCATTCCACGGGGAGACTGATGGCTCAATAATACCCAGTTTTAGCATTTCTTCAACATATTGATTTGCAAGGGTACGCTGTGAGGGTGCTACTCTATAGCCTGGTACATGCATTGATTGTGTGTCCTGGTGTACGTTAATATTGTGTTTAGTCAGGTTAGTACACTCTAATTATTCTCCCGGTAATGCTACATTTTGTTAGTGTTTTTGTAATAAATCTAGTAGATCATTTTCCACATCAACATTTCCTAAGTGAATCAAAGTCTCCTTTGTGCATTCTCTGTCTGTTGATTTTATCTTACTTGAAGTTCCTGCTATAGTTATTTCCTGCACAGGAACGGGACACGTCTCTAAACTGCATATACACGTTCCTTTTTTTTTTTTTTTTTTTCAGCACTTCTCCATTCATCTGGTTAATTAGGAGCACACGATTTTTCCCATCGTTATTCACCTGACAAAGACGTTTTCCACCAAGAGTCCTTTCACTTTACACAATTCTTCTAAGACAAGAACAGTACTATTCTTCGGTTTACTATTTATGGTGACTTTCATATATGAATCTGGCAGAAAAACTACACCATTGGTGAGATATGTGGGGAATAATGTTGGGGGTTTACTGTCACCTCGGTCCCTCGGCAATGGGGATGGGGGGGATGGGAGAAATGGTGTGAGTGCGGGTGTACCCTTGTCAGACTAAGTAGTTCTGTTTAGTTGTTTGATAGTTCGAACTCCCTTCGATTTCATTGTTGGGTGACAATTCTGGTGAAAATTCCTCTGTGAATTCATCATCGTGTTGTATCCCATTCATTTATGGGCGTAAAACTATATTCTCTTTCCTTTAGTTCTAAAACCCAGTAACATGTTAGATCTAATTGTTAAGTTCTCTACTATATAGATAATAGCGGAGATTGGTTTCGTAGTCTCTGTAAAGCTGATGTCTAACTGTATCATGCCCTTTACAGTTATTTGTTTGCCTGCCCCAACATATAAGTCTAAATCAGATTCCTCCACGAAAGTTACTTTCTTCTTATTTCTAAAACTCCTCTCTAATTCCTCTTGTGTTATTAAATTCACTGGAGAGCCTGATCCAAGAATAATGAAATATTTTGATCTTGATAGGAGGTGGGCACCAAGATACACTCGTTTCCCAGTATGCTTCTTATATGCACTTTAGACTTGGCTTTCTTTATGCATGGTCGTTTTTTCGTCATGGCATGCCCTTCCCCCGACTTAAAAACAGATACTGTCCTTTCAACCATTTTATGATATGATGTCCAGTGTCCTTATTTTTTTTTTTTTTTCTGCAGTATGGTTGCATCGCTTTTTCTTTGTCTCGATCCTCCCTAAGCTTAATGCAACTTTCAGATTGCGTGTGACCAGGATTGGCACAATAAGAACATAGAGTGGACCTATCCCCCGAATGTGACCCTCGAGATGACTTTCCATATTTGAGTTTTTCTATGGCACGGTTTATGCTTGGACTATGTGCAAACTTTTGAGGCTGCCTGTGGCTTGGTGTTTGAGATCACTGCCTCAATGTCAGCTGTTGTTTTGTTTGTTTTTGGGTCACAATCGTCTTTGTTCTGTGCTTGGGCTAGATGTATTCATGGCTGCCACTGTGTCTGTAATTCTCATTCTGGTTGCATTGGGTTGTGATATTTCACTCACCCCTGCTTTGCTACAGTTCATCTGTACCTCGTTCATAAAATCTAACAAACACATTCCTGGGGTGTATGCTACACTTTTAGCAATTTTTAATACCCTATCAGGAGATTTACACAGTACAGCTACATAACCAAGGATGTCTATGACATGCATTGGTAACATCTTCCCATCAGCTGTTACCCAATTTGAGTTCTCTATAGTGGCTAACAGTGTTCTCTTAATTGTGGACACATCTGCTGTTATTTTACCCCAGACCGGGTTTGTGGAATTATACTTGGCAAGAAATTTATACCTCCAGAAAACTTCTTTAGGAATACTGTCTTAAACTCATCATATGTCTGAGTTCGTAAAAGTTTATCAGATCTAAGTGGATCACTAGCTGGGCATCTTTCTTGGTTAATCCATAATGAAAAAACAGCTATCTTTTCACTCTCATCCATTACATGCTTCTTAACAAAAATTTGCTCACACTGATTAATAAGGGACATCACATCGATGTGGTCCTTTTCTGTGCGTGAGAATTTTGTGAGATTTTTATCCTCATGGTACAAAAACACCTGCTGTGGGGAAGTTGGAGCTTTGGTGTTAGATCCGCTAGCCATGGTGTTTGTTTGTTTGGTCAAATTCACTTGAAGTCCTTGTCGGTAAGGGAAGGAATAGCTGAGTATGTGTCTCCTGACCTGTGAACCCTATTGAGTAAGTTTTCATAGGTGTATATGTCAGAGCTATAATCTTCGCATTCTACATCAGAGAAAACTGTCCAAGAAGCTTCATTATCCTCAATTTCTCTCCCAGAAGATTTGTTTCTTGATCTTTTGTTCGTGGAGAACTATGTGTGTTTGTTATGTTTTCCTGCTGTTCTAAATCATCATTGGGTAATTCAGATGCTGTCTCCTCTGGCAATAAAATTTGTGGTGTTGAAAACAGCCCGTAATACCACTAAGGGATCTAAGCTACGATGAAAGACTAAATAAACTGAATCTACCAACACTACAGGAGAGAAGGAAAAGAGGTGACATGATTATGCTATATAAATTCATATCAGGGAAGGAGAAAATAGACTTTAATAATTACTTAAACTATGGGGAAGCATCAGCAACAGGACACTGCAAAAAACTTCATTAGAAGAGAGGTGATCAAGATATAAGGAAATTTAGTTTCCCAAACAGAGCAATTGATTAATGGAATGCACAACCAAATGAAATAGTGTGTGCCAAAACAATTCACAATTTTAAGGATATGTACGATAAATATGGTTTAAGACACGAGACAGTACGAGCTTGACTCATTCTTGTAAAGATACAATTAGGTAAGTACAATTAGGTAAGAACACACACACACACACACACACACACACACACACACACACACACACACACACACACACACACACACACACACACACACACACACACACACACACATTGGTAAGTAATAAGGCCCATTCTAGCTTCGTGTGCACGAGTGTAATACGGTCACCATATTGATGGGTTGTTTAGTGCTCAGGATGTTTTTATGGTATTATACCAGCCTAATAATAGATTATTTTGTTCATATGAAAGATGCATAAAATTATCTACTGATTACTGTAATTGTACTTTAGTATTTGATTGCCACTAATGTTTATTTTGTGCGGTGACAAATGAAAGCAGCTTCACTGTGAATTCCAAAGAGAAGTCGTTCTGGGAATGGTGGAATTAGGGTAGGCAGAAGTTCTGCAATATGCCAGTGCGACGGTCAGGTCATGAACACTGCCGGATGCCTGTGCAGTACGAGGAAAGACTTGGACGGGTAATAAGTATGCCCATTAATGTGCATACATTCTTCTTTTACACCCTGTATAACTGAAAAATTTTCACTTAAGAAGAGTCTTTCATTTTCCATGCATTCTTAGTTAACCATCAATACATCTTTTCGTGTGCAACGACCTCCTTTACTGCCTTGTACACAACGCTTCAAGCACTTCCTTACACCTCCTCTTTTGCGACAGTGTCGTTCACTATCCTAAATGCATCGTTGTCTGGATGCCAGCCAATATATCTCACTGTGTCCTGGTTCCAAACTGTGTATCGCCACCTTGCCGACATTGTTGTGTATTCTCATCCGCAGTCCTGCGAGAAATGATGAAGGTCTGGCTCCGGTTATTTCCCGTGTGACTCTCAAGACGTAAGAAATTTATACCCAGCTGGAGAGCAATGGAGAGAGTGGCAGTTACACCGCCTGGATTAATTATATGCATGAGGTGATGGGTTCTGGAAGATGGATTTTATATATATATATATATATATATATATATATATATATATATATATATATATATATATATATATATATATATATATATATATATATATATATATATATATATATATATATATATTATACAGGGTGATTCATAAGTCAGTGAAAAATTTTAAAAATTCACCACTGATAAACAACGGAACAGACAGCACATTATATTACACGGAAATATAGATAAACTATCAAAGTTCTTTTTACGTACCTTACAAATGCTCAAGGTGTCCACCTTTGCTGATGCGGCAGGTATCTAGCCGATAATCCATTTCGTTCCACACGTGTGTCAGCATATCACGATCGACCAGTGCCACGGCTGCGGTGATACGGTTGTGAAGTTCCTGGAGACGGAGTGGGGGCACAAAAACAGTATCTTTCACGAATCCCCAGAGGAAAAAGTCGCATGGGGTTAAATCCGGGGGTCAGGGTGGCCACTGCATTAACACGTCATCTTCCTGAGCTGCGCGTCCTATCCAATGTTGTGGCAAATTTTCATTGAGGTACCTTCGCACTTGATTGTGATAATGAGCCGGACAGCCGTCTTGCATTACTGTCTTCACTAAACTGCGGCATCAGCCAGAATTTTCCAACATGTCCATGTATGTCGTACCAGTGACGGTGAGCTCCGCGAAGAAAAATGGTCCATACACCTTCACCTTCGAAACTGCGCAAAAGACATTCAACTTAGGTGAGTCTCACACATGCTCAATGAATTTGTGGGGATTTTCGTTCCCCCAGATTCGCAAATTGTGCCGATTCACCTTCCCACACAAATGAAAAGTTGCTTCGGCACCAAAAATCAGCAAGTCTGCAAAACTATCAACTTCAAACCTCTCCTGCTTTTCGATGCAGAAATTAAGATGCATTTCTTTGTCATTAACGTTGAAAGCCTGATGCAGCTGAAGCTTGTACAGTTTAACCTTCAGTTGCTTACGGAGAATTCGCCACACTGTTGAATGCTAGACGCCAACTTCTGCACTCACACGTCTAGTGGACTTGCGGGGATTGCATTCATAGGCTTGCCTAACACGATCCACAGTTGTTTCACTTGGTCCTGGACGTCCCGGCCGTGAAGAGCTGCACATGTCAGGACCCCATATTACAATAATATAACTCACCGCATGATAGATAGATAGATGTTCCTATCTATTACACTATCTATCTATTATCATGCTATGAGTTGTATTATTATGATATGGAGTCCTGACATATTACAGTAAAAGGCATGATACGGTTGAACATCAGTTTCACAGAGACTGCAAGACCAATTTCTGCATTTTTTTTTATTGTTGGAAACTTAGCAATAAAAGCTGATATGTTACTGGGCCTACGATCCATGAGAACAGAGAAAATAACTTTACTCCCATAAATGAATGAAATAGACTTTGATAATGAACTCATAGAAGAATTACCGGTACCACCAGATTTCTCACCTATTAGTAAAACAGAACCACAAAGAATTGGAAACATTAAAAGCCTAAATAATAAAACCCTAAACAAACATTCACAAACAGATGAGTGTATACAGTAGGTCCACTCACACCACCTCCCCCAGGCTCCCGCACTAGAGACCGAGGTAACAGTATTGACTCATCAGTTTTTCCCGCCCATCTCACCAGTGATTTAGCTATTCCTCCTCACTCATACATGAAACTTACCATAAAGAGTAAATTGAAGGATAGCATGTATGTTCTTGTCTTGGAAGAATTATGTAAAGTGAAAGGATTGTCAGTAGAAAACGCATTATGTCACATGAATAACGATGGGCAAACTCAGATCCTCCTAATTAATCATATGAATGGGGAATTATAGATGAAAAAAGGGACTTGTATAGTTAATATTGAAAAACATCCCTTCCCCGTGATGGATATGACTTTAGCTGGAGTGATAAGTAAGATAAAATCTACGGATAGAGAAAACATAAAAGAGAATTTACTTCACTTAGGTTAATTTGATGAAGCAACTGATTTGTTAAACCTGTTACAAAAACATAGGCAAACGGTAGCATTACCTGGAGAACAGTTAGGGTGTACTAACCTGATCAATCACAAAATTAACGTGCACCCGGACACAACGTGTTTTTGTACCAGCCTATAGAGTCTCACAATCAATTGGCATTATTGAGCCATCAGTCTCCCCGTGGAATGCCCCACTATTTTTCGTGCCCAAACGAATGAAGAAATGCGTGCAGTAGCAGATTACCGTAAACTAAACAATCACATAATACCAGACCGGTTTCCCATGCCATTACTAAGTGACGTTCTACAAAATATTGGACTAGAAAATAATGTATTTTCCACAATAGATTTCCTTAATGGATATTGCCAGATACCATTAGATGAGGACTCTCGGAAATACACTGTCTTTTCGGCAAATACAGGTCATTATCAATACAAAAGGCCAAAAGAATGCCAACGGGATTGAAGACACCACCAGGTACTTTTCAACGTTTGTTGGATTATGTATTGTCTGGAATTCTAGGACAAGGAATATTCTTCTATCTGGATGATATAACTATCGCAATGAACGACATAAAGGAACATCTCCAGAAATTAGATCAACTCCTACAAAATCTTGGTGATGCTGGTTTAAAAATTAAGCTTTTTAATGCAAATTTTGCTTTAAGCAAATAAAATTCTTAGGCCACAAACTGAATGCAAAAGCATACACACATCCGATGATAAAATACTAGCAGTGAAAGACTCCCCTGAACCAACTATTATAGACGAAGTTTGACAATTTATAGGTCTGGGAGGATATTATAGGGCCTTTATACAACAGTTCTCTCATATAGCTTTTCCTATATTCAAACTACTCAAAAAAGATGCTATATTCCAGTGGGAAGAAGAACAAAAAACAAGCATTTAATGCACTAAAGGATAAACTCACAAATGCCCCATGCTTAGCCTACTCTGATTTCACAAAACCATTTATATGTTCCACAGACGCATCTGTTAAAAGATTAGGGTCTGTATTAATGCAAGAAGATAAGAGTGGAAAGAATCAACGAATTGCATTTGCCAGCAAGCAAATAAAAGGTGCAGAAAAAAAAATATTGCACTACAGACTTAGAGGCACTTGCAGTAGTCTTTGCATTACAAAAGTTCCGAGATTTGATATATGGTTACGAAATTCACTTATTCACCGACCATAAACCTCTAGTGGGTATGTTCAAAGAAAAACTCCTCTCTGGGAGGAGGGCAAGATGGAAATGTACAGTCGAAAACTACAATGTACACATTCATTACATACAAGGCAAAAAGAATCTAGTAGCTGATGCCCTATCTAGGAACCCGAATACACTTCCTGTCGTGGCATTAGATCTCGAAGGAAACATCCCAAACCATGATGAAATCGCGAAAGCACTTAGACTTGATTCAACGTGGTCTAAAGTTATATACAGTTAGAAAGTGGGGATGATGTACAATTACCCAAGCTACATGTACCACTCGAACAATTCACAATGATCAATAATGCCTTATACAGGACCAACCCAGGACAAATGAAATGCCGAAGAAATAACAAATAATTAGTGGTCTCTAATGACATGATACCCCAAGTATTACGAACAATACACGATAGCCCACATGCAGGACATTCGGGATAAGACAGGACGTTTAAACAAGCCCAGCTGTTATATTACTGGTCATAATTACGAAAAGATATAAACAGTCATATAGACAGATGCGAATCATGTGCAAAACACAAAGGGTACCCAATTTTACCTGCACCATTGGTAATTACCCTGTACCACATCAACCTTGGGACGTTGTCGCGGTTGATTTACTCAAGTTGCCATTATCTTACAATAATCACCAATACTTATTCGTAGGAACGGATCATTTCTCCTGCTATGTAATCTTAGCCCCATTTCAGGATAAAACAGCAGAAACAGTAGTAAAGGCAATAATAGATAATGTAATATGTCGCTTCACTACTCCAAAGGTGAATTTCATTCTGGTATCTTCAGATATCTTACAAGAAATATGTAAACAATGCAATATAAAAAAGGTTAACGTTTTAGCCTATCACCCATCATCCATTGAGTTAGTAGAGAGGCAAAAATAAAAGTATTAGATGTACTACGACACATTCTCAATGAAAATTATGCAAGCTGGGATGATTGGATTCCCAGAGCAGAAGCATCAGTTAATGGATCTATAAATAAGTCTGTAGGAGACATGCCACATTTCATTACATATGGGACAGATAAAAAATTACCATATGAAATTCTAGAAGGTGAAAATCTGCCCATATACAGCTACAATGATTACTCCAAACTCCGTTTACGTGAATTCCAGGACATACATAAGAGAGTGAAAAAACAATTATCGATGTCCCAAGGAAGAAATGATGGAGGCATTTAATAAAAAGGCAAAAGAATCGCCTGTCAGCTTAGGAGACATTGTCTAATGTATCATTCATACGAGAGACAGTAAATTATCCCCGAAATTTGAGGGCCCATACAGAGTAATCAATAAGACAGGAAACAAATTTGTAATCAGGTCATTGTCAAGTGGCGAAGAAAAGCAACTTCATGTTGATCATTTAAAAAGAGTACCATGAGAATTGGCCAGCAATCATACAACCTCAGACACCACCGAGAAACCGAAAATTACACATGAAACCAACTAAGAAGACAATAACAATTACTAAAATAAATTAAGGTCGCATACCAAACAAACAAACATAGGTGCAACTGTTCCAAAAAATGCTACAATACAACATTTACACGATCTAGATATCGATTTAAACTCCTATAAGTGAAACAACAAGCAAATTATTGTTCTCCATGAACCAACCGTTAGGAGTAGACTGTAGCACAAGTCGAGCAGGGCAGTACTCCCAAGGTGGATGGAAAATTGATGATAGGGAGAGCTGGAGCTCCCGTTTTATCAGCCCTCGGGACTAGGTCCCAACCATTCCCCATTGCTGAACTTTTTTCAGTGTCTCAGTAACACAGAGAGTAGACCAGCATGCCCTCCAGTACAAGTTTCTCTAACTATCAACACCACACTTCATGCACAGTATACACCACACTTCCTTTTCCAAAAAAAAAAATAAATAACATAGCGCAACACTTGGCCTCGGAGTCCCCAGGGGTGGAGACCATAAATGCCCCCATCTTCCACCCCTCTCCCGGTGACGACTCAAGATGGAAACACTGTCTGACTCTCTTTTTCTTCATTTCTGCAACATTCGCAGCCTTTCCTCTAACTTCCGCTCTGTCAAACACCACCTCTTCTTTTCTAAACCTCACCTTCTTTTTCTAACTGAGACGCAGCTGTCTGAGACAACTGACAGCAGACCCTTTTCTGTTCCCTCCTAGTTTCTCTGTACTCATTTCAGAGCCAAAGGTGGCTGTTGTGCAGATATACACAATGACTTATCTTGCTCTCATATTCCTGAACTCAATTCTTCTGAATTCTCTACGCTCTGGCTTCAGCTTTCCTGTCATTCTCTGATTAAATATATCTGTACTGTTTACTTATTTCCTAATTCTACTGACTATCAAAAATTCTTTGACTATCTGACTTCCACGATGGAACACATTCTATCCATTTCTCCTTTCTCTGAAATCTCCATTCTAGGAGATTTCAATGTTCACCACCACCTTTGGCTCTCCTCTTCTTTCGCTGATCCACCTGGTGAACAAGCCTACATCTTTTCTATCCTTAGCCCGCCATGTGCCAGCTATTTTTAGCCCTATGGGTCACCCCAGTGCCGGCCATTTTTTTTTACCTTTTTTGGGGGGGGCTAAAATGATAGATTTTGATCTGGAAACAACGAATTTCGCAATTAAAATGCTCACCGAGGCTCGAAAATTGGTTTTATTGAGTCCTGCATACTCGTGTACAGGTATAGCCGCTCTCTCACACTCACCACGTACATGAGAGAAAGCAGTTTTCAGTGTAAGGTATTCTCAGGTATTTATGCTGGGAACATATAGCAATGTTCAGTACACTTTTCTGATTACTTATTACTTTAGCATCTATCACAATTTCCATGTCTTCTCTCACTGTGAATGCATTATCTTACATTTACTTGAAGATAGGTACAACCTGACTTCTGTACATACAGTCCTGGCACTTACAAGAAGATATTTACAACTTGACCTCACTATATAGACCTTACACTTACAAGAAAATTTTTACAGCTTATACTTATGTGAAAATATTTACAAAATGCCTTCACCATGTACAGCACTGGGTGAGGCACACAGGCAGAGTGAAGCAGAGCGAATGTGACGGGGGGAGCGCGTGAGTGTATGGCCTTGACAGCCTAGGGGATGGTATAGGAACAGCTACCATACGTGCCTGCCAATTTTTACCCACAAATCTTGAAAAATGCAGTCATAGTGAACTTTTTCATTTCAAACCATTTTAAAACGGCACTGGCACTGGCCGCGGCATTATGTCAGACCGTTTTAAAACGGCACTGGCACGCGGTGGGTTAATGACCTAGAGCAGCTTATACAGCGCCCTACCCATATCACTGACCTCCTTGGAGAGAGTTCCAACATGCTTGACCTCTTCCTTACAACTAATCCTTCGGCATACACGGTTAATCTTTTCTCTCCATTGGGCTCCTCTGATCACAATCTTATCACCTTAACCTGTCCTATCGCTCCGGTATGGCCTGTGGTCCCTCAAAAGAAAAGTTGTCTGTGGCACTTTGGAGCTGCAGATTTTTTTTTTTTTAATGCGAGGAAGAAGGAACCAAAGGCCATGAGCCCGCAGTAACAGTTCCCTTCAAGAGAAAAACAAAATACAATAGAGAGCCAAATTCAAGATCCGATCATTTTGAGATACCTGGACACACTGCGTTTGAAAGACTGGAGATCATAGGCAGCAGGAAATACAGACAGAGGGAGACAGTTCCAGAGCTGATCTGTTGCATAAATGAAAGACTGGGAGTAACGGTTAACTCCTGCATTAGAGAGTTGGACAGAAAAGGGATGAGAGTTTGCTGCCAGATGGGTGCTATGCGCCCGTCGTAGAGGTGGAGGAATGCAAGCATACAGTTCAGAGGAGCAGTGACCGTTAAAGTAGCGATAGAAAAGAGATAAAGATGCAACAGTGCGGCGAAGAGACAGAGGTTGAAGGGAGTCAGTAAGAGGAGGAGAGTTAATGAGACGAAAAGCCTTTGACTCCACCCCATTGAGAAGAGCTGTATGTAGGGAGCCTCCCCACACATGAGAGTTGTACTCCACACAGGGGCGGATAAAACCCCTGTATAGAGTCAACAATTGTGCAGGGGTAAAGAAAGAGCGGAGTTGGATTAGCACACCCAATCTCTTGGAAGCAGATTTTACAAGAGATGTAATATGATCTTTCCAAGATAAGTCCCGAGTAAATGAAACCCCAAGCATGTTCAAGGATGATGCAGGATTAAGCTGAATATTATTAAACATTAGTGAGTATACCTGTGGAAGATTTTGTCTGGTTGATAGGTGTAAGAACTGAGTCTTAGATGCATTAAAAACAACCATATTATTTTTACCCCAGTCAGAGATACGAGCCAAGTCAGACATTAGGTGTGCCATAGCCCCATCCCTTGTTTGTTGAAGTAACTGTTGAGATGGGCGTTGCGGGAACCGAATGGAAAGGTGAAGGGTGGAGTCATCAGCGTATGAGTGGATAGGGTTAGATGTACAGCTTAGAAGATCATTGATGAATAAAAGGAAGAGAGTTGGTGATAGGACAGAGCCCTGAGGAACACCACTGTTGATAGATCTAGGAGAAGAACGATGGCCATCTACAACAGCGACTATAGAACGACCAGAAAGGAAGCTAGCGATGAAGGCACAGATAGAAGGATAGAAACCGTAGGAGGGCAGTTTGGAAATTAAAGATTTATACCATACTCGATCGAAAGCCTTTGAGATGTCAAGTGCAATGGCAAAGCTTTCGCCAAAGTCCCGAAAGGAGGATGGCTAGGAGTCTGAAAGGTAGGTGAGAAGATCGCCAGTGGAGCGTCCCTGACGGAACCCGTACTGATGATCAGAAAGAAGATTGTGATAGGAAAGATGCCTTAAAATTTGTCTATTGAGAATTGACTCGAAAACTTTTGAAATACAGGACGTTAAAGCAATTGGACGATAGTTGGAGGGTTGGAGTGATCACCCTTCTTTGAGACTGGCTGAATGAGAGCAAACTTCCAGCAAGAAGGAAAGGTACAAGTTGAGAGACAAAGGCGAAAGAGTTTGCCTAGGCAGGGTGTAAGCACAGAAGCACAGTTCTTGAGAACAACAGGAGGGACCCCATCAGGCCCATATGCCTTGTTAGTACTGAGGCCAGTGATGGCAGAAAATACATCAACTGAAAAAATTTTAATGTCAGCCATGAGGAAGTCAGAGGGGGGAAGTGATGGAGGAACAGCACCAGAATCGTCTAAGGTGGAATTGGAGGAGAAAGTCTGTGCGAAGAGATCTGATTTATCAGTAGAAGAAATAGCTACAGAACCATCAGAGTAGAAAAGAGGAGGGAAGGATGATGA
This sequence comes from Coenobita brevimanus, assembly GCF_032717465.1. Classification (NCBI taxonomy): domain Eukaryota; kingdom Metazoa; phylum Arthropoda; class Malacostraca; order Decapoda; family Coenobitidae; genus Coenobita; species Coenobita brevimanus. The sequence goes on along the minus strand of NC_137065.1, from coordinate 19,232,052 downwards.
GGTAAAGTTGTTAGAAAGATTTTTGGCAAGGTGCCAGAAGGAGCGGGAAGAATTCGAGTTGGAGAGTTGAGAGCATTTAGTATGGATGAAATTATTTTTAGTAGAGCGAAGAACAGACTTAGCACGATTCCGGGCAGAAACGTAAAGATGATGTGATTCTGGGGTGGGTTGGCTCCGGTGCCTTTTGTAGGCCCTCTCCTTGTTACGGACAGCATTAGAACAAGCGTGATTAAACCAAGGCTTTCTTGCGTCAGTCAAAGGATATGAGAAAGGAATGTATGCTTCCATGCCTGAGAGAATAACCTCCGTAATGCACAAGGCACACTCAGATGGCTCCTGGCCATGGAAGCAGTAATCATTCCAGGGAAAATCAAAGAAGTACTGCCTAAGGGCCTCCCAGTCCGCGGCTCCAAAATGCCACAGACGACGTTTCCCTGGAGGGTCCACAGGCCGTACCGGAGTGATAGGACAGGTTAAGGTAATAAGGTTGTGATCGGAGGAGCCCAACGGAGAGAAAAGATTAACAGAGTAAGCAGAAGGATTAGTTGTGAGGAAGAGGTCAAGTATGTTGGAGCTCTCTCCAAGGCGGTCAGGGATATGGGTAGGGTGCTGTACTAGCTGCTCTAGGTCATTAAGGATAGAAAAGATGTAGGCTTGTTCACCAGGTGGATCAGTGAAAGGAGAGGAGAGCCAAATGTGGTGGTGAACATTGAAATCTCCTAGAATGGAGATTTCAGAGAAAGGAGAAATGGATAGAATGTGTTCCATTGTAGAAGTAAGATAGTCAAAGAATTTTTGATAATCAGTAGAATTAGGGGATAAGTAAACAGCACAGATATATTTAGTCAGAGAATGACAGAATAGCGAAAGCCAGAGTATAGAGAATTCAGAAGAATCGAGTTCAGGAACACGAGAGCAGGATAAGTTGTTGCGTATATATACACAACAGCCACCTTTGGCTTTGAAATGAGTATTGAAAAAGTAGGAGGATACAGAAAAGGGTTTGCTGTCAGTTGCCTCAGACAGCTGAGTCTCCGTTAGAAAAAGAAGGTGAGGTTTAGAGGAGGAGAGGTGGTGCTCAACAGAGCGAAAGTTAGAGGAAAGGCCGCGAATGTTGCAGAAATGAAGAAGAGAGTCAGACAGTGGTTCCAGGCACCTCGAGTCGTCACCGGGAGAGGGGCGGATGGTGGGGGCATTTATGGTCCCCCCCCCTGGGGACTCTGAGGCTTTGTGAAGAGACGCCATTTTTTTTTAAAATTTTGAATAGGAAGTGTAGTGTGAACTGTGCATGTAGTTTGGTGTAGATAGTTAGAGAAATCTGTACTGGAGAGCATGCTGGCCTACTCTCTGTGTAACTTAGACACTGAAATATTTCAGCAAAGGGGGATGGTCAGGAACTAGTCCTGTGGGCTGATGAAACGGGAGCTCCAGCACTCCCTGTCATCAGCTTTCCATCCACCTCGGGAGTACTGCCCTGCTCGACTGGTGCTACAGTCTACTCCTGCCCTCAGGCAGTACTTCTTTGATTTTCCATGGAATGATTATTGCTTCCATGGCCGGGAGCCATCTGAGTGTGCCTTGCGCATAACGGAGGTTATCCTCTCGGGCATGGAAACATACATTCCTTTCACAGATCCTCTGACTAATGCAAGAAAGCCTTGGTTTAATCACGCTTGTTCTAATGCTGTCCGCAACAAGGAGAGGGCCTATAAAAGGTACCGGATCCAACACACCCCTGAATCACATCTTTTGTAAGTTTCGGCCTGGAATTGTGCTCTCTTCTTCGCTCTGCTAAAAATAATTTCATCTGTACTAAATGCTCTCAACTCTCCAACTCGAATTCTTCCTGTTCCTTCTGGCACCTTCCCAAAAACCTATCTAACAACTTTACCTCATCATCCTTCCCTCCTCTTTTTTACTCTGATGGCTCTGTAGCTATTTCTTCTAATAACAAAGCAAATCTCTTTGCTCAGACTTTCTCCTCCAATTCCACCAAAGACGAGTATGGTGCTGTTCCTTCATCACTTCCCCCCTCTGACTTCCTCATGGCTAACATTAAAATTTCTTCAGTTGATGTATTTTCTGCCATCACAGGCCTCAATACTAATAAGGCATATGGGCCTCACGGAGTCCCTCCTGTTGTTCTCAAGAACTGTACTACTGTGCTTACACCCTGCCTAGGCAAACTCTTTCGGCCTTGTCTATCAACTTGTACCTTTCCTTCTTACTGGAAGTTTGCTCTCATTCAGCCAGTCCCAAAGAAGGGTGACCATTCCCAACCCTCTAACTATCGTCCAATTGCTTTAACATCCTGTATCTCAAAATTTATCGAGTCACTTCTCAATAGAAAAATTTTAAAGCATCTTTCCTAATACAACCTTTCTGATCGTCAGTATGGGTTCCGTCAGGGACTCTCCACTGGCGATCTTCTCACCTACCTTTCAGACACCTGGTCATCCTCCTTTCGGGACTCTGGCGAAAGCTTTGCCATTGCATTTGACATCTCAAAGGCTTTCGATCGAGTCTGGTATAAATCTTTAATTTCTAAACTGCCCACTTATGGCTTCTATCCTTCTATCTGTGCCTTCATCTCTAGCTTTCTTTCTGGTCATTCTATAGCCGCTGTTGTAGACAGCCATCGTTCTTCTCCTAGATCTATCAGTAGGTGTTCTTCAGAGCTCTGTCCTATCACCAACTCTCTTCCTTTTATTCATCAATGACCTCCTAAGCTGTACATCTAACCCTATCCACTCATACGCTGATGACTCCACCCTTCACCTTTCCATTTGGTTCCCGCAATATCCATCTCAGCAGTTACTTCAACAAACAAGGGATGAGGCTATGGCACACCTAATGTCTGACTTGGTTCGTATCACTGACTGGGGTAAAAATAATCTGGTTGTTTTTAATGCATCAAAGACTTAGTTTTTACACCTATCAACCCGACAAAATCATCCACAGGTATACTCACTAATGTTTAATAGTATTCAGCTTAATCCTGCATCATCCTTGAACATGCTTGGGGTTTCATTTACTCAGGACTTATCTTGGAGAGATTATATTACATCTTTTGTAAAATCTGCTTCCAAGAGATTAGGTGTGCTAAGCCGACTCCGTTCCTTCTTTACCCCTGCAGAACTGTTGACTCTATACAGGGGTTTTATCCGCCCCTGTATGGAGTACAACTCTCATGTGTGGGGAGGCTCCCCACATATGACTCTTCTCAATAGGGTGAAGTCAAAGGCTTTTCGTCTTATTAACTCTCCTCCTCTTACTGACTCCCTTCAACCTCTGTCTCTTTGTCGCATTGTTGCATCTTTATCTCTTTTCTATCGCTACTTCAATGGTCACTGCTCCTCTGAACTGTCTGCATGCATTCCTTCACCTCTATGACGAGCGCGTAGCACCCGTCTAGTAGCAAACTCTCATCCCTTTTCTGTCCAGCTCTCTAATGCAAGAGTTAACCGTTACTCCCAGTCCTTCATTTATGCAACAGGTCAACTCTGGAACTGTCTCCCTCTGTCTGTATTTCCTGCTTTGTATGACCTCCAGTATTTCAAATGTAGTGTATCCAGGCTTCTCGAAATGATCGGATGTTGATTTTGGCTCTCTCTTGTATTTTGTTTTTCTCTTGGAAGGCATAATAATTGCCGGCTCGCGCCCTTTGGTTCCTTCTTCCTCGCAAAAAAAAAAAAAAAAAATGCACATCATCGCTATCATCGACCACAGCATGACTGGATTATGAAATTAATTTTTTTTTTTTCTTTGGTTGGTAACGATGAAGGGTCTTATACCATCGATTTTCCTCTACACGGCAAGAGGATATGCTCACTTAGACCCTCAACACATAGTACGGCAAGGATGCCTCATAGCTCCAACGGCCATGACGTCAATTGTGAAAGATGTGATGAGTACTGAGATAAACTTAGACTACTTATACGAATTACCTACTTTTTTAGAGAATATTGCCAAACCCATGAAATCCCTGGACTTCATGATAGGAGGCTATGTTTCACAAACACATAACACAAACGAAGTGACTGAAATAGTGAAGTTAGCGAAATGGAAGATAGAATCTCCTGTCTCATGGAACAGAGATATTGGGTGACACAAACAACATCACACATTCTCGCCAAGGGCGTGGTTTGTTTGACCTGGGTGGTGCAATGCTTGGGAACATCTTTGGATTGGCTACAGAGGAAGGCCTTCACGAAATAAACAACAAATTTAATAAAATAGCTCAGGTACTAACATACCAAAATAAGTTCGTCACCGGATAAAACTTAGCAATGAAGACAATCTTGAAAAATCAATGAAAGGCAGAAAGTATAACTCACCAGAGTGTAGACAAAATAAATGCCATGGAAGGGAACATAACACTTTTCCAACACTTCTCCATCATCACGGAACATATTGGCACAATTATACTCCAGCTAGATAACACTAGAGTTCGTTACAGGGCACTTATGCAAGGAGTTGCAAATGATGGTAATGGCAGAATCACAACTGACCTACTTCCAGTTCATGAGCTACGTCAGATAATTAGTCAAAGCATACATAAACATCGTTTGAAGCCTTTGTTCTGGGGTAGAGATTTCATGTTATATTATCCATATTTAGAAGCAACACTAACACCAACATCAGTAGTAGTTCATGTACCATTCATAACTGACGACCTGTTCACAGTGTATCAAATATACCCCTTCCCTTCTAAGAATAATGACACCTTGGTCATCATCAACATCGACACGTACACCGAACTCATCATGGTCTCCAAGAGACGGAACACTGTCACTTTCGCCAGTGAATCAACGATTGAACAAAAATATCGTACATCCTTACATGCTGCTCACCTTTGTCCTGCGTACATCTTCACGTTTCAGCCTACTGGAACAGTCCCTTGTGAAATGGCTATCATTAGAAATCAAGACATTCATCACCACTGCAATTTTACTTTTGCTCCAGATAAGCTTATACACCATCAGCGCATCGGACACTCACAGTTTTTTTTTTTTAATTTCGCTCATAACACATCAGTTTACATAGCCTGTCCATAAATACCACCATCTCATACTTCAGCATCAGGATTATACATAGCACCAGACTACTGTGCAGTACGTACACCATCCATGTCCACTTTATCCACCATCAATCACTACGCCATTCTCAATCATACACACAAACATATCCACCCTCTGCCTAATATGGACTTAAACATGAGCACAAGTATTAAGTTGACTTCATCTAAGTTTGAAACTATGCAGCTGATCAATGAAACAATGAAGCCCTGGGAAGATTTGAGTTTGAGTAAGTTCAGCTCATATTATGTGTATAGCCCAGCACCTACTGTCTTTATACTCGTAATATGCTCTATTGTATTTGCAGTAGTGATGTTCGCAATGCACAGAATGCATGCAAGAATTGCAGACTTGGAATCAGTATTTACTGGAGGTAGAGTAAACATTCAAATCAGATCCCCTGAATGAAGTGGAAATATTTTGTAAATATATTTTTTTTTTAATAAAAGGGGAACAACAACTGAATTAATAGTATCATTATATCTATATAAAATACAAATTTATTAGTACTCTTACTATAATCTTAACTTGAATAATTTTTTGCATATATGTGCCTATTATACATACACATTTTACAATATGTTATACAATATTCCATACTCAATTTAACGTTAGTGCATTTGCTCCATTATGTATACATTATGTTTACAATGTAACATGTTTCTAGAATATTATTAGGTTATTACAATATTATCATGAATATTATGTCTATTCAATATTATAATCAGTATTATGTATTAATACATTAGAGCATGTCAGTGATGAATGCTGTAGGAGGATCACCAGCTGGCATGACCGAGCGATGTCAGGACTCCATATTATTATAATACGACTCATAGCATGATAGACAAATAGATAGATAGTGTAACAGATAGGAACATCAGCCAAGGTTTGGGAATAGGAAATGTGTCAGTGAGAGTTGACCAAAGGAAATGTGCCTGCATTTCTGTAAGGAATGCCAGGTGTGCGCTATGTCACTGGAAACACTACATACACACAGACACAAGGGCTTCTCGAACATTCACATGTGTCTTGCACAAGTGACACTAGCCCTCCTAGGGAAGGATGGAAGAGTCAGAGGGTGAGAAAGGGGCTAGCCATAGAACTGAAAGATTGTACAGAGAGGGAGAGAGAGAAGGGGTCTAGCAAGACAAGTCTGGGAGGTAATAGCGGGACTCTATACTTAACTCGTGTGCGAGAGACTTTAGTTAATCTTTTCAAGACAAATAAAATTATACATAATCCCATACTCATCTTTACCTCTCCTGTCATTGCATGACAAGTGGATCTAAGATTATATACTTCCAAACCTACTCACGTATAACTATTGCTCGTCCACGAATATAACATAGGCATAACTGATCTACAAAACACTACAAGAAGTTATGATGTTTCTACAAGACACAGACAGCCTTCATCCTAGAATTTCTCAAACCACTTCTTGATACTGTTGTACACAGGTGGCTCCTTCTGAAACTCTGCTCGAAATTGTCACTGCACAGTCACGATGGACAACGTCCTTGTGTATTCCAACACAAAATGATTTGTCACGTTTACTTAGTGCCATATTTGCTGTTACTGCCTCCTAGAGGCAACCGCGGTAACTATGCGCACGGGCGGGTTATAAAAAAAAAAACTCACCAAGTTTCTCATTCAACTGGCATATGAATTAACAATATCCGTTGCGTAGTTTATATGCGTTGAATTTCTAAAATGTTTCACGGACTTATGAATCACCCTGTATATATATACAGTATATATATATATATATATATATATATATATATATATATATATATATATATATATATATATATATATATATATATATATATATATATATATATATATATATATATCTGTGTGTGTGTGTGTGTGTGTCTTGGTGGTGTATCTTTTATTTCAGCTTTGATAATATTGGCCTCCCCTTTTTTTTTTTTTCCACCTACAGAGGAACTTTAGCTGTGAAGAGGTTAATGAAGAGTGAATCTAACCTTTCCAACTCGATAAGTTCTCCAAAACTAAATATAAATGCCTGGAGATAACATGAATAAACCTGAAAAGACATCACAGAACCGAAAGAATTATACCATCCACTACAAGAGCTTTTATTGTATTATACTGTTGTCAACACCAGACAATTTTATTCAGCTTATAAGAGACTTCTTCAAGTGGAGGAGTTAGACATATAGACACTAGCTGCGTGCTGCCATGCCAGGGTCCCAAATATGAAATCTCATAGGATTCTTGCCGTGTGTAGTGTATTCTTTGTTATGCACTAATCTAAGGCTTGACAACCACTTATTTAGACTATGTTATCTTCTTACAAGGAGATATTAACCCTTAAACCGCGGGGTTGTTTTTGCTTGACTTGCGTGTCTCGCGGGCATATTTGCGTTCAGACGGACTCTCTAAAAATATTTGCCAAAAATCAGTTATTAGTCCTAGAATATTTAAATTATATATGCGTATGGCACATACCTTCAGCTTTCTCCTGGGATGTTTGATGAGCCTTCGTCGAGTACCGTAGGACTTGTGGAGACCTCTGACCTTTGTGTAACGAAGTCTCCACTTTACACTTCCCGACAACCCGTAATATGATTACCACAGCCTGATAATATCACTAGAAACACTATTCTATGATTTTCAAATAGTTTGGAATCCATACTCCCCCCCCAAAAAAAACTGTGAAAGCAATGAAAATTACGAGCGCATATGACCTTTCCACTTGTGCTGGTTCGCCGCTGGTTTTCTGTCATTTATTATTCATAAAAACACACACACTTTATATTTCTATTACTATATAACACTTATATATACCTACAGTCTTTATCCATAAGTTTCCTTCAGTAATAGTAGTTTATTGTCACTGTAGGCATTCAATTTCTCTTTCGGTAAAATACGTAGCATTCACTTTCTTGTCCTGTATACTAGTGTTGAGAGTGAATCTGTCACTTTCACTTCCACTTTCATAACTCATAGTATTAATACATGCTAGAGAGAAACTTTCACTTTCATTACTCCTAGTATATATACTCGTATTCTTATATTACTACTCATTTACATTTCTATTTACATTCTCTATTTTATTTACATTATTTTCATTTCTATTTTATTTACACTGTGTTATGCACTGCCACTTGCATTAAATTATAAAACTATTTTCCACTGTTCACTTATATTTACATTCATTGCTTTCGCTTGCTGTTTACACATTATTTACACATTATTTACATTTCCACTTGCACTGTTTTACTCACCAGAAAGATTGTAGTCACTGTCTATCATTTTCATTGACAAATTAGCCAGTTGACGTTCCATAGCAGTCACTTAGCCCTTTACCCCTTTCCACACGAGGTTTAGTAGGGAGTAGAGGTCACAGGGCCCTTCGCATGGAGCTAAAAAGCAGCGGAATTGGACAGGCGCGAATCCGACGTGGTTTCAGCATGAAAGACGACAGTAACTGAATACAGTGTGGTGGCTTAGTCGCCTAGGGGGAGTGCAATGCTGCCATTGTCAGCGTGGTGACAGCTGCTAATACTGTATATACGCTATGAAATGATTGGCAGGAAATCTAGACAATACATAATAAATTAGGTAGTTCCAGGTGAATGTAAATACCACTTAGGCTTCTCCCTTCCTTCCTTATATATATTTTTATTACGAGAATAGATTATACGGCATATTTCAAGGGGAAATAAACAGCAAAAATTAGCGAACAAGTGCACGTGAGGTGTCGTCAGGTGATAATTAGCCAATTCCATGTGTATGGCACTATCACTTACCTTATTTCTCTTTTGTATATATTATTTGGTATAAGAATAGTGCATAGGGCTTATTTCAATGGATGAAATCAGTGGAAAATTCCAGGGAAGATTTACTTAGCACGGCCGGGCAGGTGAGAGGAGAGGGTAATGGAGGGGAGGTAGGGGGGGGAGTCAAGAACCGGGAGAAATGGCTAAATTGTCAACAATGGATGGGAGTACAGATGAGATTAGGAGTGCTGACTAGTGTTGGACATTGGCAGTACAGATAGATGATACAAGCCACCACTTGAAAGCCCGAGGGATTTCAAAATAACACAGAATCACAAAAGTGACGCCCTGCGGTATGATCCCTTGCTCCCAAGCATCACGAAAGTGATGCCCCACGGTTAAGGGGTTAAGGTGCAGAATAATCCTCCATCACATAAAGGACAAGTGGCTGCCCGAATCTGGGGAACTAACTAATGGCCTTTCCATCATAAAATGTTTGCAAATATATTATCTTTGTTTCTGTGCCATTATTAAGACCACAATGACCAGTTCTGATCAGAAAGCCGAAAAAAAAAAAAGCAAATTCTCAGGTGTCACAATTTCCAATGGTTTTGGGCATTCGCGTTGCGCACGATAGCCATTTTTGGTGTGTATCTCTCTGACACCCCCTGGACTTATCATGACCTTGGTCGATATCTATTACCGTTCTAGTCAAAGAAACAAAAAAAATGCACAGACAGATACATAACATGCACAGCGTGACTTTACCATTTTCATAATCTTTTTTTTTTTTTTCCCCCACACTTACTTACCTCATTTCCTTCATTCCAACCTCCATATTTACCATACCCCCCCCTCCGTTTATCCATTCCTCAGCCTACTTACCTACCTTCTTGCAAATATCTACCTTAATTACTTAACCATCTACCTACCTCCCTGGATTGTCAAAAAATTATGATGGGGGCATAAATTACTGCATATTCAACTCCCTTTCCAGTGATACCATTTTAATAGTTATGCTCTTGTAGATGTACATAATGAGAATTCCTCTGTAGCACTAATCTTTTTTTCTCACTGTGGCCAAGGAGTTTAACAGGTCGTGTCGATCACTAAGATGTGGGACACCGTCAACTTAAGAGGTTTCATTTGACACATCTTTCGTCAAATTGATTCATAATTACCGGGTATGGCTTGTAGATGACAAGCGAACGGATGGAGAGAAAACTCTTATTCTGGCTCAGTTACTCCAAAGCCCAGGACTTCGTCTATGAGAACTAAATCTGCTCTTTCTACAGTAGTGCTGATTAAAGTCGTTGCATATTATTCTGTGAAGACAACAAGAATACAGCACAAAATGCATCATGTTGGTGACAGGCAGGGCAAAAGACAAAACAGATAAATAAACCGATTCAATTGCATAAACCTCTTCTGCTACGAGCGTGCGTTTAATAATATAAAAGAGGGAAGGAAAAAGACAGAGTATACAGGATTACTGGAGGATGTCAGAAGAAATAACGGCACAAACGGCGAAAAGGGAGAGAAGTAAATGAGAAAACTTAAGGCAGGAAAGAAAAAGGAATGGAAGGAAAGGAAGATTGTGGAAGAAAAAAGAAAAAAAATATTTGAAATAGAAAAGAAATTATACTATATAGAACGGAAAAAGAGATGTGTAAGGTTATTGGAGGTATGCTAAAGGGTAGAGCAATTTTGTGCCAGTGAGTGGCATGGAAGGAAATAATGAGAAGGAGGAGGAGGGGAAGGGAGGGCAAAACCACGGAAGGGATGGACGAAAAAGTAAAGCACCACCGTCAGAAATAAGAAAGCAAAATGGAAAGACAAAATATAGAGCAACGCAGAGAGAAGGGAGAAAGATAAAAGCTAATACGAAAAGAAAGAAAACAAAAACAAAATTAAAAGACGAGGGGAAAGGAATGGAAAGAAAGAATGAGGAAAACATAAGCAGTTTCGAAAGAAAGAACACTGACCACATAAGGCAATAAAAAGAAGAAATTTCGGGGAAAAAACGGGAAAGCAGCATTGATATGTGAAGGCATTAGGGTAATGGAGGGACATCGAAGGGAATAGAGGAAGAATTGGAGAAAAATAGAGGTTGAAAAAAAAAAAAAAATGAAGTCGAAGAAAGAGGAAGACATGAGAAGGAGGACTATGGAAGAAAAGAGTAAACAGCTTAAGGAAGAATTATGAAATAAGTTAGAAATATTAAGGAACTGAAAGACGAGGAGATGTAAAGTGAAGGGGAAGGAGATTAGAATCATTTGGAGCCTTTGAGGAGGAAAAAGAATGACGAAAACGGGGAGAAAGGAGACGAAATGGTGGGGGAAGGAAAGGAAAAGAAATAAAGAAAACGAACTGAGGAAGAAAAAATACCCCCAAAATATTCCCAAGAAGGAAGGAAATGAAAAATTACAAAAGAAATGAAGGGAATAAGTACATAAAGATTATGAAATGGCATCAGAAGGTATGGCCATTCTGTACCTATTCTCCGAGGGACATCACATTTGCTAAAGTCGTCAGTGAAATCGAGGCCAGAGTTCCGGTTGTAATGGGGAGCTTGTCTCACAGTCACCAATTTTTTTAGTCTGTGGCCACCGGATTCCGGATTCTTGCCCCCCCCCCTGCTCCCTCTCTCTCTCTCTCTCTCTCTCTCTCTCTCTCTCTCTCTCTCTCCCATTCCTTTACACAATCCACTCCATCTTCCCTTTACCCTCTTGTCCAACATTTATGTAACCTCCATTCTCACACTTTTTCGCCAGTGTCTTGCTTCCTAACCCAAAGACATCTCTTTCTCCTTTTAAGCTTCTCTTCTCCCAACCACCATCTCATCTCAGACTTCTGTGTAGGCTGTCCCTACGCGACCCATCCCTACACACCTCTTCCTTTTCTCATAAGCCTCCCCATCCCTACCTCATTCTCATCTACTATGTCACCACTCCCCACATAGCTCTTTTTTTTTCTACTGCTGCATTTTTTCATTCTCAAATGCACACTTTCACCATGCTGTTTATTTTCTATTCTAGAGTTAAGATTCTAAGTATCTCTAGAGATTTTGAAACATCCTTTCCTTACCTATTTATTCTGCACAATACATTTCGTTATTCTCTTTAATGATACTGATGCAAACTATATCTACACTGTCCACAAAAAGACATACAAAAGAAGGCTAATGTGTAAGGCGCAAAAGATATCGCTTAAGAAAGAAAAAATATCACATTACTTTAGACTTGCTTCATTCTCGCCACATTTAACTCTGTGGCCATCCACTTCTTACTCCCTCTCAGCACCACAAGCCCTCTCCTTTCTGTCGTACATCCCCTTTTGCTCTCCCCATCTCTCAGGCCTCTCCTCACCTTCTCAGGTCTTTCTCAACCAATTTCCCCTTTTAATCCTTTATCAACATACTTTTCCTCCTCTCCCTCTTCAGTTCCATCTCCCACTGCTTCCCCACACCCCCGGATGCCTCATTCCAAAATCGCACTTTTCTCCGACCTCCACGTAACTTCCCTCTTTACATACACCCACACACGCACAAACACCTACACATTTTTGTCTCTACTGGTATTATCTATTTTATTCAACTCTATAACTTCCTGCTTCCTCTTCACCTTATCTCAGCTCCACAACTTCTTATTCTCCCTTTTCTTGCCTTTCAGGTGCTGGAGAGGAAGGCCTGCATGCGATAGAACCGATGTAATTGCGTGACTCCACTATCCGGTTATACAAACATCATTCAGTTCCCTCCCTATCCCTTGAAAGGAGGATGGTAGAATACAGCAGGAGGACAACTTTAGCCTGTAGTCCACTGGGTTCGCATTTCAGATGAATTTGAGGAGAGAGCAACAACAACAAAAACAATAAAAACTACTACTACTACTACTACTACTACTACTACTACTACTGCTACTACTGCTACTACTACTGCTACTACTACTACTCCTGCTGCTGCTGCTGCTGCTACTTTTTTTATGCTAGGAAGAAGGAACCAAGGGCTATGAGCCCGCAATAACTGTTCCGTCCAAGAGAAAAACAAAATACAAAAGAGCCAAATTCAAGATCCGTTCATTTCGAGATGCCTGGACACTCTGCGTTTGAAAGACTGGAGATCGTAGGAAGCAGGAAATACAGACAGAGGGAGACAGTTCCAGAGTTGACCTGTTGCATAAATGAAGGACTGGGAGTAACGGTTAACCTTGCATTTGAGAGTTGGACAGAAAAGGGATGAGAGTTTGCTGCTAGACAGGTGTTATGCGCCCATCGTAGAGGTGGAGGAATGCAAGCAGACAGTTCAGAGGAGCAGTAACCACTGAAGTAGCGATAGAAAAGAGATAAAGATGCAACAGTGCAGTGAAGAGACAGAGGTTGAAGGGACCCAGTAAAAGGAGGAGAGTTAATGAGACGAAAAGCCTTTGACTCCACCCTATTGAGAAGAGCTGTATGTGGGGAACCTCCCCATACATGCAAGTTGTACTCAGCACAGGGGCGGCGGATAAAACCCGTGTATAGAGTCAACAATTGTGCAGGGGTAAAGAAGGAACGAGGTCGGCTTAGCACACCTAATCTCTAGGAAGCAGATTTTACAAGAGATGTAATATGATCTTTCCAAGATATGTCCCGAATGAATGAAACCTCAGCATGTTCAAGGATGATGCAGAATTAAGCTGACTATTATTAAACATCAGTGGGTACACCTGTGGAAGATTTTGTCAGGTCGATAGGTGTAAGAACTGAGTCTTCGATGCATTAAAAACAATCAGATTATTTTTACCCCACTCAGAAATACAAGCCAAGTCAGACATTACGTGTGCCATAGCCTCATCCCTTGTTTGTTGAAGTAACTGTTGAGATGGACGTTGCAGGAACCGAATGGAGAGGTGAAGAGTGGAGTCATCAGCATACGAGTGGATAGGGTTATATGTACAGCTTAAAAGGTCATTGATGAATAAAAGGAAGAGAGTTGGTGATAGGACAGAGCACTGAGGAACACCACTGTTGATAGATCTAGGAGAAGAACGATGGCCGTCTACAACAGCGGCTATAGGACGATCAAAAATGAAGCTAGAGATGAAGGCACAGTTAGAAGGATAGAAACCGTAAGAGGGCAGTTTAGAAATTAAAGATTTATGCCAGACTCGATCGAAAGCCTTTGAGATGTCAAGTGCAATGGCAAAGCTTTCGTCAAAGCCCCGAAAGGAGGATGACCAGGTGTCTGAAAGGTAGGTGAGAAGATCGCCAGTGGAGCGTCCCTGACGGAACCCATACTGACGATCAGAAAGAAGGTTGTAATAGGAAAGAAACTTTAAAATTTTTCTATTAAGAATTGACTCGAAAACTTTTGGGATACAGGATGTTAAAGCAATTGGACGATAGTTAGAGGGTTGGGACTGGCTGAATGAGAGCAAACTTCCAGCAAGAAGGAAAGGTACAAGTTGATAGACAAAGGCGAAAGAGTTTGCCTAGGCAGGGTGTAAGCACAGTTGCACAGTTCTGGAGAACAACAGGAGGGACTCCATCAGGCCCATATGCCTTGCTAGTACTGACGCCTGTGATTGTAGAAAATACATCAGTCACTATTACTACTCCCTCTCAGTCCGTCTCAACCTCTTATTGTCCTCTGTCCTTTCAATTTACTGCTGAAATACCATATTTGTCTGCGTTTCTTTCGACTCTACTTTCTTCTCTGCCCTTCTCTGGTTTCTACTCTTCTCTGCCTTGCACGCTAGTTGCTGCTTTAATCTTTACTTTATGCTGTAGTTGCTGTACTATTCTCTTCTTTCTAATTCTTTGTCTTTACGCATTTTACTGATCATCTCTTACTTTCTACCTTACTTTCTGCTTGTACTGTGCCATTTACTGTACTGTACTTTCCTACATATTCTACTTTCTGTTCTATATTACTTCTGCTTTACTTTCAACTATAATCTGAAACGACTGCCATGATTAATTGATTTTGGGTAGGGGAATCTGGGGGACACTTAACCTTGCCAAATACCCCGGTCGCATGGTTACCAACCAGCGCAGTAAATGGTTTCCTGGGTACAGGAAACCTTTTGGCTTGTCAATCAGTGTAGAGATCATATGGCATCTCTACACTGAGTGAGTGGATGATGGGCACTCCCATCCACCACAATGGTGGATGAATGGTGATTGATGGAATATCTCAAATCTGATGTAGGTTGATGATGCAGGACTGCTTGCAAGTACCGAACAAGAACTTGGTAGGCTAGTGCAGAGTTTTGCTGATGTCTGTGAGTGTTGTGCCTTGAAAGTAAATGTAGAAAAGAATAAAGTGATGGTTATTGAGAGAGAAGGTGACTCCCAATGAGATGTTACAGTGAATCGAGAAGAGACTGGAATTGGTGAGAGAGTTCAAATACCTGGGTACAGTGATAGAAAAGAGATGAAAATGTGCAAAAGAAGTTGAACGTAGAGTGACACAAGGAAGTGAAGTAGCTGGTGGAATGAAGGCCTTGATAAGAAACAGAGGCTTGAATGTTGCAGCTGCACGAGGCTTACATGAGTGTTAGTGCCAACTTTAACACATGGATGTGAGACTATGGTGTGGCATGAAAACGAAAAATCAAGAGTAAGAGCAGTGAAGTTGGGACTGCTGAGGAATGTATGTGGAGTACAGAGGGTGGATGGAATACGAAATGATGTGAATCGTGAAAAATGTGGAGTGAGGAAGTCGGTGGACATCAGAATCGAAGAGAGTGTACTGAGATGGCATGTTCATGTGGTAGGAATGGATAACAATAGAGTGGTGAAAAAGGTATATCTGAGCGAATTTGAAGGAGGGAGGAGGCGAGGTAGGCCAAGGAGAAGGTGGAAAGATATGGTGGATGAGTGTGTGAGGAAGAGAGGTTTGGAGGTCTGTGAGGCTAGGGAACTGATCGAGCTGGCTGGATGAATGTTGTGAGGAGAAGTGCATGATCAGGGATTGGCACCCCTTATTAACGTGGCAGCGT
Organism: Coenobita brevimanus; assembly: GCF_032717465.1. Classification (NCBI taxonomy): domain Eukaryota; kingdom Metazoa; phylum Arthropoda; class Malacostraca; order Decapoda; family Coenobitidae; genus Coenobita; species Coenobita brevimanus. The sequence goes on along the minus strand of NC_137065.1, from coordinate 19,216,236 downwards.
CCGGATTGACTCTATCGGATACGTTTATGTGAAGCTACAAAATGTGGTGAATGTTTTTGGCTTATCCGATAGAGCCATGATTCCGGGGGCTTCAATGATGAGTGAATGGAGTCGTGGCCCATTGGATTGCGAAAATTTGGGCTGTGTGGACATTGCTACTCCTCACCCTGCCCTAGGGTGGGAAAGGAGTTCCGGATGGATGATGATAATACTTTCGACTCAGTACTACATTCTACTCTATTTTGTACTACACTCTATTCTGTTTTCTCTCTACTGTACCTTATGATCTAATTTACGGTATTACCTGCCTCTCTCTATTGTTATTCTTATTTCACGGATGCCAAGTCAACAAGCCTATGGCCACAAACTCATACCAACTCCACCCCTCTCTCAAGTTACTTCTATCATTTTAACAGTCTTGAGCCTCCCTGTATTTTTTTTTTTTTTTACTTTCCCTCCAGGTTACCCTCCACTGTTTCTTGTTCCCTCCTCTCCTCTATCTGTCGGCCACTCCCTCCATAATCTTTCTTCTTTATCCTTCTATCAAACCCAATACCTCTTTCAACTTTCCTCAGACCTTCTCTAAGCAACTTTTGTTTTTCTACCCTTTAACCACCACTTGTTCCTTTCATCAGTCTCAGGCTCTCTCTTCTCATTCATCCCCCTACACCTCAGTGACGTATTTTGTTTTTTATTCTTCCCCCTTCCATGTGAGGACTTCAGTTAGGAAAAATGTTATGTATCTCACAATTTCTTACCCCTATTCATCATCATCAACATCATAGTCGACATCGTCATGCTGAGTCAACTTACTCCAGAACAAGAGCCTCTCCCTTTTTTTTTTTTTTTCACTCTGACTTATTGTTCCATCCACTCTTAGAGAATCTCCGAATCTCATTTGGCCTTCTTTTTTTTTTAATCTACCCCCCGGGGATAGGGGGATTTCAAGAATACTCCCCCAGTATCTCTGCTTGTCGTACGAGGTGACTAAAAGGGTTGGTGGTGGGTTAGTGCCCCACCCCGTAAAAAGAACTAATTAAACAAGCGAATAAAGTGCCTCGGACCCAGACGGACCATACGTTGACGACTATGGAACGGACAAAGGACATTCTTAGGGTGAGAACTTGGATTGTGAGAGGAGTGAATGATGAAGTGAAAGAGGGAGAGATTGTTCAGGTGCTTGAGGATGCAAGAGTGGATATATGTGGATTGACTGAAACTAAATGGAAAGGTGAAAGGTGAGAGAATGGGAATATGGTTTAGGTATATGTGCGGGAATTAATGCGAATGAGAGGGGAAGAGAGGGCGTATGTCTGATGATAAGCAAGAAGTGGAAGGAGAATATAAGAGAGTATGGAACAGTGGGTGGAAGGATTGTATGGGTGAGGATGAAAGTAGGTATACAAGTGTGGGCGATTATATGTGTGTATGCTCAGACAGACGACCGAGTGGCAAGAGTCAAAGATGAGTTTTGTGCGAGAGTAGAAGCATGTATGGACAGATTTGAGAGGAGCGAGAGAGTGTTTTTGATTGGAGACATGAATGGCAAAATTGGAAATGGACGAGTGGATGGAGTGATTGGTCAGTGGGGTGTGCCAGCTGAAGTAGATGGGAATGGTAGTGCTTTGGTGGACATCTGTGCTGGTAAGGGGTTGGCAATAGCCAACACCTACTTTCGCCATAAGATGATCCACCGGTATACATGGAGAGTAATGAGGAGGATGGATGGTGAGCTTGTTGAACGAAAGGCAATGATAGACTATGTGTGTGTGTGGATGAGCGAATGAGAAGACAAGTGTTGGATGCACGAGTGTGGGAGGGTGGGGGAATGGAATCTCTGAACATCACTTAGTGATGGCCAAGGTAAAGCTGCAAAGAAAATGGTTGAGGAGACGAAGGGGAAGACAGGAGGAAACAGCTCCTCTGACAAGAGTGGAGAAATTGCAAGAGAGAAAGAAAATGTGAGAGTATAAGGGCATAGTGGAAGAAAGATTGAGAAGGTATGAGCTAGAGCAGATGGAAGGGGTGGAAGATGTATGTAAGATATTCACAGAAGAGATAGGCGCTGCGTGTGAAGTGGTTTGTGGAGTGAGGAGGAGATGCAAGGGTGTGCAAGGGACAGCATGGTGGAGTGATGAGGTGAAACGAGCTGTGGAACAAAAGAAGAAGGCATATAGTGAATGGTTAGCGAGCAGAGGTAGGGGAGAAGATGAGGGAGAGAAGAGAGAGGTATATGTAATCAAGCAGGAGAAGGGAGGTGAAGGACTGGTGAAGGAGAGTAAGAAGAAAGTGGATGAAGAGTTTGGGAGGAATCTGAGTGTGAAATGGAGGGAGAGTAAGAAATTGTTTTGGAAGGAGGTAAAGAAAGTAAGGCAGTGTGAAAGGGGAAATAGTAGGGGAGTGAAAGATATGAATAATAGATTGTTGGTGGAGAAGAGAGAGAAATTGAGGAGATGGAAGGAGCACTTTGAGGATTTGTTGAATGTAGGAAGTGAGAGCAGTGCGAGTATAAGTGGCTGGGGAATGGCTGGGAGAAGAAAAGATGAGAGGAGTGAGGAAGAGATCAGTAGGGCGGAAGTAGTGGAAGCAATGAAGAAGATCAAGTTGGGAAAGGCCCCAAGAATTGACGGAGTGTGTGGTGAAATGCTGAGGCATGGGGGTGAGATTGTTGTGGAGTGGCTATGGAAGTTGTGTAGATTGGCTTGGGAAGAGGGAAGGGTTCCAGAGGACTGGAAATCAGGTATAATTGTTCCTTTATACAAAGGAAAAGGGGAGAGAGAAGTATGTGGTAACCATAGGGGTATTTGCATTCTTAGTGTGACTGGTAAAATATATGGTAGAATACTCATTGATAGGGTTAGGCATATGACAGAGGAGCTAGTTGGAGAAGAACAATGGGGATTTAGGAAGGGAAAAGGGTGTGTAAATCAGATATTTGTTCTAAGATATTTATTGGAGAAGTATCTAGAGAAAGGAAAGAAAGTGTATGCTGCCTTCATGGACTTGGAGAAAGCTTATGACAGAATAGATAGGCAAGGTATGTGGAAGGTATTAAGAATATATGGAGTGGAGGGGAAATTGTTGAGTGCTGTGAAGAGTATGTACGAAGGAGCTAAGGCTACGGAGCGAGTGGATGGTGAGCTGAGTGAGTTCTTTGATCTCAATGTAGTACTGAAACAGGGTTGTGTGATGTCTCCATGGCTGTTTAATATATACATGGATGGGGTTGTAAAGGAGGTGCAAGGTAGGGCAGTGGATGTGGGGGTGGCTCTAATGAATGAGGGTGAGATTTGGAAGATTCCGGTGTTGCTGTTTGCTGATGATACAGTATTGTTGAGTGAAGATTAATGGGAGTTGCAATGTTTGGTGAATGAATTTGGGACAGTGTGTAGGAGGAGGAAGCTGAAGGTTAATGTAAACAAAAGTAAAGTTATGGTGTTTGAGAGGAATGAAGTCACAGAATGTACAGTGAGGTTGGATGGTGAAGATATGGAGAATGTGAGTGCATTCAAGTACTTGGGTAGTGTGATGAGTAAGGATGGAACTTTGGGGGATGAAGTGCGTGAAAGGGTACAGCAGGGAAGGAAGGTTGTTGGTTCACTGAAAGCAGTGATGAGAAATAGGGAGGTGAGTATGGAAGTTAAGAAGTCACTGCATGATAGTATTGTGATCCCTACCCTGACATATGGAAGCGAGGCGTGGACCTTGCAAGAGGGGAACAAGTCAAGAGTGAGAGCAGTGGAAATGAGTTACTTGAGAGGAGCATGTGGAGTGACATGGAGGGACAGGTTGACGAATGAAGAAGTGAAGGAACGTTGTGGGGTGGATGTGGATGTGGTTGAGAAGATTAGGAGAAATACACTGAAGTGGTTTGGGCATGTGGAGAGAATGGAGAATGAACGACTGACTAAGAGGGTGTATGTCGGTGAAGTGGAGGGAGGGAGAGGTAGGGGTAGACCGAGGATGAGGTGGAGGGATGGAGTTGAGAGGTATATGAGGGAGGGGGGAGTGAGTTGGGGGGAGGGTAGTCAAATGATGGGTGACAGAGCGACTCAGAGGCGTTTTGTCTGCGGCCACCCTTTGCGGAATTAGGGCGTCGGGCTATAGATAGATAGATAGATAGATAGTCTTTCTCTCACTGTGTCTAATATCCACTCCGTTATCCCGCATGTCCATCTGACATTCATTCTACCAAGGACGCAGGGGCGTAATAACAATTTTCCTTGGAGGGAGGGCATAGGCTATTTAGGAGGCCCTCCCCTACTCCCACCTCCCCACATGGGTGGGATGGCGAGCGAGCATTTTGAAGTCATATGCAAAGCTATGGTCAAGGAATTAAAGCAGTAAACATTATATATATATATATATATATATATATATATATATATATATATATATATATATATATATATATATATATATACATATATATATAAACATATATATATACATATATATATATATATATATATATATATATATATATATATATATATATATATATATATATATACATATATATATACATATATATATATATATATATATATATATATATATATATATATATATATATATATATATATATATATATATATATATATATATATATATATATATATGTGTGTGTATGGTAGGTGGGGATGCCCATCATCCACTCACTCAGTGTAGAGATGCCATATGATCTCTGCACTGAGTGACAAGCCAAATGGTTTCCTGTACCCAGGAAACCATTTACTACGCTGGGTGGTAACCATATAACAGGGGTTTCTGGCAAGGTTAAGCGCGGCTCGGGATATAGCCGTGACCTTGACCTACTTTCACTAATTTCGAACTCGTAGGAGATTTTCTTCGCTGCTACAAACATATATATATATATATATATATATATATATATATATATATATATATATATATATATATATATATATAATAACTTCAGCGGTTGCAAAGTTATAGTGGTAACAGACACTCAAACCTTTACCTACTTTCACAAATATCAAGCACGTAGATTTTCATCCCTACTACACACCTGCAAATTTTTTTGATGATATCTTGAGTGGTTGCGAAGTTATTATGCTAACAGACATACAGACCTTGACCTACTTTCACGAATTTCAAACTCGTGATCGATATTTCCCCTACTACATACCTGTAAAAGTTTGTGTTGCGAAGTTCTAGTGCTAACAGACACACAGACACACACACAAGGAAACTGAAAACAATACCAGCTTCGATATCGCGGCTGGTAACCAATTCTTTCTTGGCCTATGGCCCAACCAACCACAAAATTTCATTGAAATTCATTGAGAACTTTTGGAGATATCGTGTGGATAAAAAAAAAAAAGAAAAAAGAAAAAAAAAAGAAATATCGGCGAAAACATAACCACGTCAAACTTCCTTGGCGGAGGTAATGACGACCAGAAGTTTCAGTGTTTGTGGTTTGCAGTGATAACTACAGAGAACAGGTCATGGGCTCAGTACCCAGAGACCACCACATACTAAGACAGTGGTTGCCCTGACCGACATCCAGCATCATACGTTTGGCACAAACGCTCCATAAAATAAGTGTCCCCTTCATCATGATTACCTGATAATACTGATCTGACTACCAACAGGCAATCCAATATAAGTTACGAATGACCTCAGGACGGTAGAGGTTTTCAGTACTATCATCGAACACCTCAATAATAAATCTACCAAGTAAAATCGTACCAATAATAAGCAAACAAAATCATTATACGTCATCGTACTTGAGGGCGTGAAGTCTTAACACATGTGCAAGGAACAAATGGGTCCAACCTCCATCAATCAGAGGCGGGGATTCTAGGTGCAGAAAACAACGAAAATTGAGCAGCAGCGAAAAACACCATATTACCGCAAAGAAACATATGCGTGGATATTGTGTGTTTGGAGGGGGGGAAGCCTATGTCTTGGTGTCGGAGGGGGAGAGGGGGAGAGTGGATGTGGAAGGGGGTTTGTTAGAGCTGGGTGCAGCACTCTGGAAGACAGTGGAATGATTCTTTCTGCATTTACAAATATGAACTCTTGATAACTCATTGTGAAACTCCCAACAATTTATCACCAATTCCTTCTTTTCACTGAAATGATTCCATGAAGCATTCATGTAAGATACTTAATATTTATATTTTGCTGTCATAGTTCATTTACTATCAATATTCATTGATTTGCCTAAAGAACGGGGGCACACGCCCCCACGCCTCTCCCTACCAAGAATCCGTGCCTGGTGTGTGTGTGTGTGTGTGTGTGTGTGTGTGTGTGTGTGTTATGTGTGTGTGTGTGTGTGTGTGTGTGTGTGTGTGTGTGTGTGTGTGTGTGTGTGTGTGTGTGTTCTTACCTAATTGTTCTTACCTAATTGTATCTTTACAGGAATGAGTCAAGCTCAAACCGTTCCGTGTCTTAAACCATATTTATCGTACATATCCTTAAAATCGTGAATTGTTTTGGCACAAACTATTTCATTCGGTAGTGCATTCCACTGATCAGTTACTCTATTTGGGAAACTAACTTTCCTTACGTCTTTATCACCTCTCTTCTTATGCAGTTTTTTGCAGTGTCCTCTTGCTGATGCTTCCTCATAGGTTAAGTATATAATCATTTATGTCTATTTTCTCCTTCCCTGATATGCATTTATATAGCATAATCATGTCACCTCTTTTCCTTCTCTCCTGTAGTGTTGGTAAATTCAGTTTATTTAATCTTTCTTCGTAGCTTAGATCCCTTAAGCATGGTACCCATCTTGTAGCAGCCCTTTGGACTTTTCAATCTTGTCTATGTATTTTTTGAGATAAGGACTCCAGACTACTAATGCATACTCCAGGGTTGGTCTGATGAATGATGTTATTATCTTTCTCAGCATGTCTTCATTTATGTATGTGAATGCTATTCTCATATTTGCAAGAAGTGTATACATGTTCTGTACCTTCTCACTGATGTGGTCAGCTGGAGATAGTCTTTTATTGACAATCACACCTAGGTCCTTCTCTCGTTCTCATGTGTGTAGGGTTTTATTTCCTAACGTATAATCCCAATCAGGTCTTTTTCCACTTTTACCAAACTTGATTACATGACACTTATCCACATTGAATTCCATTTACCATGTATTACTCCATTCATGAAGTTTATTTAATTCTTCTTGTAGCTCTTTGCAAGAGTCTGTGTTAGTAATTCTCTTTTGTATTTTTGCATCATCTACAAACATATTTAGATAGCTTTCATTTCCAGTGTTACTGTCTATATCATTTATATACACTAAAAACATGATTGGTGCCAGCACTGAGCCCTGTGGTACTCCACTAGTCACTTCCTTCCATGATGAGTAATTTCCCCTTCGTACTGTTCTCATTTATCTTTTTATGAGAAAATCTTGCATCCAACAATACAGTTTGCTTCGAATTCCTCCTTGATGGTACAGTTTCCATAAAAGTCTTTGGTGTGGTAATGTGTCAAATGCTTTCTTGAAATCTAAATAGATACTATCCACCCATCCTTCTCTTTCCTGTAATGTGTCTATTACTCTGTCTCTGTAGCTCAACAGATTAGTAACACATGATTTTCCTTTTCTGAAACTAAACTGTCTTTCTGTTATCATATTGTGTTCTTCTAGATGATTTACCCAAGCTTTTCTTATAAGCTTTTCTAATACCTTGCTTACAACACTGGTCAGTGATACTGGTCGGTAGTTGAGTGAATTTTGTCTATTCCCTTTCCTGAATAAGGGAACAATGTTTTCTTTCTTCCAAATATCAGGTAGTTTACCTTGACTCAAGGATTTCTTGAAAATAAGAAATAATGGTTTACTTAACTCCTTTGCACATTCATGTAGTACCCAACATGAAATTTCATCAGGACCATTTGCTTTTCCTTTGTCTAATTTACTTAGCTCCTCCTGTATTACTTTTTCTGATGTTTGTATATCTGGTAGTATGTGTGGGCATGCATGTTCCACATAATCTCTCTCAAAATTTTTTTCCTCTGTAAAAACTGATTGGAATTTATCTTTTAGTGCTTCATAAATATCCTTCTCTTGTGTATAGGTGATTCCCTCGTCCGTAATGCATTGTAATTTAACTTTTACTTTGGTTTTGCTTCTGATGTAGCTGTAAAATAGCTTCGGTTGATCACTACTTTTATTTATGATATCCTCAAACTGTTTTTGGGCTTCCCTCCTTATTCTTGTATAATCGTTTCTTGCCTGTTTGTAATTATTATATGCCCTTTCACTATTGTGTCTTCTGTATCTATTCCACAACAAATCTCTTTTTTCTTTTGATTATTTACACTCTGTATTAAACCATTTCTTTATTTTCTTTTCTGCTTCTTTGTGCTTTGAGATGTACTTCTGGACTCCTATTTCATAAAGTTCACATAATTTTTTATATATAACATTTAAATCTTGTCCTCTAAGCTCCTTTCCATCATTTTCTAAGAAATACCTCTTTAGGTCATGATAGTTTCCCTTTTTATAGTTTAGGCTCTTTTAGTAACTTTCGTTGCTGTTAACTATGTCATATGCTATCCTGAAGTTGCAATTTAGTACTGCATGGTCGCTTTTGCCGAATGGAGGGTGGTATATTAAATTGTCAATATCGTTTTCTTGCTTGGTAGATATGAGATCTAGCATTGAGGGTACATCGAGTCCTCTTTTTCTGGTTCTTTCCTTTACATGTTGCATTAGGAAAAACTGTTGCACGAAATCCAGGAGCTTTTGGTCCCAACAGCTTTCTTGGCTTATTATATCTAGAGTATTCCAATTTATATTTGTATTAAAATCTCCAAGTAGTATAATTCTTTCCGATTTCTCTTCCATTTTAAGTAGTAATGATCTTAAACTCTGAATTGTATTCTTTGCCAGGTCCTCATACTCGTCTTTTTCCCATGTGTTTGACTTGGGTGGCATGTACAAATTGGCTACAATTACTTTCCCTAGGATGTATTGATCTCTACTGCAATCAGTTCTACTTGTGAGAGTATATCTACTTCTATTTCTTTGACTTTTAGATTTTTCTTAGTTAATATTATAATTCCTCCTCCTTTTTTAAAGTTCCTATCTCTTCTCCATATATTATATGGTGTTAATTTTGTTTCAGTTAGGCATATTATATGTGGTTCATTTTCTCTGACATAAATATTCATCTCTAATAATTTAGATACCATTCTATCCACATTTGAGTACCTGACCTTAATCGTCTTGTTTATATACTTGTCATGACTTGGTTCTACTACCTTCCTCCTTTTTATTTCCTCCTGTTTATGTACCACTTTCGTACCTCCAATCCTATTACTTTGTAAAAAAAAAAAAAATGTATTCTTCTCCTCCTCTGATCTTCCCTCATTTTTTGTTTTTGCTTCCTCCCTCTTCTCATTCAGTAATTCCAGTTCCTCTTGTGTTAGACATCTTTTTATCCATACATTTTTGAACTCCTCGTTTTCCATAAGATTCTTTGCATTTTTTGGAATCTCCTCCACGGTGTATTACACTCTGGAAGGTTACCTTTAGGGGTCTTGACTTGCTTCTCTCGTATTTCCCTAATCTTTTGTGTTCATTTATGTCTTTACTACAGATTTCCTCTGATACTTCTTTCAATATGCTCATTACATTTGCCATCTCCTTTTTGTCTCTTGAGATCTTGTTTTTAATTCTTCCTCTTCTATACCAGTGATTACTATAGATTTGTTGATATCTACTGACTCTGACTAACTCAGGATTGTTATGGATTATTCTTTTCACTTCCTTTTTAATGCTTTTTTCTTCCACCCTTGTTTCTAAGTCTTTCTTTACTTTCATCATTTCAGCATAAGTGGTTTCCACATCATTTTTGTAACTTTGCACAGCTTCTTTCACCTGTGTTATCTTCTCCTCAATATCACTGCTCTGGTCAATCAGACTGCTTACTTGCCTAACTGTCTCTGTATAATTTTTGAACTCTTCCATAATACTCTCGTGGTTGACAACTGTACTTGCCATTTCACTAATTTTTCTCCTAAGTGAACCCAGTTCTACTGTCAGCTCATCCATGGTGTGTCTTTCTTGTTGACTTTCTTTCCTAATTTTTCTATTTCTTCCTTTTGCAAGTGCATCTGTTTCTTAATTTCATCAATCTCATTTTGAATGCGTATTCGTTCCACCAGTTTATTGTGAGTCTCCATTTCAACCAGTTCTTGGTAGAAATCATCGTCCTGCTTTCTACCTTTATCCCTTTTTTGTTTCTAAATTTTCTTTACTAAAGTATGTGGTCATTTTGCAGTACTAAAAGCACATATGGTACTTACATTCCCTGGGGCAGTTGTAGACTAAACAAACGATCAGCTGATTGTGTGCATTCTTACTCTAATTTGTTTTCTTCTCTGTTTGAACAAGTCTTGCATAAAACTTTTTTGTTTTATATTAGAAAACCATTTAGCCTAACCTGGTACAGCGCTTGACTCATATAAAGATACTAATTTAGGTAATGCCACTGGCCAAGTTGGCCGTGTATGGAGCGATGGCGGCGTGATTCTGGTCTACTCGGTGCCATGTGTGTGTGTGTGTGTGTGTGTGTGTGTATCCGGGCGTTCTTTTTATTTATGTGAGGAAGAAGGAACCAGAGGCAATAAGCCCACAAAACAGTTCCCTCCAGGAGAAAAACAAAATACAAGAGCCAAATTAAAGATCCATTCATTTCGAGATGCCTGGACACACTGCGTTTGAAAGACTGGAGATCATAGGAAGCAGGAAATACAGACAAAGGGAGACAGTTCAAGAGTTGACCTGTTGCATAAATGAAGGACTGGGAGTAACGGTTAACCCTGCATTAGAGAGTTGGACAGAAAAGGGGTCAGAGTTTGCTGCTAGACGGGTGCTACGCACCCATCGTAGAGGTGGAGGAATGCATGCAGACAATTCAGAGGAACAGTGACCATTGAAGTAGTGATAGATAAGAGATAAAGGTACAACAGTGAGATGAAGAGACAGAGGCTGAAGGGAGTCAGTAAGAGGGGGAGAGTTAATAAGACGAAAAGCCTTTGACTCCACCCTATTGAGAAGAGCTGTATATGGGGAGCCTCCCCACACATGAGAGCTGTACTCCACAAAAGGGCGAATAAAACCCCTGTATACAGTCAACAACTGTGCAGGGGTAAAGAAGGAACGGAGTCGGCTTAGCACACCCAATTTCTTGGAAGCAGATTTTACAAGAGATGTAATATGATCTTTCCAAGGTAAGTCCAGAGTAAATGAAACCCCAAGCATGTTCAACGATGATGCAGGATTAAGCTGAATATTATTAAACATTAGTGGGTATACCTGTGGAAGATTTTGTCGGGTTGATAGGTGCAAAAACTGAGTCTTTGATGCATTAAAAACAACCAGATTATTTTTACCCCAGTCAGAGTTACAAGCCAAGTCAGACATTAGGTGTGCCAAAGCCTCATCCCTTGTTTGTTCAAGTAACTGCTGTGGGACTCGAATGGAAAGGTGAAGGGTGGAGTCATCAGCATATCAGTAGATGGGGTTAGATGTACAGCTTAGAAGGTCATTGATGAATAAAAGGAAGAGAGTTGGTGATAGGACAGAGCCCTGAGGAACACCACTATTAATAGATCTAGGAGAAGAGCGATGGCCTTCTACAACAGCGGCTAAAAAACGACCAGAAAGGAAGCCGTAGATGAAGGCACAGATAGAAGGATAGAAACCGCAAGAGGGCAGTTTGGAAATTAAAGATTTATGCCAGACTCGATCGAAAGCCTTTGAGATGTCAAGTGCAATGGCAAAGCTTTCGCCAAAGTCACGAAAGGAGGATAACCAGGAGTCTGAAAGGTAGGTGAGAAGATCACCAGTGGAGCGTCCCTGACGGAACCCATACTGACAATCAGAAAGAAGGTTGTGATAGGAAAGATGCCTTAAAATTTTTCTATTAGGAATAGACTCGAAAACTTTTGAAATACATGATGTTAAAGCAATTGGACGATGGTTAGAGGGTTGGGAATGGTCACCCTTCTTTGGGACTGGCTGAATGAGAGCAAACTTCCAGCAAGAAGGAAAGATACAAGTTGATAGACAAAGGTGAAAGAGTTTGCCTAGGCACAGAAGCACAGTTGTTGAGAACAACAGGAGGGACTCCATCAGGCCCATATGCCTTATTAGTTTTGAGGCCTGTGATGGCAGAAAATACATCAGCTGAAGAAATTTTAATGTTAGCCATGAGGAAGTCAGAGGGGAGAAGTGATGGAGGAACAGCACCGGAATCATCTAAGGTGGAACTGGAGGAGAAAGTCTGAGTGAAGAGATCTGATTTATCAGTAGAAGAAATAGCTACAGAGCCATCAGAGTAGAAATGAGGAGGGAAGGATATGAGGTAAAGTTGTTAGAAAGGTTTTTGGCAAGGTCCCAGAAGGAGCGAGAAGAATTCGAGTTAGAGAGTTGAGAGCATTTTGTACGGATGAAAATATTTTTAGCACAATTCCGGGCAGAAACTTATAAAAGATGTGATTCAGGGGTGAGTTGGCTCCGGTACCTTTTACAGGCCCTCTCCTTGTTGCAGACAGCATTAGAACAAGCGTGATTAAACCAAGGCTTTCTTGCATTAGTCAAAGGATATGAGAAAGGAATGTATGCTTCCATGCCGGAAAGAATAACCTCCGTAATGTGCAAGGCACACCCAGACGGCTCCCGACCATGGAAGCAATAATCATTCCATGGAAAATCAAAGAAGTACTGCCTGAGGGCCTCCCAATCTGCAGCTCCAAAGTGCCACAGATGATGTTTCTTTGGAGGGTCCGCAGGCCGTACCAGAGCGATAGGACAGGGAGCCCAATGGAGAGAAAAGATTAACAGTGTAAGCAGAAGGATTAGTTGTAAGGAAGAGGTCAAGTATGTTGGAGCTCTCTCCAAGGCGGTCAGGGATACGGGTGGGGTGTTGTACAAGCTGCTCTAGGTCATTAACGATAGAAAAGTGTAGGCTTCTTCACCAGGTGCATCAGTGAAAAGAAAGGAGAGCCAAAGGTGGTGGTGAACATTGAAATCTCCAAGAATGGAGATTTCAGAGAAAGGAGAAATGGATAGAATGCGTTCCATCGTAGAAGTAAGATAGTCAAAGAATTTTTGATAGTAGAATTAGGAGATAAGTAAATAGCACAGATATATTTAGTCAGAGAATGACAGGATAGCCAAAGCCAGAGTGTAGAGAATTCACAAGAATTGAGTTCAGGAACACGAGAGCAGGATAAGTTGTTGCATATATATACACAACAGGCACCTTTGGCTTTGAAATGAGTATAGAGAAAGTAGGAGGATACAGAAAAGGGTCTGCTGTCAGTTGCCTCAGACAGCTGAGTCTCAGATGGAAAAAGAAGGTGAGGTTTAGAGAAGGAAAGGTGGTGCTCAACAGAGCGAAAGCTAGAGGAAAGGCCACGAATGTTGCAGAAATGAAGAAGTCAGACTGTGGTTCCAGGCATCTTGAGTCGTCACCGGGAGAGGGGCAGTGGGGGCATTTATGGTCCCCTCCCTGAGGACTCCGAGGCTACGTTATTCGATGTCATTTTTTCAATATTTTGAAAAGGAAGTGAGGTGTGTACTGTGCATGTAGTTTGGTGGTGATAGTTAGAGAAACTTGTATTGGAGAGCATGCTGGCCTACTCTCTATGTTACTGAGACACTGAAAAAGTTCAGCAAAGGGGGATGGTCGGGACCTAGCCCCTAGGGCTGATGAAACGGGAGCTCCAGCTCTCCCTGTCATCAGCTTTCCATCCACCTTGGGAGTACTGCCCTGCTTGACTGGTGCTACAGCTGTATGCGTGCGTGCTTGCACGCATGTGTGTGTACATGTGTCTGCATGTATGTTGGCATGTATGTGTGTATGTATGTGTGCATGTGTGCGCGCGTACGTAAACGCGCACTTACGGGCAACCCACTGGCCTATTGTCACCAAAAGTAAGACCTTAGATAAACTGATCCAGCACACGAATAATCCTTTTGAGTTTAAGCCTTCTGAAATTCGTATGTGCACGACTACGGTAACCCATGAACTTGTATGTGACACAGATGTGATCAAGAAAAGAAGTGATCAAGAACTGTCACTTTCCCTAATCAGTGCATACAGGTATGTGGCAGAGATATTGCTAGATTAGCATGTGCTTTAGCACATACCCATTCATATGTGGTAGAGACGTGAAAAGGCTAGCTGTCGCTCCCACTGTGAGCTATCCCTCAACCCACGCATATATGGCAGAGATGTGGCCAAGCTAGCGATCGCACTGACGCTGACACACCTCCTCAACTCACACAAAATGTGGCAGAAACATGGCCAGGCTTGCATTCGCCCAGACAGTGACACATCTCCATCACCGAGGCATATGTTGTAGAGATATGGACAAGCTAGAGTTTACTCTGGCACTGACACATCCCTTCACTCACAGATATGTGGTACGCTACAGAGAAGAAATTATTGATATGGGCATACAAACTCAGCTCTTGAGCTTCAAGCTTTGGAATCACAGTCCACGACGGAGATTGTAGCCTCCGAATTCGGTGATATTATCTCTACAGCTATCGGACATTAAAATTACAATATATCGTGAAGAACAGGCATAATCTATGAAATTCGAGGATTGAGATGATAAAGGGAAAATTTGCATTAGAACGCAATTCGGAAAGCGATACGTAACCTAGGTACTGTAAAAATTCTTCTTGTACTGCATGATCATTATGGCGCCAACAGTGAAATGCTAAAATTTCGTGTAAGATATTAAGAGGATACATTATCTAAGTCTTACTGCACAAAAACGTAACACTGATTCAGTTACACATTTAAATGCCATATTATTTTTCTCTAACCGTAAACGGAGGAAAAAATCAATAAACGAACAATAATGCAGATATTCATTTTCTGTGAATGTCACGAGGCACGTAATGGATTATTTCTACAGAAATGATCTGGAACTCTGCCTAATAGAACCATAACTTTCATCTTTATTTTAGCAGTAAACTGCTGTTTTAGTTATAACAGTATCATTCCCACGGTAATATATTTTATCGTGTAATACGTCATAAATTAGATGTAGATTAGGCATAAAAAAAAAAAAATCTGACTAGGTCAACGAGATCACAGTTGTTTTGCAAACCTCGTCAGAACAATGAAACCATAATTATGTCAAACAGATGTCCCTGTTTCACCATGGTGTTGTAGCCTACTTCGAAATTACACGTCATGAAGACATGCCGCCTTAAAGAATAAGGAGCCTCATGTGATTGACCTTTTTTTTTTTTTTTTTTTAGCCTCAAGATGTTTGTAATGTGCGGGTCAGTACAATATTAATTATTGATTATGCTGGGACGTGCACCGACACAGAAACTCCAAGTCGGTTGTGACATTAAATATTTTAACGTAACGTCACAGGTTAGGTTATGGGGTGAAAGTTATAATCACTTCAACGGAATGTTTTGAACGGTGTGGGGAATAGTTGGAAACCAATGGCAGATACGAATCAGCAATTGTTTTGTGCAACCACTCATCATGTTTTAATGTGAATGATAGATGCTTCGTAATAAGTGTTCAACATTGGATTATCTACTGAGGTCAAATGATTTGCCGCTTGCACTATGGTGTGCATACTTAATATACAATGCAAAATTATGAAGAGCATTTCTGCACACTCCGTAGCTACATTAGTTCGTCAGGAAGTGAAACTGTACTCGAGTTGGGGTTACTCAGGCAGAGTATCTCAAAGCCCAACTCGAATCACCTGAAGTTGTAAAGGTTTCAGTATTACAAGAAGAAATGCAGAGGAGTTGGCTAGCGAGGGATCACTTCTCTTATGAGTGACTGTACGTGCATTATCTCCTTCACTACTATGACGGTTTTATTTCTGCATGCTTCCAGATGAGTTTTCCTTATGTCTAGCCAACTGAAGACAAACAACTTGTTTTTTCTGTTGTGGGTGGAGGTGGAGGTGGTGGTTGCGTTCAGACGTTTCATTTATATATCTTCCCTATCATCATACTGTACATTTAACTTTATTTTGGCTATTCTAATGATTTATTGGTGTTACTTTGTTTATCAAAGAAAAAGCATTTCTTTTAGGTACCTTGGACGTTGTTATTTAGCTCAAGAAGATTTCCATTAATCCCTTTAATCCGGTGACGTACTTTTTATATTATTGTTGGTATCTTCAGGTAGGTGGTGGCGACCATCATCCACTCACTTGATGTAGTGCTGCCTACTTCCTCCTTAGCCTTTATCATTCTTTTATCTGTGCCTACCCTCCTCTCTTCCTGTTTCTCCCATCTTTCATGTCACTTCTTATTGCTTTTCTTTCCTTTACAGGTGGCTTGACATTGAGTGACAAGCCAAATGGTTTCCCGTAAGCCATGAAACCATTTACAACGCTGGGTGGTAACCATATAACCAAACCATACGTGCTCCCTACGTGTCAGCAAGTGGGTTGGTGGGGGATTAGTGCCCCTCCTCGTAAAACAAATAACTGAGTCAAACGGCCACCCTGTATGGGATTATGGCGTCTGGCAATAGATAGATAGATCTTCAGGCGATTGTATACGGTCGAGGAATGACTTTTCGATCTGGTTGGGTTAGATATAGCGTAATTACCCTCTCCACGACTAGAAAACTTTTTAAAACTGCGTATTTATTTTTGTTGTAGCAGGATGAAAAAGAAAACGATTTCACCGTAGTGAAGGAGTACATCCTGCAAATACTTCTGACGATGTCTGTCGATGTCTGCATGTCTACGAACAATTGTATGCAGTTCACCAAGAGCCACTGTGAATATAGACCTCTTCAGGACTATGACGATTCCTTTTTTAATTTCCATTCATCCTATGGTTGTAGAAAGCTTGTATTACTTCCATAAATCAGGTGACATTCATTTTTTTTTTTTTTTAATTTCTACTACCTCCTGAAGGTGTTGTTAAATTTAGGAGAGAAGTGGCTAGAAACAGCCTCAATAAAACTGTTCACCAAAAGAGTGAGTTCCTAGACTGAATAATACTCGCCTGGTGGAAGCAAAGCTAAACAAAAGAAGGAGAACTCAGAAAGGGCAATATCTGCACCGTAAATTGGTCTAAAGGCCAAATATCGGACTTAGTCTGTGGTCCTTAGACCTGTTATTTTAAATATTTAATATCATTCTTCCTGCCTAACTCATATATCTTCCATAATGGTCGAATCCGCATTAAAAACTGGGATAACGTTTGCCTAGTGATCGTGACTAATGACCAATTGTTCTTAAAATACAGTAGTCACTTTATCTTTGGCTGACCTCATTCGTTCCATCAAATCTGGCCCATATCAAAGTGCTTGAATTATATGGTTAAACATTTGACCTTGCTCTGTGGCATCGACCTTTGACGAACTGTTATCAGTTAGAATCCTTTCGTCATGCATATCTCTGAATCATTCTAAAATGTTAACTCCTGTTGAGTGACATAAAGAAATTAACTTGGCCAAACCATGTGACCTTTGTTTTTGACCCATTACTCTTAAAAACAGCAAGCAAACCCATTAGCCAATCATCAACCTTCCCATGAAGTTTGGTTGAATTCAGCTCAAATCTGTTTTTGTTAATTTGTTCACATTCAGACATCCGCAACTCGAACTCTACCCCTGCTCTTGGATCTTGACTGTTAGCTTAGCCCTTAGCCGCCGGGGGTTTCCGGCCGTCGCCCACTCCTCCTTACAGGGCTTTCCGAGATTTTGGCAAAAATGTCCTTACTTCCAACCCTAATATATGCCAAACTATTAAAGCTAGAGAAAAATTTAGGTATACATAAGACTCACCAACTCCTCCTCTTTCAATTGAAAGTATCCTGAGATCTCCAGGTGGTCCTGTCGATGAGTGAGGATAAGTTAAAGGTGACCGGTTTTCCGTGTTTTGGGGCGATAATCCTGTTGTGCACCAATGCCTAAGACTCACTGGCTAGCGTTGGCAGCACTGACCGGAGTGTTGATTGTAACACTGCCAGACCTCTCTGAATATTCCAGTAATTTTGTCGACTTTACTCATCGTCGTAAGGATGAGTCATCACCCCTTCCATGTGGCTACCCATAGGGTATTCCTCCCCTTTCATAGTGCCACTATGCCCCGTAGATGTATGGGAAAAGAATAGTTCTCTATTTATAGCCTATTACTTCTTGCATCAGTTATGATAATTAGCCTTTACTACAGCACTCATATATGCACTTGACATCACAATTAAGGTAATTGCACTTTGAGAAGTAATTGCTCTGGCTGTTTCATGCAGTATGGTTGACTATGAGGTAATATTTCGTAAAGAAATTGTGACTAATTTGTACTAATCAAGGGCAATGTGAAAATATTACCAATGTTATACACAACTTATATTTTTTGTACTTCACATCACAGATTTGGTAATGCTCACTTATTAAACATTATTTTCTGAGTAACGAGGGGAAAAAATTAGTTACAGCCAACCAGGTCATGTTTTTACTCTCCCATGCTCTTTTAATTTTCTATCATTGTACAAGAGAGGGTTACTCAAGGTATTTCAATCATAGTTTCACAAATAACCATGAACAGTAAGACTTATTCCAATGCACTTATAATATTTATTATAAAACACATCTAGATATAACTTATCTTACATTTCACTTATGTGTAAAAAAAAAACACACACACGTGCATACCTTTTTATTATTTACAATTTCTACACACCCGCTCAGTCACTGAGCCCTTTCCCTGGCGGTAAGGGGAGAACTTTCGCAGGGGTCGATGATGCATTTGGCCCTGCGCATGGAGGGACAGAATCGGACGAGGAGGATAAGATATCACTCTACACTCTACCAGTGCCATGTACAGACTGAGCCGTGAGTTAACGGGATACCTTGGGTACCTTCCTACCCTGTGGTTGTCATAAAATATGGCCGCAAGTTCAAAGAGTGGCAGGAAGGTGAGTGCAGTATATGACGTCAGCCGGCGAAGCTCCACACCCTGAATTGTGATGGCTACACATGTCACAGTTAGGGGTTAATGAGCTTAAAACAGAACCACTCCTTGCCGTACCATCAACCTTCCCAACGAGTTTGGTCTATGTCAGATTAGTTTAGCTTGACCTTACCTTGTGATCTTGGCATTTGACCTTTCCATGTGACCTTTGTCTTTGTCCCTGAAATCGAATCCCTTTATCCATATTCATTAAGGTTGGTGTAAATTACATAAACCCATTAGGACTAACACTGCCATGCCACTTTGACTTCCGAAATATTGTTCCAAAAACATGAAGTCAGCTCCTTGGCAGACTCCTAATCCTTCTATCAAGTTTTGTCGACTGAAATCGAAATTGCTTGTTGTTTTACTAGTATGTTCACAAACTATCTGTCTATGTAACTATTGCCAGATGCCTTAATCCCGTGAGGGATGGCCTCCATGTCACCCTGTCCCCCGCCATTTCATTGCCCTGTTCCTAGCTCACACCCTCCTCTCTCATATACCTCTCCATTTCATCCCTCGATCTCATCCTTGGCCTCCCCCTCCCTCTCCCCCCCTCCACCTCACTCACATACACTCTCCTTGTCAGTCTCTCACTCTCCATCCTCTCCACATGGCCAAACCACCTCAGTGTGTTTCTCCAAATGCTTTTTATCACATCCACATCTACACCACAATGCTCCTTCACATCCTCATTTGTCAGTCTGTCTCTCCATGTGACTCCACAGGCTCCTCTCAAATAGCTCATTTCCACTGCTCCCACTCATGACTTCTCTCTCCAACAAGGTCCAAGCTTCATTTCCATACGTTAGGGCTGATATCACAATACTGTCATGTAGTAACTTTTTCACTTCCATGCTCACTTCCCTGTTTCTTATCACTGCTTTCAAGGAACTAGCAACCTTTCTTCCTTGTTGTACCCTTTCAAGGACTTCGCCCTATAAACTTCCATCCTTACTCATCACACTTCCTAAGTACTTAAATGCACTCACGTTTTCCATTTCCTCCTCATCCAACCTCACTATACATTCACTGACTTCACAACTCTCGAAGACCATAACTTTACTCTTCCCTACATTCACCTTTAGATTCCGTTTCTTACTCTCCCAAACTCATACACCAAGCCTTGCAGCTCTCTTTCATCTTCACTTAACAACACAGTATCATCTGCAAACAACAGTACAGTGAGTATTTTCACAAACTGATCTTACAAACAATTTCCATAGAATCGTTCTTACCTAACCCTGAACTCTTCCAGCAAGACCAGGTTAACTCCTCCCGTATGGTAGATGTCGCCAGCGCTCCCCACAGCCTGGCATTCCCAACAGTAATAGTCTATCTTTAAACCTTCATATCTCAGTTAATACTTGACCAATTGCAATAAATTAGGTTTCATATTACTCGCCAATCCTTCGACTTTAAGTTGATTGCATCAGATGGTCTGTGACGTGCAGACAGGGAAAGTGAGTGAGTGGGGAATGAGGGCAATTTTTGTTTTGTTTTTTGCCGGTGTCCGTATGCATGGCGGAGGTTCAGTGACACAAAACAGGCTTATACTAGCCCACCAGACTGATATCACTTCAATGACACTTCCAGGACACCAAAATACACTACAAACACTGTTTTCGTGAATATTTTTCCATAATCTGTCATACTGGGTGAATGAAGGCCAGTCACAGTAGCACCGACCTTGAACTCACTGGTCTTCTTCATTACAGGCAGACAGACAGACACTCATGCTCTCTTTGACTCGCTGTCTCCCTCTCTCTCTCTCTCTCTTTCTCATACACACACGGATATGTTTGTTTGGCTAGGATTGTTGCTCGATTCTGGCATTGGTGATCGAGTAGAAGTCTGGGTATAGCAACTCCTAGAAATAATACTATTACTATTAGAAGTACAAGTACAACAACCACTACAACAACTACTACTAATACTACAACTACCACTACTACAAGTACACTACCACTACCACAACTACTAATATTACAACTACCACATCTACTACTATTACTACCACACCTACAACACATACTACAACTACTACTACCATTACAAGTACTACTGCAAATAAATAAATAAATAAATAAATATAATGTGAACCAAGCACCAGTAGTCATTTACGTAATGCCCCAAAACAGCAATACTTACCACTGTGACTTTCTCTTTGCTTTGAGTTATAATTTTTCATCATAAATATGTATAAACAAATGTTTTCCAAATAAAATAAGGCTACGAATTTATCATGAAACATACTTTCCGCCTCTATTATTCACATAAATATACGCAGAGCAATGAAATTATATTTTCTATTTCAACAAAAAGCAACATACTGGTATGTACAAAACTAACTTATTCATAATGTCCAAACTCCTACCACTCGGTCTTTGGGTGGAAATCAAAGAAACAGTCAGTACACGGTGCAACCTCACATTCAGCACACCACCACTTCGTCATACGGCGTTGCTGTGGTCGGCGCGACGAATTGGCGCAAACATAGCAACGCCAGAAGGCTTCTTTGCCTGCAGGTGTGTGAAGTAATATTTCCATGAAATGCCGGCTGAGGTAGTCCCTGCACAGCAGGTAGTCAGGCAGTTGCTGCACCAACGTTTCACGGAAGGATTGACCTGTCCATACCTCTCCAGAAGGCCGTAAATTACATCCTTCTCGAACTGTCTGAGGGATGTGCTGGTCTGTACAGAATGAGGGCATTCAGTACACAAATGTCCAGTACATGTAGGAATGCCTTCTTATACAACTTACACCTCCTTAGACAGTCGATTGTGCTGATCTGCATGTCTGATTTATCGACGAGTCGCATGTTCACCTCATAGTCCAGAACAGCATCAGGCTTGAAGACTTGCTGCCTCATTCTTCTGTCGACCTTGCCTGTGTCAATCAACTTACCTTCATGGACCGTGGAGAGGACATTCATCTTTCTCTTATCATGCCAGTGGATTGCCGGGAGTTTACCTGATTGCAAGGTCCTGCACTCCCCCTTTGCGGTGCCTTTGGGAAAGGATGGCTGATGCTTCTTCTTTGCACGGACAGTGCCACATGATCCAATTTGGTGTTCTTGCAGGTACTTTGCAAGACTTGATGCTGTGTAATAATTATCAGTGTAAAGGATGTGGTTGCCACTGAAGTACCTATCCATAAATTTCTTGACCACAGAGCCAGAGAAACCATGGGGATTGTCTTTTGACAACACCGCATCACTCGCTCTATACACAATGAAATCAAACACATACCCAGTCTTGCAATCACACAAGATAATGAACTTTATTCTGAAACGATGTCTCTTTGATGGAATGTACTGCATGAAGGCAAGACGTCCCCTGAACAAACAAGAGACTCATCGATAACAACCTTCTGAAATGGCCTGAAAAATTATCAAAATTTTTCCTTCATCTCTAGAATCGAGCAAATTTTCCACAGCCTATCATTCGGATGTGGGCCCATATTCGTGGAAAAATGTAAGTAGGTCAAGATGTCAAGATACCAGTCACGTGGCATATACTTACCAAATACTGGCGTTGCAGCAATATCGTCCACGAGCCAATAATTGTGTATGTTATGTTTTCTAACATGAGGCATCAACATTGTCAATGCTAGCCAAACATACATTTTGCTAACACTTGTCGCAGTCCATTACTTCATTTTCGCACTCTCTCACACACGAGGTTTCAGCCCAATTGCAGCAGAAATCCCTGAAACTGTTCACTTATTTCACAATGAACTCCATCACTGCTGTTGTGAAAAAAGCAAGGAAGAAGTCCACTGCAGAAGAAGCTCTGTTGCAGGGAAATTCTGGCTGCACACCTGTGTTTGTGTCATCAAACACAGGTACTTCAGGCTGAAATCCCATCCCTTCCTCCCACACAAAGTTTTCTAACCTACCTGTCCATGGCTCCTGTCGTGTCTGCCGAGCACGTGACCTGCCCTGTTCCCTGCCATAGCCCCTAGCATGGCGGCATGGTGGCGATTCCGCTGACTCACCGCTGGATGAGGCAGGTGATGATGCTGGTGACAGTGATCGTGGTGGTGATGGTGTTGGTGAAAGGCGTCAGCGGACAAGTGTCTGCCGGTGTGCACCTGCACCAACATGACCAGATGAGCCAGGTTGTGGTGAAGTGGCATGTGGTGAGGCAGACCAGTGTTGTGCATCACGTGGTGAGGCAGGCCGGAATGGTGAGGCACATGGTGAGGCCCGTAGTGATGCAGGCTGGTGTGGTGAGGTCTGTAATGATGCAGGCCGGCGTGGTGAGGCATGTGGTGAGGCCTGAAGTGAGGCAGGTCAGCGTGGTGATGCCAGGGATGAGGCAGGTCGTCGTGGTAAGGCACGTGGTGACGCCTGAAGTGAGGCAGGTCGGCGTGGTGATGCACGTGGTGAGGCAGGTTGGCGTGGTGATGCACGTAGTGAGGCATGGAGTGATGCAGGTCTGCATGGTGATGCAAGTGGTGATGCATAAAGTGATGCAGGTCGTGTAGGCGAACGTGGTGGTGATTGTGTATGGGTGGAAAATTCCACCCTACGCTGCTCTCGTGCCCAGCGGCTCAGCCTGCAGCGTTTTCTCCTCCTGCCAGCCTCCTTGCTTCCTTCATTCTCTACCTCCCCCGCCAGTTTCTCCACTATGCGTATATCACCCTCTACAGGATCATCAGCTACATCTGATCCTTCATCATCAGAAAAGGCTGATGACCTTGCAGACAGAAAATATCACCACACAGTGGAGAATTCACGGTCAATCTCCTCCTCTGACGCATATTTTTCCATACTCAGCATGGCTAAATCTGGTTCTTCAAAGGAGGAGTCACTTTCCCCACTCACAGTTGGCGATAATGGTACATCTAACTCCCTCCCTCTTGCACTATCACTTAGGCCTTTCCTCCGAGGACCTTTGGACTTCATAGGAGTGGAAGTCGGTAGGGCACAGGCTGGTGGCTGAGGGTCAGGACATGGGAATATCTTTATGTGTAGGCCTAACTATCACGGAGGTAGGCAGGCAACTGAAGCGTGACTGGGATGCACATGGGGGGTTGTTAGCAGGTGCAGGTGGTGAAAATATTCAGCTGAGTATTCAAACAATGGTGCGAATTACTAGATCTCATATACATGACCCCCGGACGGCCCTGGGAGGACATGTATACATGTCACTTGGACAGGGTGGGTTAACCATGATCAAAACTGTTCTAAGTAGCTTTTCTGTGTGACCTTGATCTTTGAACTACATTTCCTAAATACATTAAGTCAGTCAATTGACTGACCCTCAGTAACCTGACCCAACTTGTTTATAATTGGGTGAAAATTGTCTGAACTCTTCTGCTGAAACACACGTCAAGCAAAACATTACACCCTTTGGACTCTTGTCCGCTAAACTGCTAAAATATGTCGACAGAATCTAGAGGCTAGATTTAACTCCTTCATTGAGGTCATGGTGTTTTACATTATTATTCCTAT
The DNA here is from genome assembly GCF_032717465.1 of Coenobita brevimanus. NCBI lineage: Eukaryota > Metazoa > Arthropoda > Malacostraca > Decapoda > Coenobitidae > Coenobita > Coenobita brevimanus. Next base: position 19,191,815 of record NC_137065.1, on the reverse strand, counting down.
TCTATGCAAGTTTATATTCATTGGAAGAGATTTTTCAAACCAGATGGTTTAATTATAGCCTTATTTAATCCCTTCTACTATGATGGCCTTTCCAGAATTGAATAAAAATCATTTAGAGATAGCAAGATTTAAATGAAAAAATTAATAACAATGAAGGAGGTAATGATCAGAAAGATCCATTATTTGTATTTTCAGATGCGGGAATATCTCTAGGATTGGTCGGGTTTTCAGTCACACCTAAAGGAATTTCACATGCAAGTGCATCACCCTAGTGATGCCCCATGTGGTGCTTCACTTAGGTCAAACTCCTAATGGTCCTATATTTACCTAGAGTTTCTATATTGGCAAACCTCATCATTCAGAGTTCGTCATTAATTAATTATTCTTGTCACCATGAGACTATTGTGAAATCCCCTTAATGGTGGAGTTAATGAAGGTTTCTTTCAAATGTTACTCTTCAAAAGTCTGTCTTATGTTAACCCTTACACCGTGGGCATGTTTCCCAATGTTTTGCGTGTCCCGCGGGGTTATTCGGGCTCCGACAGACTCTCAAAAAATATTTGCCAAAAATCAGTTATTAGTCCTAGAATATTAAAATTATGTATGCATATGGCACATACCTCCAGCTTTCTCCTGGGATGTTTGTTGAGCCTTCGTCGATTACCGTAGGACTTGTGGAGGCCTATGAAGTTGGGTAACGAAGTCTCCACTTTACACTTCCCGACAACCAGTAATATGATTACCACAGCCAGATATTAACACTATAAACACTACTCTATGATTATCAAGTAGTTTGGGATCCATACTCCAAAAAAAAAACCACTGTGAAAGCAATGAAAATTACGAGCACGTATGACCTTCCCACTTGCGCTAGTTCGCTGTTGGTATTCTGTCATTTATTATTCATAAAACCCCTCACACTTTGTATTTCTATTACTATATAACACTTATATATATCTGGAGTCTTTATCCATAAGTTTCCTTCAGTAGTATTAGTTTATTGTCACTGAAGTCATTCAATTTTTCATTCAGTAAAATATGTAGAGAGCCACGGATTCACTTTCACTGTTATAACATCAAGTATTTGTACTCATATTCTTATATTACTAATTACTTACATTTCTATTTACATTTTTTATTGTATTTTCAATATTTACACTTCTATTTTACTTACACTATGTTATTCACTGTCACTTTCAGTAACATAAAACTATATTACACTGTTCAGTCATATGTACTGTACATCCATTGCTTTCACTTGATATTTACACATTATTTACACATTATTTTCACATTACTTTCCTTTCCCACTTGCACTTTTAGAACTGCTTCTGGCTGTGGTAATCAAAGAAGCAGGTAGCACGGAGGGGAACCTGGCACTCAGCGCACTGCCAAGAGGTGCGTTTGTGCTCAGGTGTACATCGGGTGGTATGTGCACACACCTGGCACCTGCGGATTGCAGCCTTCCTCTTGCCTGTGGCAGACATTTGCACCAGTCTGTGCCGATCCATGTACGTCCTCTGCTCAAGTCTGTCGGGAAGTGTTACTGGATGGTGCCTTGGAGTTGCTGCTGTCACCCTACCATATCTTTCAAGCAGCTGCTGAACACAAGTCCTGGCGAACAACCTCAGGGAGAAGGACTTGGGTGGCTTGACCTTCATCTTGTACAGGATGAAGGCGTTCAGCATCGTCATGTCTATGAGATGCAGAAAAACTTTCCTGTACCACCTAGTATTCTTCCTGAGGCAGTCGATCTCTCCAATCATCATGTCGGACTTGTCCACCAGCCGCATGTTGATAATGTAGTCTAACACAGCATCAGGTTTCCTCACAGGTTCGCCTGTCCTACGGTCGACCTTCCCACTGTCTGTCATTTCCCCCTTATGTACGGTGGTGAGCATGTGCACGACCCTCTTGTCATGCCACCGTATTGCCAGCATCTTCTCAGATTTGTGTATGTGCACGTCTCCTCGCTGCAAGGTTCCTGCCTCTGGGAATTTAAGGAAGTGGACACGATTACTCTTCACAGTGCCGCAGGAGCTGCTGCTGTGCTCTGAAAGGTATTTGGCAAGTTTCGGTGCTGTATAGTAGTTGTCTGTATACAGCACATGATTCCCACTAAAATACCTTTCAAGGAGCACTTTCACTACACAGCCTGAGAAGCCAAGGGGGTGTGTTTTATCAAGATCGACAGTGCTGGCTGAATAAATGACGAGGTCAAGGATGTACCCCGTCTTACAGTCGCACAGTACGAAGAACTTGGTTCCAAAACGATGGCGTTTGCTTGGAATATACTGCACAAACCTACGTCCTCTGAACAAAACCAAGGATTCGTCAATGACAACCTTCTGAAAGGGGTGGAAGAATGTCATAAACTTATCCTTTATTCTGCTCAGAATCTCCCGGATCTTCCAGAGTGGGTCAGTTTGGGAAGGTACATCATTGTCGGCAAAGTGCAGGTTTCCCATGATGTTCCGGAAGCGATCTCTGGCCATGTACTTATTGAAGGTGGGTGAGGGTAGTAAGGGGTCCATGGACCAGTATTCTTCCAACTCATGTTTCTTTGAGCATGGCATGAGAAACATGAGGGCGAAGAACACATACAGCTTCTGCACTCCTAGCATGGACCACTGTTGCATCTTGGCTGCACCTGTACCACTTGCAGCACGTTGTAATTCATACCTGTTGGTCTCATCACATATGTGCTGCATGACTTCGTCATCGAGGAAGGCCAAAAGAAAGTCCACACACTCAGCATCCTCGTCAAGAGTGAAGGCAGGCTGTACTCCTGAGGAACTCTCGTCAAAATCGAGATGTTCTGGGACAAAATCGGACCTTCCGTCCCCGCGAAGGCATCCAGGATTCCCTGTCGTGGCGGTGTAGGGTGGGTGAGGGTGGAGGGTGGCTGTGAGGCAGCTTTATCACGTTCAAGGTCACTCGCACTGACCCTGGGTTGCCGTACAGCACTAGCAGCCCTTACTTTACTAGCAACTCTACTTTTACGGGTCAGGGATTTACCTCTTCCTCTACGGCCTGCCTTCACTGTTGATGCTGGTGGTGATTCCGACGACGAAGACTCCGGAGATAATTCAGCAGAAGAAGAGGAAGTATTGAGTGAAGTGGGGCTTGGGGAACCGGGAGGCGAATCAACTTGGGACTCGTGGTGGGCTGGGTCACGAGGGGCCATTGTTCCGGGGCTAACCCACCGCCTTTTCACTCCCTTCCCAAATTCCTTCCCTTGCTGCACTAACGGCTCCTTTCCCTTGGAGCTAGGGATAACTTGGGACACTGAGGCACTCGTACTAGTAGTTTCTGGCACGATTTCCTCACCCAGCTCATCACACGAATCCCCCGAAGGGTCAAAATCACTATCCATCATCACCATTGATAATTCCGCTAGTTCACGTTTCACTGCAGAGTCACTTAGTCCTTTCCTGCTTCCCTCAAGTTTTTCTGGGTGTAGAGGTCACGGGGCCCATTGCAATGGACGCAGAAGTGGCAGAAATGGCAGGGCGCGAGTGCGACATGATTTCACCACAACGGAGGACAAGGAACTAAATGCTGCGGCTTATCTGAGAAGGCAAGGGTTGACAGTGACAATGGGGCTGACAGCTGCTAACTTACATGCTAATAAATTATTGGTAGAAAATCTCGGCAATACATAAAGAAATAGGTAGTTCCAGGTGAATGTAAATGTCACTTACACTTCTCCCTTCCTTTCTGATATATATTTTTATTACAGAAATAGATTACAAGGCATAATTCAAAGGGGAAATTACCGTGGTAATGTAGCGAATGAATGCATGTGAGGTGTTGTCAGGTGATAATTAGCCAATTCCTGGTGTATACCACTATCTATCTATCTATCTATTGCCAGACGCCTCAATCCCGTTTGGGGTGGCCATAAACAAATCGCCTCCAAGTCGCCCTGTCCCCCGCCATTTCACTCCCCTGCTCCCAACTCACACCCCCCTCTCTCATATACCTCTCCATCCCATCTCTCCATCTCATCCTCGGCCTCCCCCTCCCTCTTTCCCCCTCCACCTCACTCACATACACTCTCTTCGTCAGTCTTTCACCCTCCATCCTCTCCACATGGCCAAACCACCTCAGTGTGTTCCTCATAACGCTTCCTATCACATCCACATCAACACCACAACGCTCCTTTATATCCTCATTCGTCAGCCTGTCTCTCCATGTGACTCCACAGGCTCCTCTTAAATAACTCATTTCCACGGCTCTCACTCTTGGCTTGTGTCCTTCCAACAACGTCCAAGCTTTACTTCCGTACGTTAGAGTTGGTATCACAATACTGTCATGTAGTAACTTTTTCACTTCCATGCTCACTTCCCTGTTTCTTATCACTGCTTTCAAAGAACCAGCAACCTTTCTGCCCTGCTGTACCCTTTCAAGCACTTCACCCTCCAAACCTCCATCCTTACTCATCACACTACCCAAGTACTTAAACGTACTCACATTTTCCAGTTCCTCACCATCCAACCTCGCTGTACATTCACTGACTTCACCTCTCTCAAAGACCATCACTTTACTCTTCCCTACATTCACCTTTAGATTCCGTTTCTTACACTCTCTCAAACTCATCCACCAAGCCTTGCAGCTCCCCTTCGTCTTCACTCAACAACACGGTATCATCTGCAAACAACAGTACAGGGAGTTTCCAAACACTATCTTCTCTCACCAGGGCCACTCCAACATCCACTACCCTACCTTGTACCTCTTTTATTACCCCGTCCATGTACAGATTGAACAACCATGGAGACATGACACATCCCTGTTTCAACCCAACTTTCTAAGAGAAAAATTCACTTAGTTCACCATCCACACGCACTGCAGACTTCGCACCATCGTACATGCTCTTCACAGCATTCAACAACTTCCCATCTATTCCATATATTCTTAACACTTTCCACAATCCTAGTCTATCCACCCTGTCATATGCTTTCTCCAAATCCATGAAAGCCGCATACAACTTCTTTCCCTTCTCTAGAACCTTTTCCATTAAAGATCTGAGAATGAATATCTGATCTACACAACCTCTTCCCTTCCTAAAGCCTCCCTGTTCTTCTCCAACTAATTTCTCTGTTCTTTCTCTGACTCTGTCAATAAGTATACTACCATATACTTTTCCTATTATACTAAGAAGACAAATGCCCCTATGATTACCACACACTTCTTTTTCCCCTTTTCCTTTGTACAAGGGAATAATTATACCTGACTTCCAATCCTCCGGGACTCTACCTTCCTCCCAGGCCAATCTGCACATCTTCCACATCCATTCTACTACTATCTCTCCCCCATGCTTCAGCATTTCACCACACACTCCATCAATTCCTGGGGCTTTCCTTTATTTAACTTTCTTCATTGCTTCCACAACTTCTATCCTACTGATTTCTTCCTGTCTTCTCACCTCCCTCCTTCTTCCAGCCATTCCCCAGCCACTTATACTCGCATTACTTCCATCCTCCACGTTCAACAATTCCTTAAAGTGTTCTCTCCATCTGCTCACTTTTTCTCCCTTCTCCACTAGTAATCTACCATTTTTATCTTTCACTCCCCTGCTAGCTTCACTTCCACCCTGTCTTACTCTTTTCACCTCTTTCCAGAACATTTTCTTACAGTCCCTCCACTTTACACTCAAATTCCTTCCAAATTCCTCATCCACTCTCTTCTTACTCTCTCTTACTAATCTTTTCACCTCTCTCTTTCTTTCTACATATAACTCTCTCTTCCGCCTCTCAACTTCTTCCACGCCCCTATTTCTCATCCATTCATTGTATGCTTTCTTCTTTTGTGCCACAGCCCGTTTCACCTCTTCAGTCCACCACGCTGTTCCTTGCACCCCCCTCCGTCTTCTCTTCCTTCCACACACCACATCACATGCTGCACATATTTCTTCTGTAAATATTCTACACACACCTTCCACATCCCCCATCTGCTCCAACTCATATTTGCCCAATCGTTCCTCCACTTCTCTCTTATACTCTGCCTTTTTCTCATCCTCTTGTAACCTTTCCACTCTCCTTGCAACTACTCCTTCCTCTCGTCTTTCCCTTCTTCTATTCTTCCATCTTACTTGAACTTTAACTCTGGCCACCACCAAGTAGTGGTCAGAAAGTCCACTCCCCCAACCTCTATAAACTCTTGCATCCAATATACATCTTCGCATCCTTTCATCCACACACACATAATCAATCATTGCCTTCCTTTCACTCAATTCACCACCCACCCTTCTCATCACTCGCCATGTATACCACTATCACTTACCTTATTTTTTTTTGGGATATATTATTTTGTATAAGTATAGGACATAAGGCTTATTTCAATGGATGAAATCTGTGGAAAAATCCAGGGGAGATTTGCTTAGCTCAGCACGGCCTGGGAGGTGAGAGGACATGGTAATGGAGGGGAGGTAGGAAGGGGACTCAGGAACAGGGGAAAATCACTAAAATGTCAACAATGGATGGGAGTATAGTTGAGATTTGGAGTGCTGACTAATGTTGGACATTGGCAGTACTGATAGATGATACAAGCCACCACTTGAAAGCCCGGGATAATTCAAAATAACACAGAATCACAAAAGTGACGCCCCGCGGTATGATCCATTGCGCCCGAGCATCACGAAAGTGACGCCCCGCCATTAAGGGGTTAAATAAAATAGTCTAAAGATAGCAAGAGCAAAGTTTTAAGATGTCCCCTGGCTGAAGGGGTAATTATATATCCTGTGTATACATTTTTAAAATTTTTCTTTGGTTATCTTCACACTCTTTTATCTACCCAGCAAAAAAGTGCTTAACCAGCGATAGTATCCAATTATTACTTTTTGAAGTCTTCACGAGTCCTTCATTAAAATTACCCTCGATAACTTCAAAATGATATAAATGCCACTTGCTGCACACATTAATAACTAAATAGATCAAGTATTGTTGACACGGTAAAAATCCACACATTTTAGATTTTTATTTCATTTCTTACACCTGCAGTGGATTTGACTCGACAGCTAATAACATAACTTTCCCTGGGTTTGTTAACCTGTTTAGTACAAAGTATATCTAAATTTCCCAAAAACATTTTACTTTTATCTGTTTTTTCTTGGTATTGTTGTTCTCATCTTACCAGTGTTCTCTGCCATGGTTTTAAGGTTTTATTTCTGCACTGATTGGCATGAAGATTACTTTTACCTGAGCCTGGAATTACCAGATGGCTGTCCCAGATTTTCAAATGAAGCTATTAAGATGATACAAGAGTCCAAAAGTGTACAAAAAGAGAGGTGGGTAACTGCCTAAAGTCGAACACATAACCATCAGGCACCAAAACATCCATCTCTCTATAGGCACACGTTCTTTTAGGTTTCCAACGTGGTTATGGTATGGAGCGAGTTTCATTAAAACAAGACCTGTAGTGTGTTCTTTTTTCTTCCTGTGATTATGTAGTTTCATCAGTTGCAAATACGTGCAATTATATGCTTTTATATATAAGACTCAGACTTATGGAAATGTCTGCAATTAATAGCAGTTGTTGCTTCATTACTAAATTTTATTCTTGCTGCAACCAGATATTGTTTAATTGCTTGGGGGAAAATCCTTATAGCAATAATTATGAGTGAGCAAGTGATGTTTACTTTCAGCAATGAGTGGCCCGTTCAGACCCGATCGTCGCACCAAGCAGAAGCAAATAACTCCTTTGTGATGCAGAGTTGAAATTATTTCTACATGTGATACATTCATTCAAGAAATTTTGTTACCAACTAAAAACTCACCCACAAAGACGTAGGAACCCCTTGGAATCTCGAGTTCTCCAAGGGAGTGTTCAGCTCTACTTGGTGAACGTCTTAACTACGAAATCAAATTATAAAAGATTTTTTGTTGTATCACTGTGTTTTTTACATCAGCTATAGCAATTAAATATCGTAGATTCGGCCTGTATTTTGAAATAAAAGGGAAAGTGTGATAACATGGCACTTGCTTGCTCGTCTCGCCCTCACAAAGCTCCTTTTGCTGATAATACATACGAAATTCAGTAACAATTTTCAGTATTACGTTCATTTTTTCACATTACCCTTAATATAACCACTGACTCAGTCTGGCATAGTAAACTGATAATAGTAATATCTAATAACCTTTTCATTAACCCTTTAACCGCGGGCATTGTTTTGCCCCGACTGGCCTCTCCCGCGGGGGGGTCCAGCCAAAATGTAAACAAACTTTAAACCTTTATAACTCTGCACAGAATAAATCTTGAGCGAAAAATAAGGTACCATTAGAAAGTACTAACCTTCGGCTTTGTATTGATGTAGGTTTCATGATTTCGTTGACTATCACTGAATGGGCAGTGCCGTTAGAAGTGAGCGATCTAAAATCACTATTTTTCACTCACACACCATTACCTTCACTCACACACCATTACCTTCGCTCACACACTATTACCAAATGCCAACCTCATTCTGATAATAATACTATAAACATATATGAACACTGCACATACAATAAACACCCACTCTGTGTTCACTGAGGCAGGTAAAAGGCACTGTAATTGCTTGCACTTCACTGCCACATCAGCGGTGTTGTAATCACTATTTTTCGCTCACACACCATTACCAAATGCCAACATTCTGTAATAATACTATAAACATATATGAACACTGCACATACGATAAACACCCACTCTGTGTTCACTGAGGCAGGTAAAAGGCACTGTAATTGCCCACACTTCACTGCCACATCAGCGGTGTTGTAATCACTTTTTTTCGCTCACACACCATTACCAAATGCCAACTTCATTCTGATAATAATACTATAAACATGTATGAACACTGCACATACGATAAACACCCACTCTGTGTTCACTGAGGCAGGTAAAAGGCACTGTAATTGCCCTCACTTCACTGCCACATCAGCAATGTTGTCACTCACACAGCTGGACAGATACTGATGCGTGTTGGTCAGGGGTGGGGTGGGGGGCCCAGGGGGTGGGAGGTGGGGGCCCGGGGGGTGGGAGGAGGGAGGTGGAGGTCGGCTGGAGTGAAAGAACTTAATAGCTACTCTCCCTTGAAACAATTGGCGCACGGAAAAAACGCGGGGTATTCAAAATATTCACAAACATTCGAGAATGACACCCGCGGTTTGGTCCAGTTTTTGCAATGTCATTCTGGAATGACACCCATGGTTAAAGAGTTAAGTAAGCTGATGTCTTTTTTATTCCAATTAGACATTTTCATTAGTGCAGGAGAGACAATACATGTAATGAGATGAGACAGAGGCTTCTTTAATCCACCCATTATCATGATGGATTTTATTATTTAGTTTTTGTTACATCCAGATGACTTCACTCAGTTTAAGAGAGACCTAGTATAGTGTGGTGAGTGAAAAAGACAAATCTCTGGTAACTTCGTTAATATAAGAAAGTCATTTATAGTTTTATTCTTGCTACAACTAGAGCACTTCAGTCAGCTAATGGGAGATTTTTTTTTTTTATGCGAGGAAGAAGGAACCAAAGGCCATGAGCCCACAGTAACAGTTCTCTCCAAGAGAAAAACAAAATACAATAGAGAGCCAAATTCAAGATCCGATCATTTTGAGATGCCTGGACACACTGCGTTTGAAAGACTGGAGATCATAGGCAGCAGGAAATACAGACAGAGGGAGACAGTTCCAGAGCTGACCTGTTGCATAAATGAAAGACTGGGAGTAACGGTTAACTCTTACATTAGAGAGTTGGACAGAAAAGGGATGAGAGTTTGCTGCCAGACGGGTGCTACGCGCCCGTCGTAGAGGTGGAGGAATGCAAGCAGACAGTTCAGAGGAGCAGTGACCATTAAAGTAGCGATAGAAAAGAGATAAAGATGTTGGGAAGAGGCTAGAAATGTCCTTCAATAATCCAGTTTATCTAACAGCATTTTTTTTTTTTTTTAATATACAAGTGCTACTTTTTTGCAATTTTATTTACTTGAAACAAGACCTTAAAAAGAACACAAGTTAGCATTTTAGGGTCGAGAGAAAAGTCAGTCGTATGTTTTCGGGCTGAGCCAACTGGACTGAATATCAGTTACGTGTTAACTGAGGGCTCTCCGATTCTACATAAAGATTACTCCAAAAGCGTATTACTGCGCAAGATCGAGAGAAAAGATATAGCTTCATGCTACAGATTTTTTTTTTTTTTTATGTAAGTAAAATACAGATACAAATACGCCAACACACAGTTAAAAGTCCATATTACTGAATTTCAGAAGAGTTATATTCTAGGATCGAGGGAAATTCCTACTGCAAATGTTATAGACTTTTCAGTTTTTAAAATGCATGTATGTCAGCAAATGGTAGAAACCTCTTGAGTTTATGAAAAGATAATTTGGAAAAGAACAGCACACTGTTGAATGGAGAGAGAGTGCAACTGTGACAAATTTGTTACGCAAGGTGACTGAAAGCTTGTGAGCTAATTGAAATGTTATTGTAAAAGAACAGTTCATTTAAGGCTCGAAAGAAAATTTCAGTTAAAAGTTTTCGAGTCTACAGCTGACTGAGTAGTAAAATTCACACATCAGTAGGTAAAAAAAGAAAAAAAAAATCTCACGTGTCTCATAAAAATGAATAACGCAAAATAACAGTACGTTCTTCGATACGAGGGAAAATTTCAGCTGCAATCTCCGAAACAATACAAAACAATAACTCTCTGAATTTGTTTTAAAAAAAATACCGCAAGATACTTAAGGTAATATTGTTGGATCACGAGATAAATTCAATTACAAACTTTGGAATATTTTCAGCTGGAGAAATAATAACTGTATGCATGTCAATAGATAACAAAGTCTTTTACGTAAATGGTACTGTAAAGACGAAGGCATCCAATGAACAAGAGGAAATTCAAATTACACGTTTCTAAGTCTCCAAATGGTGACAAAATAATAATCATATGAACAAATCCTTGTCAGTAAAATGATATTGCAAATCAACAATATATTTTGGGTTCGAGAGAAAAATCCAACTCCAAGTTCCGCAGTCTTTTCAGCGAGAACAAAAGCTTGTAGCATATACACCAAATAAAAGCAGTCCTTCACATTTTATCCCAAGCCAAAGTTTTTTACTCATCACGATACCTCAACCCTCAAGAAGTGTAACGGAGAAGTAAAAATTTTAATTAACATTTTTCTCGTTAACACAAAGTCCCAGAAGTGATGAACGAATGGCCTAGACACACGAAAACTCACTCACACCGACACTCGAAGACATACACTAGGACAAGCACTTACGCACAACGGGACACGCTTAGCAAGATGCATTCACAAGGACGCACACTCATCGGGACACGTACACATTAGGGCACAAACTGTAGATGGCAAGACACAGAGACGGCTGAACACAGGGATAGAAGGAGGGATTGAAGACGTGGACGAATATCTGGGAGGAAATTATATGTACTGTACGTCATCGACTGGAAGTAGTATTGAAGGGTTCAAACAGGATCGACATTCATGGGCGCATCAAATAATTTTCCATACCCTCACTTCCTTCCTTGTCCCTCCTTAATTAGAAAACCCTGCACCTCAGCCTTGGGATTACATTACAAGAACCTCTCCGATTTTTAGGCCTGACCGTCCGCGTGCCTCTTTCTATTTGTCTGTCTCACCATACCCTAATTTTAACCTCCCTGTCTCCTTTTCGTCTCCGTATCTCCTATCTTTCTGTCTGTATATCTGTCTCACCCTAACTTCTTCTCACCCTAACTTCTTCTAACTTTCCTATCTCCTTGTCGTCTCCGTATCTCTCTTCTTTTTCTTTCTTCTTACTTTCCCCGTCCTCTGCCGTCTTTCAGTCCATGCATTTTTTACCCTCCTTTTACCTCTTCCTCCCTCCTTGTCCCATCACTCCCCATTTTCATTTCCATGCACCCTCCTTCTCTCTCCTCTCAAATCCCCTCCCGTCCCCTCTTCTTCCACTTATTATATTATTCCTTTTCCTTCCTCTTTTTCCTCCTTTGGCCTTTTCTCGATACCTCATCACTCTTTTCAGTCCTATATACCTTCTCCTCACCTGCGTCATCTTCGGTGCTTTCCCCTCTCGTTTCATTTTTCTCCTTCCCTTCTTCTTTCTGTCTTCCTCTCCTTGACTTTTTCTAATTGCTCCTCATCTTCCCCCTCTTCCTTCCCTCCTCTTACCGTCTTTTCTCCTTCCTCTTTTCTTGCTTCCCTCCTTTCCCCTTTCCCTTTACCACCCAACAGCCCCATCTCAAACCTCCTTCACTGTGAGTCATCAATTAATCCGACTCCCTCATCTTCCTTCTATGACACATCTCCTCCTCCTCCTCCTCCTCCTCCTCCTCCTCCTACCACTTTTTCCTCTTCCTACGATTCATCCTAATTATACTCTATCCCTTCTCTTCCTTCCTCTCTTCATGTTCTTGTCGGTTTCCCCTTCCACTCCTCATCTTCCTCCTCCTCCTCCTTCTTCATCTGCTGTTTTTTATAATTCCATCGTCTTCCTTTTAACGCCTGTCCCCCGTCTCCTGCCGTGACATCTCATTTTCCTCCTCCTCATATTCTTTCTCTTTTCATTTATCTTCCTGATCCACTTTTTACCTTCCTCTTGCTTTTTTTCCCCTGCTTCTTCTGTCTCCCTCATTTTACTCCTCGTCCGAATAATAGTCTTATCCTTGACATCTTTCCTCATCTTCTTCCTCTTCTACTTATCAGCCTTTTTTTTTTTTCTCCCTGTTCTTCCTCTTATTCTCTCTCTCTCCCTCCCTCCCTCCCTCCCTCTCACCCTCTCTCTCTCTCTCTCTCTCTCTCTCTCTCTCTCTCTCTCTCATCTGAATGAAAGAAGTATCAAAAGTAATACTGTATCATGTTTTCTCCAGTTCATTAGCTATCTATGTTATTTAAAGCTATATTTCATCTTATTCTTCTTTCCTGCCCTTCCTTTCTTCTGCTTCTCCTCCCTGTCTCCCTTTATGTTTTCTCCCTATTGTCAACTTCATCCTACCCACCCTTCCTCCTCCACTTCTTGGTGATAAAATGATGTTTCATTGATTGCATTCTTTCTTATGGTAGTTTATTTTTCTCTTCTTAATGTTGTTTCTCTTCTGTAGGCTACTGTGCCCATCCCCCTTTCCCTCCACCACCTTTCATCTCCTGCGCCACCCCTCCAGCTCCTCCTCCACTATTCACTTTTCCTCAGCTGTTCCTCTGCCTTCGACTGTACTCTGATTGTTTACATTTTATCTGCCAGTTCTTCCAGCACAACTTGCATCAATTGCCTTCAGATGCCTATAATTCTTGTCTACAGTTCTATATACTGCTTTATTAATATCGAGCGAAAAAAGCAAGCTTACGATGTTTACTCTCAGTTAAGTTTGGAAATGAGCTGGCCTGCCCAACCAGACCGTCACGCTAAGCAGAAACGAGAAACTTTACTCCTATGTGAAGTGGAATTGAAATTCTTTCTCAAGTGATATTTTCATTCAATAAATTTTATTAACTTGAAACCTGCCCATAAACGCATGGAAACTCCTTGGAATATCGAGTTTTCCAAGGGAGTGTTCGGCTCTTATCAGTAAACGCTTCAATTACGAAATATGATTTTAAAAGCTTTCCCGTCGTAACACTGTATTTTAGGCCATCAACTCTTTAAAAAATTATTCCGCCTATAATTTTATATTGAAGAGAAATTGTGATGACATGGCGCCTGCTCGCTCGTCACGCGTTAACAAAAAGCACTTTACTGCTAATATAATCATAACTTACATAATTACTATATACAAAATGTTAGTTTGGTTTCACAATATTTATCGTTTATATGCGCATCTTCGTACCATATTGCTCTAATTAGCGTTTGTAATATCTGTAATATTTACTTGGATTATTTGTAATATAATTATTTTTCTAACATTAGTTTTAACTCACCATAATAGCATTTACTTTGGTTTATATATATATATATATATATATATATATATATATATATATATATATATATATATATATATATATATCCATCATCCAGTCCTACATTGCCCCATGAGGAGCGTAGGAGCCCGGGGCTAGGCAGTTGGTCCCGACATTTAAGACGAGAGTGACCAGCCTCACTCATCCCTGGGTGGCATTACCTGAGCAATTAACCCCAATCACCCCTTGGATATAAATCTTCACCGGCTCAATCCGATTGGAGCGCAATAATTACCCACTAAACCACCTGGCGCCAAAATTTGGTTATATGGTTACCGCCCAGCGTAGTAAATGGTTTTCTGGTGTACAGGAAACATTTGGCTTGTCACTCTGTAGAGTCACCCACAGGCAGAAGGAAGAGGAAAGAATGAAGGAATGCAAGACAGAAGAGGGAGTGTAAAGTCACCCGTAGGCAGAAAGACGAGGAAAGAATGAAGGAAAGACAGAAGAAGATGGAAGGAAAGAAGGATGCAGGAGAGGACAGGGCAGACATCCGAGAGCAGCACTATATTGAGTGAGTGGATGGTGAGCGCCCCCACCTACCAAAATTATATATATATATATATATATATATATATATATATATATATATATATATATATATATATATATATATATATATATATAATTGTGTTAGAAAGAATACTGCCACCGTATTCCCTGCGTGTCGAAAAAGGCGACTAAAAGGGGCGGAGTGAGGGGACTAGGGACCCCCTCCTCTGTTTTTTAGTTCCTAAAAAGAGACAGGCCAGAGAAAGGGATGGGGGATGGAGTTATCCCCGTACCCTGAAGATTGGGTCTATGAATGTACGTGGACGTAGTACTATTGAGGCTAAAAGGGAGGAGATTGGGAGAATGTTTGTGAGAAGAAAGTTGGATGTGTTAGCTTTGAGTGAAACGAAGATGAAAGGGAAGGGTGAGTCTATGTTTGGAAGTGTGAATTAAAGATTATCAGGTGTTGATAGAGGAAAGGCAAGAGAAGGTGTGGCCTTATTAGTGAGTCCAGAAGTACAGCAGTGTGTGATTGAATGGAAGGAGGTGTCATCGAGACTGATGTGGGTGAAAGCGAAATTTGAACGTGAGTTGTGGGTGTTTGTGAGTGCATATGGGTCTGGTAGTGAAAAGGATGAAGAAGAGAGGGAGTCTTTCTGGAATGATGTTGATGAGTGTCTGCAGAGTTTTGGAGCGAATGTGAATGTGGTAATGATGGGAGATCTGAATATTAGAGTGGGAAATGTAGGAGTTGAAGGTGTAGTTGGTATGCATGGTGTGCCTGGAAGAAATGAAAATGGGGAACGAATGATAGCGATGTGTGTTGAGCGAGAGATGGTGATTGGAAATAAGCTGTTTGAGAAGAAAGATATTTATAAGTATACATGGGTGAGACAGGAGGGTGGAAGGGTTGTTGAGAGAGCTTTGATGGACTATGTGGTTGTGTCTAGGAATGTAATAGGAAGATTGTTGAATGTGAGAGTTCTGAGAGGGGAGGGTGGAGGTATGTCTGACCACTACCTAGTGGAGGGAAAGTTAAGAGTAGGTAAGAGATGGGTGAGAGCTAGGAAAGTTAGGTGTGGCAGGGAGGTTTTGAAAGTGAGAGAGTTGGATAAAAGAGAGAAAAAGATAGAGTATCAGGAGAAATTGAAAGATGAGAGGAACGCAGTGAAAGATCGGGAAAATGGCAGTGTGGAGGAGGAATGGCAGTTGTTTAAGAGTGCTATGGTGGGGCATGCAGAAGAGGTGTGTGGTGTTAGACGTGTGGGTGGTGGTGTAAGAAAAGGAAGTGAATGGTGGTGCGAGGAAGTAAGTATGGCTGTGGCTGAGAAGAGACGTGCATATGAAATGTGGCTGCAGAGGAAGGATATGTCATATGAAAGGTATAAGGAAAAGAGGAATAGGGCGAGAAGGGCTGTGCGTGATGCTAAAGTGGCAGCAGATGAGAGGTGGGATAGGTGGCTAACAGAGAATTTTCAACAGAATAAGAAAATGTTTTGGAAGGAGGTGAAAAGGGTGCGAAAGGGAGAGTCTGGGAAGGAAGAACGAGTAAAAGTAGAGGATGGAAAGATGTTAATTGAGATGGATGCAGTAAGGAAGAGATGGGCAGAGTATTTTGAAAGACTGTTAAATGTAGAGGAGGCAAGGGTGGCTGAGATTGTGGCAGATGGAAGGGTGCAAGGAATAAATGTGTTGGGAGAGTTGAATGATTCTTTGATCACGAAGGAGGAAGTGGAGAAGGCAGTAAAGGAGATGAAAACAGGGAAAGCTGCAGGTATGGATGGGTGTCGTTTGGAATGCCTGAAGGGTGGTGGAGTGACTATTTTTGACTGGTTAGTAAGATTGTTGAATGTGTGCTTTGTGAAAGGTATGGTGCCATTTGACTGGGCAAGTGCTTGTGTGGTCCCGTTGTATAAAGGCAAGGGTGATAAGTATGAATGTACTAGCTTTAGGGGTATAAGTCTGTTGAGTGTTGTAGGTAAGGTGTATGGTAGAGTGTTAAATATGAGAGTTAGAGAGGGTACAGAGGGAGTGATTGGTGATGAGCAGTGTGGCTTTAGGAGGAGGGGATGCGTGGATCAGGTGTTTGCTGTGAGACATGTGTGTGAAAAGTATTTAGCGAAAGGCAAGGATGTGTTTTGGGCATTTATGGATTTAGAGAAAGCGTATGATAGAATTGATAGGAAGGCTTTGTGGACTGTTTTAAGATTGTATGGACTTGATGATAGGTTACTAAAAGGGGTGAAAAGTTTTTATGTAAATAGTAGAGCGTGTGTAAGAGTGGGAAATGCTGTGAGTGATTGGTTTCCCGTGAGAGTGGGGCTGCGACAGGGATGTGTGATGTCGCCTTGGTTGTTTAATATTTACATGGATGCTGTTGTAAGGGAGGTGAATGCAAGAGTTTTAGGTGGAGGTCTGAGTCTGGTGAATGTTGATGGTGGAGAGTGGAATCTGAAGCAGCTGCTGTTTGCAGATGATACTGCACTGGTGGCTGATTCAGAGGAGAGATTGAGACAGTTGGTAGAGGAGTTTGGAAGGGTGTGTGAAAGGAGGAAATTGAAAGTAAATGAGAATAAGAGTAAAGTGATGATGTGTACGAGGTTGGTAGATGGTAGGGGGATGAATATAGTTTTGAACGGCGAGTTGCTTGAGGAGGTAGAGTGTTTTCAATATCTAGGGTCACATGTTGCTATGGATGGAAGAATAGATGCAGAAGTGAAGTTTAGAATAAATGAAGTAGGAAAGGTGCTGAGAGGAATGAAAAAAGTATTTAGATGTCGTTCGCTTAGAATGAATGTAAAGAGAGGGCTGTATGAGGGTGTTGTGGTACCGACTGCGTTATATGGGGCTGAAACATGGAATATGGGTGTAGCAGAGAAGAAAAGTTTGAATGTAATAGAGATGAGGTGTCTGAGGAGTATGTGTGGAGTGACACGTATGGATCGAGTGCGAAATGATGAAGTGCGAAGAAGAACTGGAGTTGTTCGTGAGATGGCTGGTAGAGTTGAGCAGAGGGTGCTGCGATGGTTTGGGCATATGGAGAGAATGGATAATGAGCGATTGGTGAAAAAGATAACTAGATCTGATGTGAGAGGTGTAAGGCTGAGAGGAAGACCACGAATAGGATGGATGGACAGTGTGAAGAGAGCGCTGGATGCGAGAGGGATGTCTGTTGAGCAAGGAAGAGTGGCTGTGTGTGACAGAAATAAATGGAGAGAAATTGTGAATGAATAAGTGATGACACAGCCCTGAGGGGATATTCTCCCACATTTAGTCTGATCAGCTAGTCAGGTCAGGTGCGGGTAAGGGAATGGGTCTGTTATGATGTGGCAGGGGTAAACCAGTTCTGCTGTCGGGCCCTGCTGAGGATATAACTGATTGCATTGTGCAGTTGACCCTTGTGCGGTGTGTTGCAGTGAGGATCTGTCCGCTCTCCCCTTTGGGGCTAAGATGCGAATGAATGTGTTTGAATGGATGAGTAAATGGGGAGTGTGTCGTCCTGTCTCGGCTACCTCCCTTTCCTTGGAGGAAGCAGCCTAGGAATATATATATATATATATATATATATATATATATATATATATATATATATATATATATATATATATATATATATATTGTTACGAAACAGAGAAAACTGTCCCGCAAAGTTCCAGGTTCAAAACAAAAGAGTTAGGTAAAATTACAAGTTAAAGTTTAATGCTCAAACTAACAACAAAACATTCAGGACTCATAAGGATAATGTAATGGCAAAAACAGGTTAAATATATGGTTAACTGCAATAGCCTCTATTAACACGATATTAGCATCAGTAAATTTATCTAAGTCAGCCCTGAAAAATGAAAATACACTGGGTAATGCTCAGTTAATGCAAGATAAATTATTACAGATACAAACTATTATTAATGATGGCTGACAATAAGAACCTTTACATAAATTACAAAAACCCTACTAGGCCTAAGAATTAACCTTATGCTACACAGTACAAGAAAAAATGCAATAACACTTATACTCAAATTACACAGCTGCTAGATGGCTGGAGACTTCCTGAGCACTCACAATAATAACAACTGTACAGGGGAGGACAGAGATGTGAACAAAATGAGGAGTAGATCTAAGTGGCAATAATGCAGAGACTGAGCTCATTATGTAGGGGCCAGCAGAGCTTGATACAACTTGTAAGAAGGACGCGCATATGAAGCCATAGGGGACAAAGAGCTGACAATCCTGCTCTGAACAACAGAAAGGACGACTTACTCTGCTATAATGGTAGAAGGGGGGGACTGAGGCAGAACACGCTCGTGATCAAACATGCAGCATACTGTGCATTAAAATTATACAAAGGATGATGAAATCATAGGCTATGTAACACCTCCCCACAAAGAAAAAGAAATTTACAAAGGAAATTTCTTATTACTCTAAAACAATCTGTCTAAAGTCTAGATAAGCAATCTGCAATAACATTTTCTTTCCCCTTGACATGTTGTATGTCTAATGAATACTCCTGAAGAAGTAGACTCCATCTTGTCAATCTCTGATTTTTATCTTTAAACTTACTAAGGAATTTCAGTGGGTTATGATCGGTATAAATGACTATGGGGTCAAAACCAGAACACAAATAAAATGAAAAATGCTGTAAACCCAAAATCAAGGCCAAAAGCTCTTTCTCAATAGTTGAGTAGTTCTTTTGAGGTGGAGTGAACTTCTTACTGTAATAAGATACAGGGTGTTCAATACCCTGATCATCCTCTTGCAGCAAAACAGCCCCAGCTCCTGTATCACTTGCATCAACAGCCATCTTAAAAGGCTTAGCAAAATTTGGAGTAGCGAGCACTGGCTGACTTAATAGGATAGCTTTAAGTTTGTTGAAAGTGGATTCACAGTTATCGGTCCAGACAAATTTAACTCCCTTTTTCAGTAGGTCTGTAAGTGGTGATACAAGAATAGAAAAGTTAAGAACAAATCTTCTGGAATAACCTACCATTCCCAAAAATCTTTGTACCTCATTCCTACTTTTAGGTCTGGGAAGATCACTTATAACCTGAACCTTAGCTGCTGGTGGTGCAACATGTCCATCACCAATTACGTACCCAAGGTACTGAACTTTAGCTTGACCAAACTCACACTTTGATAAATTAGCTACAAGATTAGCATGAACCAAACGCTCAAGAAATTTACTGACATGGCATAGGTGATCTTTCCAGTTGTCACTGAAGATTAATACATCATCAATATAAGCAACACACCCTGCCAAACCCTCTGTTACAACAATCATGAGCTTCTGAAATGTGGCTGGTGCATTCTTCATACCATATGGCATTACAGAACATGCAAAAGTCTTTCCTAGTGTTACAAAACATGAGATCTCCCTAGCACGTTCAGTCATAGGTACTTGCCAGTATCCCTTTAACAAATCAAACTTACTTATGTACCTAGCCTTTCCGATCTTGTCTATGCAATCTTCCACGCGAGGGAGAGGGTAAGTGTCTGTTTTGGTTATCTGATTAACACGTCTGTAGTCGCTGCAAAGCCGCTGTGACCCACCTGGCTTAGGGACTAGAGTGACAGGAGATCTCCACTAGCTCTGACAGGGCTCAATCATCTTGTGGTCCAACAGGTAGCCAAGCTCCTTCTGGATGAGAGGAACTTTCACTGGGTTCACACGGTAAGGAGGCAATTTAATTGGCTTTGCGTCTCCAACATCGACATCATGTATCAACACAGTGGTTCTTCCTGGAGTAGCACAGAACACTTGCGGGTACTCTTTCAGTAATGCCGAAAACTCCTGCCTTTCCTCAGGAGCTAGATGAGAAAGCTTAGTCTGGAGATCATTCAGGATTCTTCCCCAAACTATCACTCAGGCTCATACTGCATGGGAGAGCTTCACTTGCAGACTCGGGTGGAACAGCTACAGTGCAGACTGGGTTATTTTCGTCCCGCCTGTGATATAACTTTAGCATGTTGATGTGACATAGTTGCTTGTTCTTTCTACGATCTGGTGTGGCGATGACATAGTTGACATCACTGAGTTTCTTCTCCACGAAATAAGGACCACTAAACTTGGCTTGAAGAGGTTGCCCATGAACTGGTAGCAGAATCAAAACCTGATCTGGCTGAAAGTGGCGTAACCTGGACTTCTTATCATACCAAGTCTTCATCTTCTCCTGAGCAGCTCCTAAATTCTCTCTCGCCAGCTGTAAAGCAGTGGACAGCCGTTCTTTGAACTTCATCACATACTCCAGCAGGTTGACGTCATCTTCCTCCGACAGCCAGCATTCCTTGAATAACTTAAGGGGTCCTCTTACTTCATGGCCAAACAGCAGTTCAAAAGGTGAGAAGCCCAGTGATTCGTTTGGAGATTCTCTTGTGGCAAACACAACGAATGGAAGACCTTTATCCCAGTCTTTCTGATGTTCCAAACAGTATTTCTTGAGCATCGATTTGAGTGTTTGATGATATCTCTCCAACGCTCCTTGGGTCTGGGGATGGTAAGCTGAAGACGTGATCTGGGTGATGCTCAATTCTTTCAGAGACTGCTTGAAAACATTTGACATGAAATTACTTCCCCGGTGTGACTGTACCTCCTTGGGCAAACCAAACTTTGTGAAGAACCCTAGCATTTCCTTAACCACGTTCTTTGCTGAGACATTTCTAAGTGGAATGGCTTCAGGATAACGAGTAGCCATATCAATCAGGGTCAACACATAAGAAAATCCTGAAGAAGTCTTAGGAAGAGGGCCCACAATATCCACCAACACACGGGTGAAAGGCGCCTCAAAAGGAGGAATGGGAACTAGAGGTGCAACCTTTTCGGTCTGATTACACTTCCCCACAACTTGACAGGTGTGACAAGACTTACAATACCAGGAAACATCCCTGAAGATACCTGGCCAGTAGAAGTGTTTCAAAATGCGTGCCACAATCTTCCTCACTCCAAGGTGTCCTGCCAAACTGGAATCATGAGCCACTCTAATGATATCCTGCCTACAAACACGAGGGATGAGAACTTGATGTACAACCTCCCATTCACAGTCGGCTGATGCTGTTGGGGGTCTCCACTTCCTCATAAGTACTCCTGACTTTATATAATAACAAGTAGAAGCACCAGCTGACTCTTCCTCACTGCAAGCAGAGTTAGCTAGACCTTTCAACTCAGGGTCAGCAACCTGCAACTCAACCAACTCTTGACGAGACAAATTATCAACACTACGGGGTACTGCCTCATCTGGTGAGTGGTCCAAATTAGCAAGAAAAGTGTCAGCTAGGATAACATCATCATCATCATTATCCTCTAAATCACCAGTAACTTTAGACTTAGCCCTAGTGACAGCACATGCAGGGAACACATCAGGGACATCACAATCCTGGGACGCAGCCACTGGCTCACTAGACAACTGAGGAGCTGGACACACTTGACTTCCACCAATATCATTTCCAAGTAAGAAAGTTACACCTGACATTGGGAGTGTCTCAACCAACCCAATCATAACGGAACCATTAGCAAAACCAGACCCTAAATTCACTCTGCACAGAGGGACAGAGAAGTAATTATTCCCTACACCTTGTAAGGTTACAGTTACATCAGAGAAATTAACATTAGAGCCTAGAACACTGGTCAGCATAAGGGATTGGCAAGCTCCTGTATCACGATATATTTGAACTGATTTCCTGTCATTACTGTCCAGAGGACTGACAAAACCATCAGACAGGAAATTAGCACATGAACTCTTGAGAGTGTCACCCACGTTACTGCTCAAAAGAAGAGCTCCATCATGAGAATTTAAGTTACCCCTCAAAGCAGGTTCAGTTAACTCGGTTAAATAATTCTGGGAACTCTCAAGGGTGGACACTAGACCAATTGACTGAATATTTAAAGACTCCTTTTTGTTCACATCACGCTGTCTCCTGAAACATTTCTCCGTAGTATGACCAAGCTTACTACAATAAGTACATTTACTTTTCTGAAATCTAGAGGTGAAGCTGGTATTTACTTCCTGAGAAACATCATCTTTATTCTCTTTCCTGTTACCTGTACTCTGAGTAGAGGCAACGTACTTACTCTCAGCTTTCCCTTTTTCTTTAGAATATCTCTTGTGAGTGAGAACATATTCATCAGCTAAAACTGCAGCATCAGACAAATTATCTATTCTTCTCTCATCAAGATATAGGCTTACATCTTTATTAACACACCTCTTGAAGTCCTCCAGCAAAATCATCTGCTTAAATTTACCAAAATCAGAATCCACATTCTTAGAATTTAACCACTGCTCTAACAGATCTTCTTTGATTTTTGCATACTCAACATGGGATTGCTTATCTTGCTTATAAGTTGTCCTAAATTTTACTCTATAGGCTTCAGGAACAAGCTCATAGGCCTTAAGAATCAAGCTCTTAACTACATCATAATTATCAGATTGATCCTGAGGCAAAGATGCATAAGTTACTTGAGCTTTACCAGTGAGAACAGTTTGAAGGAGTACTGGCCAATACTTTTTGGGCCAATTAAAACCTGTAGCTACCCTCTCAAACAACTGAAAATACTTTGTTAAATCAGATTCATTAAAAGGAGGGACAAGTTTAACATTTTTAGCTACATCAAAATCATCAGAGCTAGATGATCCAATTCCACTTTGTTTCATGCGATACTCATGGTCTGCCTGAATCCTAGCTAGTTCAATTTGTGCCTGAGCCTGTATCTGTGCATCCTGAATCTGAGCCTGAGATTCAGCCTCCTTAGCATTTGCTTGAAATTCAGCCTCCTTAACAGGAGCCTCCTGCAGAGCTAGCTGTAACTTAGCTATTTCAATCTGCGTTTGCTCATTTGGAGGAGTTACATTAAATAAGCTCTTATTAATCATGCCAACAATTTGATCTTTAGAATGATGAGAGTGAACTGCAATTCCCAATTGTTGAGCAACAAGCTTAAGTTCATTCTTTGTTCTGTTTTCTACATCACACACTGTTTGCACATTTGACAAAAAAATCTTTGGCTACATCAAGTGTAGTAATAGTAGACATCATGAATAAATCACAGTCACAAAATATCAAGCAATATCCTTATGATAATATCCTGAATATCCTGATAAGAGGTCGCCAAATTTATGTTACGGAACAGAGAAAACTGTCCCGCAAAGTTCCAGGTTCAAAACAATAGAGTTGGGTAAAATTATAAGTTAAAGTTTAATGCTCAAACTAACAACAAAACATTCAGGACTCATAAGGATAATGTAATGGCAAAAACAGGTTAAATATATGGTTAACTGCAATAGCCTCTATTAACACGAAATTAGCATGAGTAAATTTATCTAAGTCAGCCCTGATAAAATGAAAATACACTGGGTAATGCTCAGTTAATGCAAGATAAATTATTACAGATACAGACTATTATTAATGATGGCTGACAATAAGAACCTTTACATAAATTACAAAAACCCTACTAGGCCTAAGAATTAACCTTATGCTACACTGTACAAGAAAAAATGCAATAACACTTATACTCAAATTACACAGCTGCTAGATGGCTGGAGACTTCCTGAGCACTCACAATAATAACAACTGTACAGGGGAGGACAGAGATGTGAACAAAATGAGGAGTAGATCTAAGTGGCAATAATGCAGAGACTGAGCTCATTATATAGGGGCCAGCAGAGCTTGATACAACTTGTAAGAAGGACGCGCAAATGAAGCCATAGGGGACAAAGAGCTGACAATCCTGCTCTGAACAACAGAAAGAACGAATTACTCTGCTATAATGGTAGAAGGGGGGGACTGAGGCAGAACACGCTCGTGATCAAACATGCAGCATACTGTGCGTTAAAATTACACAAAGGATGATGAAATCATAGGCTATGTATATATATATATATATATATATATATATATATATATATATATATATATATATATATATATATATATATATATGCTGTACTGTATATGTAAAGTACGACTTTCAGGCGCTCCTTTATCGAAAACATGGGGTATGCATATAAAACTCTTTAAACAGCTCTATCAGGTGTCTCATTTTACGACGAAATTAGCTGTGTATATTACAGTTGCTAAAGTGGCACCGCTGATGCCATGACTAGAATTAAATTAGAAATAATGAAGTCAAGAAGATGGAAACATGGTACTCAATTACCATTCAGTTTATTACTTCTACAGCAATAACATTATTTGCTGCAACGGGTCGGATGAGTTGATGGATTGTTGGGGTGGGCATGACGGGTGGGTGGGTGGGCTGGGTTAGAGGGTGGGTGGATAGTGGGAAAATATGTCAGTGGTAGTAATAGGTCCTGGGGGACTATATCCCTAGGGAAACGGGGCCCAAGGAAGAGCATAGATTGAGTTGGTAAAATGGAACTCCACGGGTCCTCTCCTACAGAGGGAGTAGCCAAACAGTCACAATCAATGCCAGTATGCTCGATTATACAATGGCTTTTACCCGGGCAACACAGGGTATCCCTGTGATATGTATGTAAGTATGTATGCATGTCTGTGTGTACGTATATCTATCTATTTGTCTGTATCTATCAATGAATCAATTTTTCTACCGACCTGTAGATCTGTCAATGAACACATTTTCCTACCAGTATTACATTTTAAGCATAGCATAATTTCGTAGATTTTAATTTTGTTTGTTGTTTCAGCGTTATACTAATTACATAAAAGATATTTATCCATAATACTATTTAATTCTTACTTCTACACCATTTACATAGATTACAGTATATGTTTTCCCAACAGTAACTCACATTATTGTTTACTCAGAATATTTCTCCTCCTCTAATCTCCAAATCATGTTTATAGTGTTTATTTAGATTATCTACATATTTATTCATCTGTCTATTTATCCATCTATCTACCTACCTACCTACCTATCTATCTATCTATCTATCTATCTATATAATATTTCCCTACCATTATAGTCACCTCACCCTCATTTTTTTTTCATACCATTATTTTCCAACTCAATTCATCTCAAGTGCTCACGTTTCCATCCTTAATCCGGTCTCAATTTACCCGGCCTATTTTCTCCAGCTTCATTTATTCTGCCTATTATTTCCCCAGACACTAGGCAGCTAAAGAAACGTCTGATCCCCGTCCCCAGCAGCTGAGAAGGAGATTAAGTCATCCACTTTTTGATGGAGAGGGAAAGAAGTGGGAGGACAGACGAGAGGAGAGGGAGAGAATTGAGAGGGAAGTCGAAAGGATGCAAAGAGAAAACATAATAGGCAGGGAAAGAAATGAAATGGACATGGGAAAAGGAAGTGAGAGTCAAGAGGGAAACAAACTGGGTGTAAGAAACGAGGAGAGGGGAAGAAATGAGAGGGAAGAAGGAAAGAAGTGGGAAGGAGAGGAGAAAAGAGGATAAGAAGTGAGAATGAACAAAGAAGTGGGAGAGAAGAGGAGAGCAGAGGGGAAAAAATAAGAGATGGAAAAAGAGAAAGAGGAGACAGAAAAAAGAACATGGAGTAAAAGAAGTGGCAGACCAGAAGAAAAACGAGAGAAAAATAAGAGTTGACAGAAAAGGGAGAGCGTATGCAAAAGAGAGGGAGTGAAGTGGTTGGGAAGAGGGAAAATATGAGGGGAAGAAGTAGGGGCGAAAAGAGAGAAGAGGAAAAGAAGTGGCAGAAAATAAGAGGAGGTTACAAAAGGTAAGGAAACTGAAAGAATCAAGCTGTTTTGTCAGACCCTTGGAAGCTATTGATCCAAAAAGTAATAAAAATGGTCAAAGATGACACTACAGAAGTCATTTAATAATCTGACTTCGTATTCGTAATGAATCTTACAGTAGGCTACCAGTATTCATGACAATTTTCAACTGATCATTTTTTTATGAATATGGCTCAGATCCCAGGGAAATATCACCGAACATCCAGCTAGACACAGGGAAGACTTGGGCAGCTCCAGCCTGGCCCAGGTCTTCCCTGGTTACAAGATGTGTCTCGCTCCTGGATACAAGTGACAATCTATTGCGTTTGTGGCCATGCCCCTGCCATTAGTATTCGTAGGAGCCGTCAATGAGAGTACAGAGAAGGAAGTGCGTGGGAAGAGGAAAGTATGACAGATGAAATGGGAACCACAGCAGGGAAGACAAAGAATAGCACAGGAAAAGCAGTGACTGAGGAAATGAGAGAGGAGGGACAAGAAGAACCATACCGGCACAAGATGGGAAAGGAAAGAAATGAGATATTAATAATAAAGGAAAACGAAGGTGGGAGGGAAATAAAAGAGTGTCGGGAGTCAGGAGAAGTATAGCAGATTACCAGGATGACAAACCAGAAGCGGATATGAACAAGAGCCGCAATAAAGAAGATGAGAGGAAAACTGACAGGCAGCAAGGAGAGACTTGGGGATGTGAATAAATGAAGATAAAAAGGATAGAAAGGCCAGGAGAAAGGAAAAAAGAGGAGAGGAGAAACGAAGGATAAGGAAGAGAGAAAAGCAGAGAAGAGGAAGAACATTTTGGTGAGATAGAGATGGGGCAAGAAGAAAGACTGAAAAGACAACGAAAGGAAAAATATTACAGGAGAGAGAGACAACCTTCTCCCTTCATTGTCCACGATTTTTTTTTTTTCCCGTCAGTACTCGGGCACTGAAGTCCTCCCATATAATGTGTCTTTGTTTTCTTTGACTTCCTTTCGTCATGCAATAATTTATCATTTCCCTTGCCTAACTTGGGCGGTCTGTAAACTACACGGAAAAGAATGGGATTATTTCTACATACAGAGAAAAGTATGTTTCAGTATCGAATTTACTGATCTGTATTGTATGTTAATGTTTTTTTAATATTTACATGAACTCCCCCTCAGTTTTGTGTCGCTGCAGTTTTTAAAATATTTTGTAGTTTTGTAACAATATTTCTTCACTGAGGTACTTATCCCGAGGGTTTAATTATGATTCCATAATTATAATTATTTTGGACTTTTCGAAACTTGAATAATTAATTAATTGTTCTCACTTGAAAATGATGTTTCTTATATTCATATACGTATTATTTAAAATACTACTGGATCTGGTATGGCTGTGAGACAATAGATGTGGCAACACTTGTATGAACTACAGATGTGCCTCTCCCACCCTCCTCACAAATCCCCTGATTTTATACCTGCACCCGAGATGAGGTCAGATCTACCTGACTTGGCTGGTGATCTGATCTCATTTCGCGTATCCTACCGCCATTGACTTGGACTGTTAACAACTACACCATTAGTGTTGTCCCTCTTTCCAGCTCCGCATTGCTGCCCAGAAAGTGTGTCAAACACTGTCATCTAGAACCCTACCTAACCTAGCTTTTCCTGCCCTGCTGAGGTGAAGCTTGCCTCCACCATACGAGCCCCTGACATGACTAAAATTGTCTCAAACATTTACAAACATCACACCCTCCTTTCTACACAGACCTCTTACCTTCTATTTTCTTCTAACATTCTACTGGAGATGACAGAACAATGATCAAATCTGGGTAGCAAACCATATGACTTTCCTTTAATTGTAAGGTCCCTGTACTTCCTAAGAATTTCCTCTGACTTGCCTGAAGCTACATTACTAGACCCTACCACAGTAAACAAAAACCAAGTCCAATGAGGTGTTGGTCACCAAGTCGTCAACTCAGCCACGTCCCGTATCCTACACCCAGAAAAAAAAAATCCCCTACAACACTTAGCACAAAACTCCTTCTCCCGATGTATGTTACAAAGCAATACAAAGGAAGGCAAACAACAACAGACCTTATGGTCCTTTCGAGGCAACTTGATTCAGAGTAGACTATGACTACAAAATCTAATTCTACATGCAAAAGGACAAGGAGTGTAAAGTAAGAAGGCTTAACCCGCCTCCAAACCCTCCAGAAAAATGTGAGAGGGACCACCACGCAGCGTGGAAAAACTGACATGGAAATTTCATAGGAAGGCCTAAAAAAGATAACATACATTCTATAATACCACAGTATATACAGTAGATAAGCTACCAGTCTGAATGACCTGGAAGAGAAAGTAATAAGGTAAAATGAGCATTCAAATAAATAAAAAACCAAGGCATGACATTAGGTACAACGCTTATGTGTGGGGAGGCTCCCCACATACAAGTCTTCTTAATAGGGTGGAGTCAAAGGCTTCTCGTCTCATTAACTCCCCTCCTCTTACTGGCTCCCTTCAACCTCTGTCTCTTCGCCGCACTGTTGCATCTTTATCACTTTTCTATCTCTACTTCAATGTTCACTGCTCTTCTGAACTATCTGCTTGCATCTCTCCACCTCTATGATGGTCACGTCGCACCCATCTAGCAACAAACTCTCATCCCTTTTCTCTCCAGCTCGCTAATGGAAGAGTTAACCACTACCCCTAGTCCCTCATTTATGCAACAGGTCAGCTCTGGAACTGTCTCCCTCTGTCTGTATTTCCTGCTGCCTCTGGTCTCCAGTGTTTCAAACGCAGTGCGTCCAGGCACCTCGAAATGAGCAGATCTTTAATTTGGCTCCCTGTTGTATTGTTTTTCTTTTCTTCTAAGGAACGGTTTGCAGGCTCCTGGCCTTTGGTTCCTTCTTCCTTACACACACACAAAAAAAAAAATCATTCCACTGTCTCCACTACACTTAAACATCTCTTCATACACCTCATCAACTCCAGCTGCTTTCCCATTTTTCAGCTGCTTCACAGCACTCTTCACCTGCATGAGTGGCACGTCTCCTGCCACTGCATTCCTTCTCTGCACCCCTCCCAAACCAATCATGTTTACGGTCGCTCTGCTCTCTCTATTCCCATTCATCAGGCTTTCAAATATTTTTTCCACCTGGTCCTTACTTCATCCCCAAGGGTTAATAATCTACCACCTAAATCCTTCACACCATCACATTTCTTTCCGCTTTCACTTCTACATTTCTGCACCTCTTTCCAGAATAACTTCCTATTTTCAGAGTAGTTCGCATTCATTTTTCTTCCTAGATCATCATTTACCTCCTTCTTTTTCCTCTTCACTAGTCTCTTTACGTGCTTCTTGCAGTCAGTATATTCAGTTCCTGTTTCAACTGAACCCCTGTCCTGTAACCACTTTAGCCACTTCTTCCTCATTTCCTCTACCGCTGTCTTAACCTCCTCATCCCATCATGCCGTATCTTTCTTCTTTGTTGTTACACTTGCCACATCACACACCGTTTAGCATTCCTAACTAAGCACTCCCTATAGTCATTCCACACGCTGTCCAGATCCATTTCATTCCAAGTCACTGATTCTAACTCCTCCTCTACTTTGGTTTCATCTGCCATTTCTTTGATCCTCAGCTTCTCAACTTTCAGTCTGCTCCTCTCTCTCCTGATCTACCTCACTCCTCTTAGCTTGATCTTGCATACCACAATCACATGATCTGACTGACCTCCACATCGTCCTCTCACGGCCCCCGTATCAGCAACCATTCCCATCATCCACCTCTCTACGAGCACGTAATCAATCAGGCTTCTTTCAACACGATCTATTCCAGATATTTACGACTCTGTTGAAGAAGTACTTTGATTCAGGGGATTGGAAACGCTTTCCCATAATTTTGTAGCCATTATTCCACAGAAATGTGTTATTTAGGAATGAACATACTTAGCTGGGGGTCAGATAACAGATACTTACCCAAGCGAGTTTTGAAGGTTAGTACAGTATCACAGATGACTATATTTGTGGACAATTTGTTCCATATTATTACAACACTATTTAAAGAAACAATATTTAGCTTCATGTGACAAATCGTTTACCAACAATTTTATTACCATTACCTCTAGTGTAGTTTGAGCGATCAATTGTGAAGTATTTATCGATGGCCATATTATCGTGTCCTTTGAATATTTTGAGTACTTGAATTAAATCTCCGCATATCATGCGTTTGTTAGGGTAATGAGATTCAGGGCTTCTAGACTTTCCTCGTATGGTTTATTCCTCATTCTAGGTATCATCTTTGTCATTCTTCTCTGAAATCTCTCAAGTTTCTCTACTTCCTTTTTATAATACGGTTACCAAAATTGAACGCAGTACTCCAAGTGCAAGCGTACTAAAGAATTAAACAAAATGAGGACGATATTATCAGATTTATATTCAAATACTCTACCTGTGAATCCAGCAAATTTATTGGCTTTCTTTACAGCTTCTGTACATTGTTTGCTTGGTTTCAAATCACTTGATATTATACTCCTAAGTCGTTTTCATGGATTACCTTATCAGGGTGGACATTATTCATGTCATAACCTGCTCTTATATTTTTACTGGGAATGTTTAGCACTTTACATTACTGAACTCCATTTGCCATGTTTGGGTCCAGACAAACTGTTGATCAACATCTCTCTGAATTGCCTGCCTTTGCAATGCTGTATCTGCTCTGTTACCTATTTTGTTTATGCTGGCAAATTTTGAAATCTGTCTATTACCAAACGCCTTAATCCCGTAAAGGGTGGCCAAAAACAAATTGCCCCCACGTCGCCCTGTCCCTCGCCATTTTACTGCCCTGCTCCCAGCTCACACATCTCTCTCTCATATACCTCTCCACACCATCCCTCCATCTCATCCTTGGCCCCCCCCCTCCCTCCACCTCAGTCACATACATTCTCCTCGTCAGTCTCTCACTCTCCATCCTCTTCACATGGCCAAACCACCTCCGTGTGTTTATCCTAACGCTTCCTATCACATCCATATCCACACCACAACTCTCCTTCACTTCCTTATTTGACAGTGTCTCTCCATGTGACTTCACATGTTCCTCTAAGATAACTCATTTCCACTGTTCTCACTCTTGTGTCCCTTCAACAAAGTCCAAGCTTCACTTCCATACGTTAGAGTTGGTATCACAATACTTTCATTCAGTAACATTTTCACTTCCATGCTCATTTTCCTGTTTCTTATCACTGCTTTCAAGGAACCAGCAACCTTTCTTCCTTGTTGTACCATTTCAAGCACTTCACCCTCTGAACTTCATCCTTACTAATCACATTACCCAAGTACTTAAATGCACTCACATTTTCCATTTCCTCCTCATCCAACCTCACTACACATTCACTGACTTCATTTCTCTCGAAGACCATAACTTTACTCTTCCCTACATTCACTTTTAGATTCCGTTTCTTACACACTCCCCCAAACTCATTCACCAAGACTCGCAGTTCCCCTTCGTCTTTACCGAACAATGCAGTATCATCTGAAAACAACAGAACAGGGAGTTTCCACACACTTCCCTCTCTCATTAGGGTCACCCCAACCCCACTCTCCTACCTTGTATCTTTTTTATAACCCCATCCATATGCAGACTGTACAGCCATGGAAAAATGACACATCCCTGTTTGAATACAATCTTCAAATAGAAAAATTCACTCAGTTCACTGTCCACACGCACTGCAGCCTTAGCACCCTCATACATACTTTTCACGGCATTCAATAAGTTCTCATTTATTCACTATATTCTTAATACTCTCCACAATCCTTGTCTATCTTCCCTGTCAAATGCTTTCTCCAAATCCATGAAGGCTGGATACAACTTCTTTCCCTTCTCCAGAAACTTTTCCACTAAAAACCAAAGAATCAAAATCTGATCAACACAACCTTTTTTCTTCCTAAAACCTCTTTCTTCTTCTCCAACTAATTCCTCAGTTATTTTCTTAACTCTGTCAATAAGTATCCTACCATATACTTTTCCTATTACACTAAGAAGACAAATGCCTCTATGATTAACACACACTTGTTTTTCCCATTTTCCTTTTTGCAAGGGAATAATTATGCCTGGCTTCCAATCCTCTGGGACTTCACCTTCCTCCCAGGCCACGCTGCATATCTTCTACATGCATTCTACTGCATCCACTCACTTCTTACTCTGTCTTAATTATCTTTTCACTTCTCTTTGTCACTCTACACATAACTCTTTCTTCCCTCTCTCAACTTCCTCCACACCTCTATTTCTCATCCACTCACTAAATGCTTTCCCCTTTTGTGCCACAGCCTATCTCACATCCTTATTCCACCATTCTGTTCCTTGCACACCCTTTCATCTTCTTTTCGCCCCACACACCACCTCATATGCTGCACAGACTTCTGTGAATATCTTGCACACACCTTCCACGTCCCCCATGTGCCCCAAACCATTTTTTACCAGTCGCTTCTCCACTTCTCAATTTTATTCTGCCTTTTTTCCATCATCTTGTAACCTTTCCACCCTCCTTGTATGAACTACTTCCTGCTGTCCTTCCCATCTTCTATTCCTCTATTTCATTTGAACCTTGAACCTCACCACCACCAAGTGGTGGTCAGAAAGTCCAAGCCCCCAACCCATATACTATGCTGTTGCATCCATTACACACATTCTTATCCTATCATCCACACACACAAAATCAATCATTGCCTTCTGTTCACTCAGTTCACCACCCACTCATCTCATCACTCGCCACGTATACCTGTGGATCATTTTCTGTCTGAAAAGGGTATTGGCGATCACCAACACCCTCCCGGCACAAATGTCCACTAGAGCACTGCCATTCTCATCCACCTCTGCATGTGCGCCCCACTAACCAACTACTCCATCCACCCTCACATTCCCTACGTTTCAAGTCATATGTCCAGTCAAAAACACTAATTCGTTTCAAACTTTTTCATGCATGCTTCTACATTTGTGCAGAGCTCTTCTTTCATTCTGCTTGCACGATCTTGCGTTGGTACATACACACACATAATTGCCCACATTAGTCAACGGTGTGGATATAGAGTCACTTATGCTGGGTTCTGAAGAAGCATTGGGGGAACAATAAACTACACAGATGTACTTGGCAATATTTATATAATTTAGTTTATATAGTGAATAATCAAAATTAGCTGAAGTGAAGTTCAAAAGTGTCAACTGCAAATTCAGATTTGATTTAACAACAGGTGCCACCCTTGTTATGAAAGTTTGCGAGGAGATGGTAACCAGGAAAGCAAAATGGGGATATGTCAGTGGAGGGAGAGATTTGGGTTCTTTGACGACACTTGCAACTATTTCCCAATAATAATTCCCTAGGAATCAGTACTGTATCATTTGCCTCCAGCTATCAGAGTTCTGTGGTAGTTGAAAAGGTATGCTGCACATTTATTTCACTTCGTGGTGTAATAAGAACTAATTATCATTAATCAAAAAGTGACACACACATCTTTTATATGACGTAGAAGCAGCTACTGCGTACGCTAATAACGACGATATTTTATAGTTACATTGATTTATTATCATCCTATTCTCTCTGTTTACATAACTGATTCCGTCATGACTCCCTCACTCGATCCCTCAGCCAATAGGAACATATTAAGGATGGTACTGGTCTAAAATCCATTTTCGCGAGCATCAAGTAGATCCAGAAAACTCTGACTGGTCTAAAAAGGCCGCACGAAAACGCGGCTTTGCCTAGTTTCTATGTTATCTACCTTGCCTAACACTTCTGCTTCCGCTTCCACTACATACACTATCGCAGCACTCACAATTCCAGCCTTATTCTCCCTACTTTTCATTTTGTCACTTAATGTGTTAATTACATCAGTGTGTTTCTGAATTTCTAAATAAGCCTAGTTAATAACAAGCAAAACAAGCAGCACGCATACTCATCTTCCTCTTTCACATGAAGTTTCGCATAAACTCCTTCGAGCGCGAGGAGCAGGAGAATCGTTGGGCAGGCGTCATCTTAAGGGGAGGTTTGAAATATGTCCGTAAGAACGTCTTCACCTGAGCAGGTGAGAGAGAGAGAGAGAGAGAGAGAGAGAGAGAGAGAGACAGACAGACAGACAGACAGACAGACAGAGACAGAGACAGAGACGGAGACAGAGACAGACAGACAGACAGACAGACAGACAGACAAACCAGTTACCTCCCCTAAGTTGCATTATGTTAGTAGTAAACACTAACCACGCCTGTGATGCAAACCCACTGGGTCACACCGACCTGGAACACCTTAATCCACCAGACCACTTGCTGTTATATGGTTACCACACAACGTAGTAACTGGTTTGCTTGTTAACAAGAAACCATCATATCTAATGGGAAACAGACTGCATGGACATTGCAAGGCACAGGGTCATAGGATGTAGTTTTTCTGTTCTAAAATGCTATATTAACATACAGGTAAAGATAATGTGTGATCCATATTCTACATATTTTTTCTCCAAAGAAATATACATGGGAATTTTCTGTACTGGTTGTTGGTCCTTCTGTTTTTCCTGTCACTATCGGCTGGAGGAACTGATGGATGGTGGCAGTGGGGATTTTGGAGGAAAGGTAGAATTTCCAAGTTTTTACCTGACTCCGCTTGTGAGTGGGAAAAGGGTGATGATGATAATGATGATGATGCTGATGATGATGATGATGATGATGATGATGATGATGATGATGACAAAAACAAATTTATTGTGAACCCTAACGATGAACTTGCCTAGTATGGGTGCATCTAAATAGCAGACTTCTATCAATTACTGGTAAGACTAGGTTTCCTTGCCATGATAAAGCATTGTTCCTTCAAAGAAGCCATAGCTACACCTAACATTGTGAAGAAGACTTCGAAGTATAGTTCTTTCAGTTTTTCTTGGCTGTGATTTTCGTTCTTCCGCTGTGTATTTCCCGTAGCTTTATGGTAAAATAGCGAACCACTACAGTTTTACGTTCATTTAATGACACTCTCTTCGTGACGAGAGTCATATTCTATTGCAAATATCCTGTTACAGCTATACAACAATATATGTCAATACAACGGAGCTACATCCATCCCATAGCCCTTCTTAGGCGTAGCCTTAAACTGTGTTGTTAACCCCTTGTTACAGCTCAGCATTCAAGATGGAGAGATGTCAGTTTTATGTCAAAGTAAAGAGGACAGAGCGCTGAGTTTCTTGGGTATACGAGAAAACGCCTCATAGGTCAGTATTTATGTGAGCTTGAAAAGTTTAATTGTTTGGTAGTGTATTTTGCATAATATACCTTTTAATAATTTTCTAAACTGCATCATTTTTTTCCTTTATTGATATGATCTGCATTAGTGGGATACAAGAATAATGTTAACACACCTCATGCACAAATGAAATGGTGAGGAAGAGGCGTTAGAAAAGCCTTTGAAGCCCCTCAAAATAATACTTCTTAGCCTAACTGAAGCATCACACTATTGGTAACTGCTGTGCTATTAACGTATATTCTATAACTATCACAGACAAACCTATGAATGCCTTAAACAGAAATATAATCGTACGTTAGACCTGCCAGAGAGCTTCCTGAGCAGCAAACAAATAATAATAATAATAATAATGATAAATAAAATAAATAAAATAAACAAATTAATAAATCCCTTCGACCAAAGAAACTTCAGAACAAGTTCCTCTCGCCGACTTATTTTTTAGATATGGAATCTTAGTATTCTATTGTATGTTGCTTGTGCAAACAGTGTCGATAAAGAGGTGGTCTACCGTCTCAGAGGACACAGTTTGGAATCCCGACTGGGGTGGGGAATAGAGTAAAGCACCGTAGACTTTACCAATCTACCAAAGAGCCGTTGACACGTAAATATACCCCCGTAATACCAATACAGAACATCGGTCCCGGATATTACAGCCCTAGCATCTACTCAGTATACTGTAGATGGTGGATGTTAGCATCGAGTCGGTGACATATGCAGGTGTATGATACGTGAACGTACAGCTGGGCCTCAGGGAACGAGTTGTTAAACGTATGCCCAGAGTCGGACACACAAAAATCTGCAGGCAAAAATTTACGTTTAATATGGTAACTGAACTGTAGAGGATAATGTGCTAAATTGTGCTAACCCCGTATAAACAGATCCTTTAGTGTTACTGACGCAAGTTTCCCCGATAACACTGTGATTCACCAGCCGGATATTTATTGTGGGTTCAGAGTCGATTCCCAAGTTTCAGCTCCTTGAGGAATCTGGAGTTGTTTTTATAAACTATCTAAACGTTCAGTTATGTATGAGATTGCTTATGTATGCTTTTTTCCTCACCCATATAACTTTCAATTTTTTTACAGTCTAGTTAGAGTGAATACTAATGGGAAACCAGAGCTATCTGTGACAACAGGTCAGTGTTGTGGAGCACTGTTTATCGTACCGACTGTTATGATACCTTATAAATATAATCCTCGTTTACAGAATGGCAGGAGCACTGGCGAAGGTTCGGTAATCATATCCTTTAGCCCCACCCATCATTCCTCCTCAGACATTTTCTACAACGGTTGACCTTTCAGCTACCCGATTATTAACTTCAGTACCATGATGTCATTTATTTTTTTCAGTTTCCTTCTAGAAGTCCTTTACGAGCTTAATATAATTATCTGAGTTTGATGCACTATTCCTCCTAAATCATTTTTCTCTATGCCTTTCGATATGTAGCCACCAGATTGTTATATATATATATATATATATAGTAGGCTTGCACAGTGCGCGAGAGATTGGGCGGTGCACGACCTCGCGCACTGGGAATTCGCGTACTAAGGATTCATAATCTTATGGGAATAATTACATATGGGCAGTACCCCCTCATACCTGAACATTTTTTGGCCCTTAGAGACATAATAAAGGTCATATGTTTTAGACATTGTACTAAAGCTATAGCTACAATAACAATAATATGGGTAGTCACCTTAACAACAGTAGACAACAGGCCTGATGACCTTAAATAACAGGGGTTCCGAGGCGCGGCAACACTTACAGCGCCGCACTCCCCACTGCACCTCCCACCGCACCAACACTTCCCTCTGCAGACTCCTCTTGATCACCTCCCCCAGGAGCATCAAAGTTACTCACTTAGGCCATAAACCTTTCAAAGTCCAGTGCTGACATTTCTGACACTGCATCCTCTTCATCCTTAACAGGAACAGGATCAAACGATGTTGCTGGTTCCGCAATTTCACCAACTTGATTCCGCTGTGTGTAGCTTGTTATGCGCGTCTGTCTTCTGTTTATTTCTTCCCTGTGCCTGTCTGTGTAGAAACGGAAGAGTTTGTCAATACCAACCAGAAGTTCCTCCGTTCTTAGGTTGCTCACTTCCTGTTCCTTCACCTCTTCCTTGAGCTTATCCACGGCAGCAAGGATCTTGCTAATGTTTGACATACACAGCTCAGTCCTGCCTTCCATCACGCTAGGCTGCTCAACTTGACTGTCTGGCGTCAGGCTCTGCGTCAGCCTCGTCTATCCGTTGCAACACTTCCTCGGGAGGCTGTTCCTCAGTAGCAGTGTGCACTTCTTGTATGTCCGCCAATGTAACGTCCTCGAAACCTGGTACAGCTTGTGCTGCTGTCAATGTTGCTGCCTCAGCCTTGGCCAGTGGTTGAATGGCCGTCTCCTGAGTGATGCATAAGTGAGGCACGAGCATTCGCCACGCATGGTTCACCATTACACGTGTAATCTGGTGCCAGGCTTGTAGGAGAAATTCAACTGCGTCCTTCACCGTAAAGTTACGCCAAAATGCCTCAACAGTCATGGCATCTGTAGCAGGTTGGGATACAGGTGCTGGTGGAGATGGAACGGGAGCAGATGCCTCATCAAGGTCTTCGTCGTGATCTCCTTGTAGGGCATGAAGCTCCTCTTGTGTGTCTGTCTTCCTGTGTAGGTAGTCGTACACTTGCTTATGGTAGAAATGCTTCACTGTGGCGATTAGTTCTCGATCCAGTGGCTGCACTAGTGACGTCATGCGGGGCGGCAGTAACACAACACGACAATCCTTATGAAGATCTTCAAGGTATGGAGGGTGACTTGGTGCGTTATCAGGCACAAGGAGCATCTTAAATGGAATGCCCAGTTCCCGGCACTTGGGCTTGGCATCAGGGGCACACCTCCTCGTTAACCAGTCTTCCATAATGTTCCCGGTCATCCAACCATTTGCGGACTTGTACCAATACACACCACTTGCATCCATGTTCGTGAGGTTTTTGTAGCACCTTGGGTGTGAAGCTGTGTGTACAACAACTGGCCTCATCTTGTGGTTCCCAGACAGGTTTACAGCGAACATTACCATCATCTTGCACTTCTGGAGCTTGCGACCAGGGGCTTGTTTCTGTCTTTTAGCGATGTAAGTTGATTTGGGCATGGCCATGTAATATAAAGACATTTCATCGATGTTGTAGATCTGGTCCTTGGTGTACTGTCCCTCTTCAATAATCGCTCGAAATATCACAGGATAGTCTCTTGTGGCCAGCTCATTGGCAGAGGCACGTTCACCAGACACTTTCACGTAACGGAGTTCCTTGTGCTTGAGAAAATGGTCCAGCCATCCAACCGATGCCCTGAAAGGTTTTTCCACTTTTAACTTGCGAGATACTGCCTTGTAAAAGAGCTGGGCTTGATTCCGAATAAATCTTCCATTCAGGGGAACACCTTCCTTTTCTTTCTTCATTATGAAGGTGGCAAGATAGCGCTCCATTAGTATCATAGCACGATTTCCCACCCGCGAATCGCTGTCTAGGTCAGAGGCACCGTACGTCTTCACTATAGCCTTTATGGCTTCACGGTTCTTCCACACAGTTCTCACTGTAGATTCAACCAGCCCCAGGGTTCTCTCGATAGCAGTGTTTCCTTGACCCTCCTCCTTCATCTTAATGATCTTTAACTTGGTGGCATGCAACGGAAGTTTCTTAACTCTTGGGGTTGGAGCCATGGTGCGGTGAAGTACAGGCAGCACAAAAAACACCACACGTACACGACAGGTTAGCTGTAGAGAGCAGATCTGCACAGTGCACGAGCCAGGACTGTTATGGCACGCCCGCTCCCTTGTACCCCAAGCTGTGCAGTAGAATGCCTGGGAATTTCTGCGCATCAACATGACGACATGTGACGCGCTGTGGGAGGGGTGGTCGCGCACTAGTAGAAAATGGCATTTTTGAGCCACTCCTTGCCTCTGCCTTGCGTTCTGTGCGGTAAACTCGTGCTTTGAAAGGTTTTTGGTTATGATTTTTGGTCACTCGCGCACAATGTGAATAGTGCACTACGATGACGCGCACTGTGCTAACCTACTGTATATATATACATAGATCTATATATCTATTTATATATATATATATATATATTTATATATAGATATATATCTATTTATCTACAGTATATTTATCTATCTATTTCTATCTATCTATCTATAGATCTACCTATCTATATCTATCTATCTATCTATCTAGAGAGAGAGAGAGAGAGAGAGAGAGAGAGATAGATAGATATATATATATATATATATAAATATATATATATATATATATATATATATATATATATTAATGAAATGAATAACATCTCTCAAAACGTCTTCCGTAAGCTGAATAAAGGGTCTTGTTTTAGATGAAAGTGTTTTTTTTTTTTCCCCTTTTCGTCCGGTCCTCTCCTACAGTGAAAGGCACTGTTCTAATTTACTTCTCGAATGAAATGATTTATTTTTTATATTTCCTACCTCCAGACGATGCAGTTCAGCCTAGGAGAGACTTTTATAATTGGCGAGGTTCAATATAGCATTCATCAATCCTTTCACTACATGGTGAGTCTTTTAAGATGAATCTGGTATACTTATCTAGTGATATAACAATGTGTCAGCCCACTGACACATTGAATTTTATTTTTGCTACTGTCAGATGACTGTACGAGTATTTAGCTTATGCAAGACTTGTGGTAGCAAAACGATAAGAGATAAAATATATCTAACCTCTTACACTCAAATAGAATCTCCAAAGCTCAGTAAACCTGCCTGGAAGTTACAAGGATAAAATAAGAATAACGGAGGAATTAAAGAGGACTTTGTTCAAGCATGTAGGACTTTTGAGATACAATGGTCTTTAGGTGGGATCCATCGCTTGACATTTCCATCGATCCCCGGAACAAAATAATAAAAGGGTTTCGCTTATTAGGTAACCTATTCCCTGTTTCTTAACTACGGTGACATATTATTTTAGATTATTTTTGCCCTTTAATGATTTTATACAGATGAGGAGAGCTGCCTGGTACTGTGGGTCCTCCAGTTTGAAAAATGTATCCATGCTAAATAAAACCACCTGGACCTAACGAGGGCAAACTACAAAATACGTCATAGACCAAACACTTCCCAGCAATCCCAGATACATGGGATCGGACCGTAGCCCTGTTTCTCATCTCCACGGGACAAAGAGGACTATTGAAAAGTTACTAATGCACGATCCATTAACAACCACAAACAAAATGTTTTGTTAGTCTGGTTAACATTATCTTGGCTGGTACTTTGCCACCAAACACCAAGAGGGAGATAACAGTATTGTTGTCACAATTTGAGTTGTCCTTTTTTTCTTGGAGATGGTAGCAATATCAGAACTAAGCCATTCAGATGGAGTTTGTTCTTGGTTCCTGATTGATAGTACGAGCTTATGAAGGCGCTGGTGAAGTAACAGGTCACCCTGTTTGATCTGTTCCGATGGCATGCCATCAAGACCAAGGCTTTTGTTATTTTTTAGAGATCGGATGGCCTGAATAGTTTGTGCAGGTGTTGGTGGGACACTGAGATCTGCTGCTTGAGGTGCATTTGAGATGTTATCAAGGAAACTGTGCTCTGGCAGGTTTCTTCGATTCAGTAAGGTATTGAAGCATTGCGCCCAACCTCTAGGATTGCTTGCTTGTCTTTTAGGAGTTCTTCAGCTGATCAAACAGGGTTTATGTTGTGCTTGGCTGGCCCATAGATGGTTTTAATGGACTTGTAGAACCCATATTGGTCGTTAATATCAACCACCCTTTCTACCTCTTTTGGTTGCCCAGTCCACCATTTGTTCTCCATATCATGCAGTGTTCTATGGGTTTCTGTCCTGAGAACTGTGATTCAGTTTTAAGGGTTAAGGAGCTAGAATGGGCCAACCAGTTGTCATGTGCTTTATTCTTCATTGTAGGGTCATATATGCTCTCAGCATTTTTATCAAACTAGTCTTTATGGTGGCGAGTAGAGAAGCCAAAGGTTTCTTCTGCAGTGCTTGGTGGAGCTGTCTTAATGTTCAGCCACTCTGCATCTAGGTTTGTTGCATTCTTGTTTGGATCAAGTGGAGGGCATTGAGAAAGCTTGTCTGTAATAGCGTTATGGAGGGTTTTGCAAGTAGGCACATCCTTAAACTATTATAATACTAGTAAGAAGCCTCGGACAAGGACTGACCAAAAGATGACGACCAAGGACCGTACAAAGGACATGGTACGGACCGCGAAGTGGAATGTAAGCAGTGCGAATGATGAGGTGAAAGAGAGAGATTGTCCAGGCGCTTGAGGGTGCGAAAGTGAATGTATGTGGAGTAACTGAAACTACATGGTGAGGAGAGAGTGTGAGAGAATGGGAGTATGGATGGGGTATATGTGCAGAATTAGGAGAGAATGAGAGGGCAAAAGAAGGAATGTGTATTGTTGTGAGTAAAAGATGGAAGAAGAACGTAAGAGAGTATGGATCAGTTGGCTCAAAGATTGTGTGAGTAAGATTGAAAGTAGGAATACAAATGTGGGTGATTGTGTGCGTGTATGCACCAATGCAAGATCATGCAAGTAGAGTGAGAGAAGAGTTCTGGACAAACTGTGCATGGAAAAGTTTGGAAGGAATGAGAGAGTGTTTTTGATCGGTGATATGAATGATAAAGTAGGGAATGTGAAGGTGGATGGAATAGTTGGTGAGTGGGGTGTGCCTGCTGAGATAGATGAGAATGGCAGTGCGTTAATGGACATTTGTGCTGGGAGGGGGTTGGTGATAGCCAATACTCTCTTCAGCTACAATATGATCCACAGGTATAAATGGCGGGTAATGAGAAGGGTGGGTGGTGAACTGAATGAAAGGAAGGCAATGATTGATTATGTGTGTGTGGATGAAAGGATAAGAAGATGTGTAATGGATGCAAGAGCTTATAGAGGTTGGGGGAGTGGACTTTCTGACCACTACTTGGTGGTGGCCAGAATCAAGATCCAAGTAAGATGGAGAAATAGAAGAAGGGAAGTACGGGAGGAAGAAGTAGTTGCAAGGAGAGTGGAAAGGTTACAAGAGGATGAGAAAAAGGCAGAATATAAGAGAGAAGTGGAGGAACGATTAGATAAATATGAATTGGAGCAGATGGGGGACGTGGAAGGTGTGTGCGGGATATTCACAGAAGAAATAAGTGCAGCATGTGATGTGGTGTGAGGGGTGAAGAGAAGACAGAAGGGGGTGAAAGGAACAGCATGGTGGAAAGAAAAGGTGAGACAGGCTGTGGCACAAA
Organism: Coenobita brevimanus; assembly: GCF_032717465.1. NCBI lineage: Eukaryota > Metazoa > Arthropoda > Malacostraca > Decapoda > Coenobitidae > Coenobita > Coenobita brevimanus. The sequence continues at coordinate 19,149,178 of NC_137065.1, read as the reverse complement.
AGAAGAAAGCATACAATGAATTAATGAGAAATAGGGGCGTGGAAGAAGTTGAGAGATAGAAGAGAGAGTTATATGTAGAAAGGAAGAGAGAGGTGAAAAGATTTGAAAGTGAGAGAGTAAGAAGAGAATAGATGACGAATTTGGAAGGAATTTGACTGTAAAGTGGAGAGACTGTAAGAAATTGTTCTGGAAAGAGGTGAAGAGAGTAAGACAGGGTGGCAGTGAAGTAAGTAGGGGATTGAAAGATAAAAATGGTAGATTACTAGTGGCGAAGGGAGAAAAAGTGAGCAGATGGAGAAAACACTTTGAGGAATTGTTGAACATAGAGGATGCAAGTAATGCGAGAATAAGTGACTGGGGAATGGCTGGGAGAAGGAGGGAGGTGAGAAGACAGGATGAAATCAGTAGGTTAGAAGTTCTGGAAGCAATGAAGAAAGTCAAATTGGGGAACAAGGAATTGATGGAGTCTGTGGTGAAATGCTGAAGCATGGGGGAGAGATAGTAGTAGAATGGATGTGGAAGATGTGCAGATTGGCCTGGGAGGAAGGTAGAGTCCCGGAGGACTGGAAGTCAGGTATAATTATTCCCTTGTACAAAGAGAACAGGGAAAAAAAGTGTGTGGTAATCATAGGGGCATTTGTCTTCTTGGTGTAATAGGAAAATTATATGGTAGGATACTTATTGACAGAATTAGGGAAATAACAGAGGAATTAGTTGGAGAAGAACAGGGAGGCTTTAGGAAAGGAAGAGGTTGTGTAGATTAGATAATCATTCGTAGATCTTTAATGGAAAAATTTCTAGAGAAGGGAAAGAAGTTGTATGCAGCCTTCATGGATTTGGAAAAATCATATGACAGGGTGGATAGACATAGATTGTGGAGAGTATTTAGAGTATATGGAATAGATGGGAAGCTGTCGAATGCTGTGAAGGGTATGTATGATGGTGCTAAGGCTGCAGAGCTTTGGATGGTGAACCGAGTGAATTTTTCTCTTTGAAGGCTGGGTTGAAACAGGGATGTCATGTCTCCATGGTTGTTCAATCTGTGGATGGAGTAATAAAAGAGACACAAGGTAGGGGAGTAGATGTTGGAGTGGCCCTAGTGAGAGAGGGTAGTGTTTGGAAACTCCCTGTACAGTTGTTTGCAGATGAAACTGTGTTTTTAAGTGAAGACAAAGGGGACCTGCAAGGCTTGGTGACTGAGTTTGAGAGAGTGTGTAAGACACGGAATCTAAAGGTGAATGTTGAGAAGAATAAAGTGATGGTCTTTGCGAGAGGTGAAATCGGTGAATGTACAGTGAGCTAGGATGAGGAGGAAATGGAAAATGTGAGTACGTTTAAGTACTTGGGGAGTGTGATGAGTAAGGATGGAAGTTTGGAGGGTGAAGTGCTTGAAAGGGTACAATAAGGAAGAAAGGTTGCTGGTTCCTTGAAAGCAGTGATAAGAAACAGGGAAGTGAGCATTTTAGTGAAAAAGTTACTACATGACAGTATTGTGATACCAACTTATCGACGTAACAACGTCCAGGTTTCACGTATCGACGTGAAACCTGGACGTTGTTGGAAGGACAAGTCAAGAGTGAAAGCAGTGGAAATGAGTTATAAGAGAGGAGCCTGTGGAATCACGTGAAGAGACAGGCTGACAAAATAATAAGAATATAAAAGAGCTTTGTGGTGTGGATGTGGATGTGATAGGAAGCGTTAGGAGGAACACATTGAGGTGGTTTGGCCATGTGGAGAGGATGGAGGGTGAGAGACTGACAAGGAGAGTGTATGTGAGTGAGGTGGAGGGGGGGAGAGGGAGGGGGAGGCCGAGGATGAGATGGAGTGATGGAGTGGAGAGGTATATGAGAGAGGGGTGTGTGAGATGGGAGCAGGGCAGTGAAATTGCGGGAGATAGGGCGACTTGGAGGTGATTTGTTTGTGGTTACCCCGTGCAGGATTACAGCGTCTGGCAATAGATAGATTGAGAAGTTCCTTGGTGGATGATCTGCGGCACGTTTGTGGGCGTATGATTAGTTGCAGTTGGTGACCATAAGGGTATGGCCTGTTGAGTACTCAGCATCTCTCATGGCTCTGGTTATAAGAGCTCCTCCTTGATCTCGCTGTCTTACAATTGTGGTGATCCTGACCAACCAGTATTCGCACAATACACTAGCATGCCGCTACAGGTCAAGTGTGTGTACTTGTTCTGGTAGTTTGTTACTTGGTGGAAAAAAAACTTGTGTATTGAGACACTGAGCAATGTGGTTATGTGGATATGAGAATCTTGGAGACTTAGAATCTTGTCTATAAAAGAGCGACAAGTGACGCAGCGAAGCCAACAAGCAATTCCAACTCTCAGCCTTCACTTCTCCGGACTCTATCTAGCCATCGTCAACAAAAGCTTGTGTTTTGTTGTGTGATTTTAATATTGTATTTTTTTTTTCTTATTTATGCTGTTCTTTTCATAGACCTTGAATACTGCGACTCATCGAGGGGGTATTCATAGGTCTACGTCGTGCTTTTTATTTAATAAACTTTTATAATATCTGTGGAGTTTATGATCCCGGATGGAACAACATTGGTGACCCCGGAGTGATGTTTGTGTGTATGACGGATACCAAACAAAGTTCGATTATGGAGGAACAACGACTGATTCTTCCATCCTTCCACTACAACGCTGAAGATTGGATTTTACACGTCGAGGCTTATCTTTCCCATGTCTGCTACTGACGCTCAGAAGTTCAGTGCAATAATGGGAGTGCTTCCTACAGAGGTGGCTACTCTAGTAAGATGTTATCGCCACGCTATCAGATAATGATAAATTTACTACTCTCAAGAATACATTACTGGCATGTTACAGGAGACCAGATCATCATCATTTACATGACCTCCAAGAACTCAGACTGGGAGACCGGACTCCGTCTTTCCTGTGGCAAAAGATGCAGCTCACTAACTCTTGTTGTGTCACCCCACTGCCTGAAGGCATTCTCCGTTATATACATCTCCAGAAACTTCCAGCAGAAATAAGACTCAATCTTGCTTCCCTCAATGGTCAAACTCCAGCAAGCAAGTATGTAGCAGCAGCAGATAGAATGATGGCTCAACTCTCCACTTCAACATACATAACAGGTACAGCTAATATAGTAAAATCTTCTGACTCAGTGGTGTTTGGTGTGTGTTGTTCTGCTGAAACTTCACATCCTCCTTCTGCTTCAGCTTTGCTAACTCCATGCCCGCACAGTTCTTTCACCGAATCAAGCAGTAGACCTCCTGGTTCGGTAGGTAACCTGAGCGCTGGGGAATCTAATGCTTCAGCATTGAGTGTCACAGCAGTTCGTGAAATGCCAAAGTTTCAGCAAATACTGCAACATCTTGATGCACTTCAGCACCAGGTAAACAATCTATCTTCATCTCGTCAGTCAAGAATTCCCGCTCGTAACCAGCAGCAACTGGGAATGTTTTGGTATCATGAAACATTCGGAACAAGAGCTCGCCAATGCCAACCACCATGCTCTTTTTCTGGAAACGGGAACAGCCGGAACAGGTGAGTGCAGCTGCTCCTGCTATACCAAATGTGTCTGCACCACTTCTTTACATCAAGGATCGTGCATCTAGCAGAAAATTTTTGGTGGATGCGGGAGCATCTGTAAGCATTCTTCCACCAACACAACGTGATTGGGAGAGCAAACCACCTGCATTCAATCTTCTGGCCGCAAACAACACACCCATCGCTACTTTTGGCACATCAGAATTCATGATTGATATGGGAATGTGGCAAAAGTTCCCGTGGACTTTTATCGTTGCTGATGTAAAGGAACCGTTGTTGGGATACGATTTTCTCAAACAGTTTCAGTTGCTTGTTGATTTGGGAAAGAACTGTTTAATACACCAACCATCTGAAAGTAAAGTTTTTGGTACTGTGCCTACAAGGTGCGCTCCAGTTATAACTCAGCTTTATCTTAACATGGAGTATAGTGATTTGCTAAAAGAGTTTTCTTCTCTTACTGGGCCACAGTCATGTTCTAGGTCTCCATCTATACCAGTCTATCAGTATATTGAAACAACAGTCCCACCACTTTATTCTCGTCCGAGACGTCTTCCTCCAGACAAGTTACAAGCAGCAAAGGAAGAATTTGACACACTTTTGAAGGAGGGGATCATCGAACCATCTAACAGCTGTTGGGCATCACCGCTCCATATGGTTCCAAGTGTACTCCCAATACGTGGCGAGCTTGTCACGATTATTGAGCACTGAATAGAATCACTTTACCTAACAGATATCCTGTCCCTCACATTCAAGATTTTCACCTGAAATTATACGGCAAGACAGTATTCTCCAAGATTAACCTTGTGTGTGCATTTCACCAAATTCCTATTTATCCAGCTGACATTCCTAAGACTGCTATTATCACGCCGTTTGGATAATTTCAGTACCGTTTCAAGTCCTTTGCCACACAGTCATTCCAGCGTTTTATGGATCATATTCTGTGGGACTTTGATTTTGTGACGGTGTATATAGATGATATACTGGTGGCATCAAGTAATCACGAAGAACATCGAATTCATCTGAGACAACTGTTAGCCCGCCTACAAGAGCATGATATCAAGATTCATCTGGCTAAATGTATCTTTGGAGACCCTGATATGGACTCCCTCGGCCATAGGATTTCTGCTAAGGGGATCAGTCCACTCCCACAGAGAGTTAATGCTATCAAGCAGTTTCCACAGCCAATTACGGCGAAGAAGTTGCGAGTTTTTCTGGGCATAGTTGTTTACTATCACTGCTTTCTTCCTCGGACAACGGAAACCTTAAGTCCTCTACACGATCTGCTCAAGAAATCGCTGAAGTCATCTAAGGCCCTTCTTACCTGGACACCAGAGGTTTCTACGGCATTTGCAAGAATTAAGGACGACGTTGCACAACTTTCTCATCTTGCATATCCTGCCCCCAATTCAGACCTTGCCCTAACAACAGATGCATCTTCTACAGCAGTGGGTGCATCAGGTAAGGGATGGAGCTAAAACACCATTGGCATTTTTCTCCCAGCGCCTAGACAAGGCTCAGCTTAAATATAGTGCATTTGACAGAGAGTTACTGGCCATATTTTTAGCTATTAGCCATTTCAGTCACTGGCTAGAAGGTCGCTCTTTCTATATTCTAACTGATCATAAACCTCTATTCTATTCTATGCTACAATAGTCAGATTCTTATTCTCAACGAGTGCAACGTCACCTTTGCTACAACTCTGAGTTTACAACAGATATTCATGTGAAGGGTTCTGAGAATGAGGCAGTTGATTCCTTGTCTCGTTCCATCTCTACAACTGAGCAGCTTCCACAAGCTCTTGACTACAATCAGTTAGCTCTAGCTCAGGTGAATGATGAAGAGTTGGCAGCATATACAGTAAAACTTCATCATCTGGACTTTGTTTACAGCCCTTTGATATACCTGGCTCAGACTATAAACTTTGGTGTGATATTTCTTGTGACGAACTTCATCCATTCATTCCCAGCTCCCATCGTCACAAAGTATTTTTGCATTTTCATAGCTTAAGTCATCCTGGTATTAAAGACTCACTGCATCTTCCTACCCAATGTGTGGTTTGGCCAGGTATTAAAAGGGACACCTGTGCATGGACACGGCCGTGCGCTTCCTGTCAAGCTTCCAAAGTTCACTGTCATACCAAAGCTGCACTAGAGTCATTGTCCCTCCCTTCCTGTAGATTCCACACTGTGCATGTTGACATTGTAGGTCCTTTGCCACCTTCATGAGGATACACCTATTTACTCACATGTAGTGATAGATTTACTAGATGGGCCAAGGCAATACCTATGCAGGATATGTCAGCTGATTCAACTGCATGGGCTTTTCTTACAGGTTGGGTTGCTCGATTCAGTGCTCCAAACACTGTCATTACAGACCGCGGTGTGCAGTTTGAATATGATCCGTGGTGTCAACTCCTCACTTTCCTGGGAACAGCGAGACACCGTACGACGTTTTATCATCCTCAGGTGAATGGTATGGTTGAACGATTCCATTGGCATCTACAGGATGCTCTCATGGCACAACTGCAGCAGTACTGATGGGCTGATGCACTGCCACTTGTTCTTCTTGGGCTCAGGGTTGCAGTTAAAGAAGATCTACACTCTGGTCCGGCAGAGCTTGTTTATGGTCAGTCCATTCGGTTCCCTGGAAAATTCAGCATCTCAACTATCCCTGAAAACTTAAGTACGAGTTTCTTGCTGTTCTCCAGGAAACTGTCGCTAGACAGCAACCAGTGCCTCCCTGTCAGGTACCACATCAGTCATGTCATGTTCTCTCTTCCTTGGTTGATTGCAAATTTGTGTAGTTGCGTCATGATGCTAATCGGCGCCCACTTCAACGTCCTTATGATGGACTTAATGAAGTTATTAAGAGATCGAACGAGCATTTCACCATCCAGTGTGGTAATCGTCAACAAACAGTTTCTGTGGATAGGTTAAAACCTGTGTTTTTTTCAACACCTATTTCCTCCCCAGTTGCTCAACCCACTTCTCAGACCCCTGCACAAATTAGCATTTCCCTTCCACCTAAGGTTGATCCTGTGTCACTTCAGTCACCTTACACTAAATATAAACATTTGTTGTCAGATCATGCTGCAACACCGGGGACCCACACTGCTGAGGCTCAACCAGCTCCTGCTGTTGTGACGAGGAGCAGAAGAGTCTCTCGTCCCCCTGAGAGGTATGCTTCGTCAGTAATTGTTGAGGGAGCATCTCGTCCAACGTGGGGATGTTCCATCTAAGCACCCACCTTTATGACCTCCTGAAAGGGGAGGAGGAGAGTAGTGTGGTGATCCTGACCAACCAGTATTCGCACAATACACTAGCATGCCGCTAGAGGTCATGTGTGTGTACTTGTTCTGGTAGTTTGTTACTTGGTGGAAAAAACTTGTGTATTGAGACACTGCGCAATGCGGTTATGTGGATATGAGAATCTTGGAGACTTCGAATCTTGTCTATAAAAGGGCGACAAGCGACACAGCGAAGCCAGCAAGCAATTCCAACTCTCAGCCTTCACTTCTCCAGACTCTATCTAGCCTTTGTCAAGAAAAGCTTGTGGTTTGTTGTGTGATATATATATATATATATATATATATATATATATATATATATATATATATATATATATGATCAGATCTTTATAGTTAGGCATTTGATGTAGCAAGTTAATGAAATGAGAGTACCGTTAAGTCTTTGTTTTGTTGATTTTGAAAAGGCTTTTGATAGTGTTTCGAGAGAGACTATGGGGAAGATCATGAGACATTATGGAATACCAGAGGAGTTTGTGAGGGTCATTATGAACATGCATGAGGACACATTTTGTAAAGTGATGGTTGATGGTTGTCTTAGTGATTCGTTTGAAGTTAAGTCCGGAGTAATTCAAGGTGGTGTTCTATCGCCTTTACTATTTATATTGGTCATTGATTACATTATGAAACGCGTTGGAACAGAAACCGGTGCAGGTATACTTTGGGGAGAGAACAGGAAACTTTTGGATTTAGATTATGCAGATGATATAGTTTTGATTTGTGATGGGCCAGAAGAGATGCAGAGAGTGTTGGACTGTTTGGTGAGTGAAGGTCGCAAGGTGCGTTTGGTTATTAATTGTGGAAAAACTGAAATAATCAATATGAATATGGAAAATGCGCAGGAATGTGTAATTGAAGGTATGGTTGTAAAGCAAGTTGATAGGTTTAAATATTTAGGTACTTATTTAGCCAAGGATGGTTCTTTGAACTTTGAATTCCAGGAAAGGTTAAAGAAGGCTAATCAGGCAATGGGAATGCTTAAAAATATTTGGAATGATAACAATTTCTCTGTGCACTCAAAAATCAAAATTTATAAGGTAATGGTTAGGAGTATCTTAATTTATGGACACGAGTCTTGGTACAGCACAGTGACTATGGAAAATAAATTCTTGATGTTTGAAAACAAAGCACTTAGAAGAATATTAGGAGTTAAGTGGTGGGAAAGGATACCAAATAGTAGAATTAGAGAAATAACGGGAGTGCAGCCGATCGATGAATATGTTAGATTCTCACGATGGAAGTGGCTAGGACATGTGTATAGGAGACAGGGAATAGTACGAGGTACACCAGGGTGGGTGGCACTTGGTAGGAGAGGTAGAGGAAGGCCAAAAGAGACGTGGGTGAGGACAATGAGACGGGAAGCTGGAGATGAGTGTTGGGGAGATCTTGAGGAGTGAGCACAAGATAGGATGTGGTGGTGTGAGTTCATCGAGGCCCTATGCATCCCCGAGGGTGCCACAGGAAATGATTGATATATATATATATATATATATATATATATATATATATTTGCTAGTTATTCTGTTCTTTTCATAGACCTTGAATACTGCGACTGTCCAGGGGGTATTCATAGGTCTACGTGGTGTTTTTTATTTAATAAACTTTTATAATATTTGTGGTGTTTATGATCCGGTATGGAACAACACAATGTCATAGTTAATTAGGTGCCAATGTCTAGATCGTTGGCGTATCCATGTGGTCTTGTGTTTTTTCTTAAGCTGAAAAATGCTTTGGTGATGGCCAGACTATGTTCCGAGCATAAGGAATCAGTCGAAGGCCATAGTTGTTCATGTTACCAACACCATGGCAGCCTACTATACCTTGCCAGAGATTAATATCTTTTCCTACTCTGTCATTAACATCTCCAAGCAGGACTAGATTGTCATTAGGTGGTACTGAGCGAATGGTTGCATACAAAGAGTCACAAGAGGAATCTTTGACGGTGTTCTCAAATCATATTGACCTTTAGAGAGTGGTATGTGAGAAGATATCAGCCTCTCAGATAAATTATACCCACAGGGACTTCTTGGATATTGTGTAGCAAGTTGCTCAGAACTTGTTTTTATGCAAGGAAGAAAGAACCAAAGGCCAGGAGCCTGCAAATTGTTCATGCCAAGAAAAACTAAAACAAGTAAACAGAGCACCAAATTCAAGATCCATTCACTTCAAGATGTCTGGACACTCTGCTTTTGAAAGACTGGAGATCATAGGCAGTAGGTAATACAGAGGGAGACAGTTCCAGAGTTCACATATTGCTTACATGAAGGACTGGGGAGTAATGGTTAACTCTTGTATTACAGGGTTGGAGAGAAAAGGGATGATGAGAGTTTGATGCTAGACAGGTGCAACGCTCCCGCCGCAATGTTTGAGGAATGTCAGGAGACACTTCAGATTAGCAGTGATCTTTGAGGTATCGATAAAAAAGGGATAAAGATGCATGAGTGTGGCGAAGAGACAGAGGTTGAAGGAAGCTAGTAAGAGGAGGAGAGTTAATGAGATGAAAAGCCTTTGACTCCACCTTGTTAAGAAGAGCTGTATGTGGGTAGCCTCCCCATAAGTGAGAGTTGTACTCTACACAGGGGTGAATAAAAAACGTGTATAAAGTCAACAACTCTGCAGGGGTAAAGAGGGCACGTAGTCGGCGTAGCACACCAATTCTCTCGGAAGCAGATTTTACAAGGGAGTTAATATGTTCTTTCCAATTAAATCACTAGAGAATGAAACCGCAAGTATGCTTCAAGATGACGCAGGAATGAGCTAGATGTTGTTAAAAATTAGAGGGTACTCCTGTGGAAGATTTTGTCGGGTCAATAGATGTAAGAACTGAGTTTTTGATGCAACGAAAACAACAAGTTTACTTTTATCGCAATCAGAGGTATAAGCCACTTTAGACATTAGGTGTGCCACAGCCTCATCCTTTGTTTCTTGAAGTAACTGCTGAGATGGACGCTGCGGGAAGCCAGTGGAAAGGTGAAAGGTGGAGCCTTCAGTGCAAGAGTGGATGGGGTTAGATGTACAGCTTAGAAGGTCATTGATGAGTAAAAGGAAGAGAGTTGGTGGTTGCACAGAGCCCTGAGAAACACCACTATTGATAGCTCTAGGAGAAAAAAAGGTGGCCATCTACACCAGCAGCTATAGAACGGCCAGAAAGGAAGCTTGAGAAAAAGGCACAGATAGAAGGATAGAAACAGTAAGAGGGCTGTTTGGAAATCAAAGACTCGATCGAAAGCATTTGAGATGTCAAGTGCAATGGAAAAACTTTCGCCAAAGTCCCGAAAGGAGAATGACTAGGAGTCCGAAAGGTTTTCGAGAAAATCGCCAGTGGAGCATCCCTGGCAGAACCCTTACTGACGATCAGAAAGGAGGTTGTGACAGGAAAGACGCTTTATTTATTTATTTTTTTTTCGGGGGGGAGGGGTTATGGATTGACTCAAAAACTTTTGGAACACGGGATGTTAAAGTAGTTGGCCGATAGTTAGAAGGCTGGGAATGGTCACCCTTTATTGTGACAGGCTGAATGAGAGTAAACTTCCAGTAAGAAGGGAAAAGTACAAGTCGATGGACAAAGGCAAAATAGTTTGCCTAGGCAGGATGTAAGCACAGAATCACAATTCGTGAGGACAACAGAAGGGACCTCATCAAGCCCATATAGCTTATTAGTAATCAGGCCAGTGACGGCAGGATATTCATCAAATAAAGAAAATTTAATGTCATCCACGATAAAGTCAGAGGAGAGAAGTGATGGAGGAAGAGCACCAGAATCGTCTAAGGTGGATCTGAAGGAGAAAGTTTGAGCGAAGAGTTCTGCTTTATCAGTGGAAATAATAGCCACAGAACCATCAGAGTGGAAAACAGGAGGGAAGGATGATGAGGTATAGTTTTTATAAACGCTTTTCGCAAGGTGTCAGAAGGAGCGGGAAGAATTAATGTAGAGTTGGAGCATTTAGTATGAATTAAATTATTTTTAGGTGATCGAAGAACAGACTTAGCACGATTCCAGACAGAAACATAAGAAAGAAGATATTCAGGGGTGGGTTGGCTTCAGTACCTTTTGTAGGCCTTCTCCTAGTTGTGAGCAGCATTAGAGCAAGTGTGATTAAACCTTTTTTTTTTTTTTGCATTAATCAAAGGGTATGAAAAAGGAATCTATCCTTCCATCCCTGAGAATATTACCTCCGTAATGCACAAGGCACACTCAGATGGCTCTCGGCCATGGAAGCAATAATCATTCCAGGGAAAATCAAAGAAGTACTGTCTTAGGCCTCCCAATCAGCAGCTCCAAAATGCCACAACCGACGCTTCTTGGAAGGGTCCACAGGCCTTACTGGACCAATAGGACAGGTTAAGGTGATACGGTTGAGATCAGAGGAGCCAAGCGTAGAGGAAGGATTAGCAGGTATAGGAAGGAGGTCATGAATGTTGGAACTCTCTCCAAGGCGGTCAGGGATACAGGTAGGGTGCTGTACAAGCTGCTCTAGATCATTAAGGATAAAAAAGATGTAGGCTTATTCACCGGGTGGATCAATTAAAGGAGAGGAGAACCAAAGCTTATGGTGAACACTGAATTCTCCTAGAATGGATTTTTTAAACAGGAGAGATTGATAGAATGTGTTCCACTTTAGAACTAAGATAGTCAATAAAATTTTTATGGTAGAATTAGAGAATAAATAAACAGCACAGATATATTTAGATAGCGAAGGAGAGGAAAGCCGAAGCCAGAGAGTAGAAAATTCAGAAGGTTGAAGTTCAGTACACGAGAACGAGAACGAGATATGTTGTTGTGTATGTATACACAACAGCTACCTTTGCTTTTGAAATTAGTATAGAAAAAGTACAGGTAGGAGGATAAAAAGAAGAGTTTGCTATTAGTTGCCTCAGGCAGTTGAGTCTCAGTTAGGAAGAGCAGGTGAGGTTTAGAGGAGGAGGAGTGGTGCTCAGCAGAGAGAAAGTTGGGGGAAAGGCCGCGAATTTTGCACAAAATTAAAGAAGAAGAAATGAGTCAGACAGTGGTTCCAGGCATCTCGTTTGGTCGTCACCGGGAGAAGGGTCGATGGCGGGGGATTTGATGGCTTCCCCTTTGGGGACTTCGAGGCTTCGTGGAATGACGGCATTTTAAGTAAAAATTTTGAATAGGAAGTGCAGTGTGTAACGTGCATGTAATCTGGTATTGACAGTTAGAGGAACTTGTATTGGAGAGCATGCTGGCCAACTCTCTGTGTTGCTGGAACACAGGTAAAGTTCAGCAAAGGGAGATGGTCAGAAGCTGGTCCCGAAGGCTGATGAGACGGAAGCGTCAGCCCTCTCTGTCATCAGCTCTCCATCCACCTTGGGAGTACCGTCCTGCTCGACTGGTGCTACAGTCTACTCCCTACAAGCCAATACAATGGCTTCTTTTTATATTGTCTAGGTATCCCCTCCAGAAAAATGCATACCCTTCTCCTGCTACTGTTAGGTTGCCCTCTCCTGAGAAGCAATTCTCAGACAAGGCAGCAATGTCATTTTTATATATTTTCTGGTTCATTGGCAATAAGGGCAGTTCTATGGTGGGCTTGGTTTTGTGTCGTGGTCAGTATCAAGCATGGTTCTTATATTCCAGGTAGCAAGAGTCAAAGGGATTCTTTTGGTTTTTCAGGCGTAATGTGGAATGCCTTGACAGACGTGGTTATCTGTTCAGGTAGCATGGAGCAGCAAATCTTTAGGTTACCCTTTCTAAGCTTCTCCATGTCAGGGAAAGCAGTTGGGCATCTGTTTCCATCTTAGTTACAATGGCTGCTGCTGAAGGTTTAACTTGCTCCTATGCCACCATGCCAATGACCACTGGGTCAATGCCACCTGTGTACAGAACTCAAGCTAGCGAAGCCATATCCATGACCTGTCTCTGTCACTCTATCCTGTCACCATAGACCTTTTGATTGTGATGAAAGGATGAAATGGGAGGTGGGTATAGTAGTGGGCTTGAGCAATGAAAGGATTTCGTGCGATGATGAAGGTGCACAGTCCTTACCAGCAAATGACTTGGCCCTTCTCAGCCAATGATGGTGGCATTGATTCACGATGACCTTCTACTGAGCAAGGTTGCAGGAGTCTGACAGGATCTCTGTCTATCAAGCCCTGCCTTCCATGGGACTCCAATTACTGATTTCTCGTTCGGGGTCTACTCACGTAGCCTTAATCCATCCAAGGGCGATACACAAGGCAGTGGACCTGAGAACACTTAGTATGACCCATCTCTGATGGACTCTCCAGCATGGGTAACCTGTCCTCTTGCTGAGTCTGGGGGGAATCTCCCTCCGCTGGTGCGGCCCACCATATTTACAGGGCACGGATGCCCCCCACCACGACAAGGTGGTTCCCGCTGGGGAGACATTTTACTAACCTCGAGATGCAAAGGCCCAAAGGTAGGGTACCAGAGTCTAGTACTGTACACTGACAGGTAGATAATTCATCTTACTGTATTTCCCCTGATAGCACACACACACACACACACACACACACACACACACACACACACACACACACACACACACACACACACACACACAGCACAACAGCATACCACCACACTACATCATCACACCATCTCGCTAAAACCACACCACAGCACCATACCATTTCATCACAACACTACACTTCACTACGCATCACACCACCACAATCCACTACACATCACACCAGACCACCACGCTTTACCACAACATACGACACCTTACACCACACCACACCACAGCAGTACAAACATAACACAACCACACCCAGCATACTACCCCCACGATCATCACCACCACCACACACTGATTGCCACCACCAAAATGCCATACCGCAACACCACATTTTCATCTGACGAGTATACAGTTACAGTGCAGTACCTGTGTTTTGTTGTAATATCAAAAGATGAGCTAAATACTCCAAATAGCACAAAATTTCCAGGAGTAAAACTGTTGGAGGAAGAGAGTAATAGGGATGTCAGATTAGGCCCGACACCATGACTGGAGCAAGTTTAGAAATCTTCTATTACTTTCCTGAAGCACTGAGATAGTGTTATTGCAGAAATGCGAGGTACAGTACACTGCGCCTGGTGGTCTAGTGGTTAGAAAAACCCAGTCGGAGTGACGGCTTGATATGTTTATTCTCCATGAGGTGACTGGAGTTTTTCTGATCATGTAATGCCATCACGGGTAATACAGTAGGCTGAAATATCTGCCCTTCAGTATACCAGACTATGGTCGCCTACCTACGGACCTTTACACATCCTGGTTAGTAATATCGGATTATTAATTTTTTCTCTACGAAGTGGTTTTTACTTAACTCCTTCAACCCAAGGATATTTTTTTCGTGTCACCTCCAGACAACTTTATTCCTTATTGGAGGTAGTGAAAAAATACAGCTCTCTTGTATCCCATTATCTTCTCGCCCATCACTGGAAAATAAAACAAATATTCTAACATAATTGTTAAAATGTAGCAGTGGAGAAAGTGCACAAACAAGAAATGAAAAAAGCACAGGAAAAAAGAGAGCATAGTGAATGGCAGGAGACTCAGATTTCTATACCCATTACAAAACTTCTCACTGTACTCTGAAAAAGTTTGTATCTGGTGCAATGCTGTAATGAGTATAAAACTCTGAATATCCTCCTATCCAAAATGCCCTCTTGTTTCTGTTTTTTATCTCTTGTTTTTTGGCTTTTTTTTCATCTCTTCATCTTACTAATAATTGTAGAGAGAAAAAATCGTTATCCTCTTTATGATCTTTTTCAGACGCTAGATATCAGGTACGCATTAACTATACTATATAGCGACTTTTTATGATAATAGCTACCGCCATTATTGATACAGTATTCGTAAAATGTTCAGGTGGAACAAAGCGAAAGAGAAGAGTTTTACATATCTGAGACGAGATCTGAGTGATAGACAATGTTTTTAGGCGTGCTGTAGCACGAACGCTGCTCGAGGTGTGAAAATGCATATCCCTTCTTGCTACAAAGCGTTCTGGTGCTTACACGCTCGTGTACGAATTTTCGTTTTGGAAAGAGAGAGAGAGAGAGAGAGAGAGAGAGAGAAAGAAGATGAAGAAGAAGTAAGACCTAATGGAAAGGTCCGCTGACCAATTAAGCAAAACCTACGAAAGTCAGCGGGGATTTGCGAGAAATTTACATCTACATGGCGAAGGTCTTTTAATCTGTACTTTAAGGCTGGGCTTCACAAGCGTTTCTGTAAGCTAATCCCTACCTCTTATTAATACGACATCATTTGAACCTGGGCCATCCCTACTTCGGAAGCGCTACTGCATTGCAAGGGTTATCGGTGACCTGTCTTGCTTTTTATTTTTTTTCCATCTTTCATGAAAATATATAAGATTATCACCAGAACCTCTCTTAACAAATTACTTTCCTACATGTTTCTCTTATGTCTTTCCTTCCAAAAACACAATATATTAGCACTCGACCTCCACCTTTCACCATATGACATAGTAGACAGAGGGATTGTGGAAAGTTTTGCTTAAGTACGGCGTAAAGGGTAAGCTGCTAGGTGCCGTCAAGAGTTTTTATGATGGTAGTGAAGCATGTGTAAGGGTTAATGGGCATCTAAGTAAATGGTTCACGATCGGTTTGGGCGTGCGACAAGGTTGTGTGGTGTCCCCATGGTTGTTCAGTATATATATATATGGATGGAGTGATGAGAGAAGTAATAACACGAGTAATGGAGAGAGGAATGGCGTTGGTAATGAATGGTGATGGATGGAACATCTCAAATTTGTTATATGCTGATGATGCAGTACTGTTTGCCAGTACCGGACAAGAACTTGGTAGGCTAGTGCAATGTTTTGCTGATGTGTGTATGCATCGTGTCGTGAGAGTAAATGTAAAAAAGAGTAACGTGATGGTTATTGACAGAGAAGGTGACTCCCAGTGCGATGTATCAGTGAATGAAGAGAGACTGGAATTGGTGAGAGAGTTCAAATACCTGGGTACAGTGAAAGAATAGAGAGGAAAATGTGCAAAAGAAGTTGAAAGTAGAGTGACACAAAGAAGAAAAGTAGTTGGTGCAATGAAGGCCTTGTTAAGACGCGAGGCTTACATGAAGGAGTGTTTGTGCCAACTTTATCATATGGATGTGGGACTATGGTGTGGCATGAAAATGAAAAGTCAAGAGTAAGAGCAGTGGAGATGGGACTGCTGAGGAATGTATGTACAGTAGAGTACAGAGGGTGGATAGGATACGATGTAATGTGATTCGTGAAAGTTGTGGAGTAAGGAAGTCGATGGACACCAGAATCGAAGAGAATGTACTGAGATGGTATGGTCATGTGAAGAGAATGGATAACAGAGTGGTGAAGAAGGTATATTGTATCTGAGCGAATTCGAAGGAGGGAGGAGACGAGGTAGGCCAAGGAGAAGGTGGAGAGATATGGTGGATGAGTGTGTGAGGAACAGAGGTTTGGAAATCGGTGAGGCTAGGGAAATAGGAGATCAAGCTGGCTGGATGAATGTTGTGCGGCGAAGTGCATGATCAGGGATTTGGGCACCAATTTTTAACGTGGCAGCGTCTGGACTGACTGTATCGGATACGATTAGGTGAAGCTACAGAACGTGGTGAATGTTTCTGGCGTATCCGATAGAGCCAGGACTCCGGGGGCTTGAATGATGAGTGAATGGAAGCGTGGCCCATTGGGTTGGGCAAATTTGGGCTGTCTGGACATTGCTACTCCACACCCTGCTCTAGGGTGGGAGAGGAGGTCCGGATGATGATGAATTATGATGAATTATTTCTATCTATCTATTTATATGTCTATCTATCTATCTATCTATATATATATGCATATATAGATAGATAGATAGATAGATAGATATAGATATAGATATATAGATATATATCATTGGTTTTCTCACCGAGAATAATAACTCGTCTGATAATTATGTGGTCTTTGAAAGGTTAGAGATATGCTGACTAATTAATAAACATGAGTGAATAGATAAATTCATAGTCTGAAGAAATAAAATTAATACACAACTCATTAAATGAGGAGGAGCTGCATAAATAGCGATAACTGTAGCATAATTACCGTAACACTTCTGTCGGTAGCACTGCCCTTTCTACAAGCACAAGTCTTAGTTGTAGGAGAAAATATCCCGCATTATTTTAATATTAATCCAACTCTCAATCTGCTTGACTATCTTCTGCTGTCCCTCAGACTTAATTCTATCTCTGCAAGTCCGGTCTATATACTCACCTCCAACTTTGACGCCTCTTTTAGCCCTCAGTATTTCTATTGGCCAAAATACATTAGTTCCTCTTTAGGGTTAAGAATCTCTCCTCCATCTCTATCAACTCTCTTACCGTCATCCTCGGTACATCAGTCGATTCTAAATACGTTTGTGTGCTAGAGAATCACAGTGCATTTATCAGCATAAATCTCAGGACTTTTAACGATTTCATAAACTGAAAAATCTTCGATCATCATAAATATCTCATTACCTTTATGGGTTTTAAAAAGTTTTCCCTTCAGATTGAAAATCTCACCACATCTATGAGCTCGGATATATCACTCTGTTGAAAGATTTCATCTTACTTTCTCTATGGACTTGGAAATTTTCAGTCTCGATCATCTTGAATTTCGATTCCTCGGAGGCTAAAACATTCCCTTCCCGTCAGAACCCTCAGCCTCACCTACTTCATTAGTTTCTTCATACCGTCATCTCCCACCTCCTTCATCTCCTTCTATCTTCTTGTCATTTCCTCTTCCTCCTTGTATAGTATTATCGTCGCTTCCTCTTCGTATCTTCTCTTCTCTTCCTCGCCTTGCCCCTCCTATTACTATTTTGTGATTTCTTCATTGTCCTTCTACCCTCCCCTGTCTCATCCTGACTTCCATTCTCCCTCCTCTTTCTCCTCCCCCTTGGCTTCCATCACCACCTCCTTTCCCTCCCCCTCCCGTTCTTTGTATATCCTCCTCGCTGCCTCTCACCTCATGCTGCAAACTCCTTTTCCTCCCACCTCATCTTGAAGGACAATTTCCGTATCTGGCTTCATGTTTCTTGACGAGGAGAGAGAGAGAGTGAGAGAGAGAGAGAGAGAGAGAGAGAGAGAGAGAGAGAGAGAGAGAGAGAGAGAGAGAGGTGTCCCTGCAGATAATTTAGATTATCTGTAGGTAGTAAAGCAACCTCACAGAATACATCTCTTCCCTTAAAGTAATCAAACAGTGCGGAGGCAACAAGAATAAACCAGTAGTATATGACACCAAATCCAAGACGCTGTGGTTCCAGGGGTTTGAGTCACAATAGCAACCCTCTCATGGTCACATATTCTCTTTAATTATATTCCAGCAAACGACAGACGACTTAGTCAGCTGAGTGTGAGTCACAGGAACCTAAGAGTGTTAGCAATAGGACTATTAACCTTTCATGGTCGGGACAACTCTGGTATGTTATTTCAGCTAATACCGGATTATATTATTCTGGTGATACTGAGTCACTGGAACTTGGGAGTGATAAGCACGTCACACACCAGCCTAAATAAAATAAAACTCCCGTGTGTCGTGAATGTGTTGTAAGACGTAAAAGATGGCGGCAGGGGTCAGACATTTGAATGAAAAGAAAAAAATATTGATCCGCGCGCCACAGTGTTATTGTTAGCGCTGAATTTTAAATGACCATTCTACCCGTGGTCCATTGTTACAGCACAATTAGAGCATCACATTGCACACATGATATCACTAACATACACTAGCATTTTGCATTTACGTTTGTATTAGTGCATAGTAGCCCTTTCGCTGCGCTGACTTGTCTTTCTTTATTCTGGCTACGCCCAAATCGTTTTTATTAATTATATAAGGTCTCTCATAATAAAAGGGTTAGTGGAGATGACTTCAAACTCATCCAGTTCGAAAAATCTCTCTTTATCTGAAAATAATCGTCTGGAATGAGAAGTAAACCATAAAATTACGCCACTTACATTGGAAGGAGTTAAATCATTCATTTCGATGAAGCCTCCTATATATTGTTAGTATTAGTAGTGGTTGTGGTAGGTGGGGGCGCTCACCATCCACTCACTCAATGTAGTGCTGATGTCGGGTGTCTGCCCTTTCATCTCCTCCATCCTTCTTTCCTTCCATCCTCTTCTTTCTTTCCTTCATTCTTTCCTTGTCCTTCTGCCTATGGGTGACATTACACTCCCACTTCTGTCTTTCTTTCCTTCATTTTTTCCTCTTCCTCCTGCCTGTGGGTGACTCTACACTGAGTGAGAAGCCAAAATAATGGTTTCCTGAACACCAGGAAACCATTTACAACGCTGGGTGGTAACCATATAACCAAATTATGGCTCCTGGTAGTTTAGTGGGTTATTATTGCACTCCAATCGGACTGAGCCGGTGAAGGTTTATATCTAAGTGATGGTTGGGGTTGATTGCTCATGTAATGCCACTCAGTGATGAGTGAGGCTGGTCACTCTCATCTGAAATGTCGGGACCAACTGCCTAGCTCGGGCTCCTACGCTCCTCATGGGGCAATGTAGGATTGGTTGATGGATGGATGGATGGATTAGTAGTGGTATTTGCAATCCCTGGCTCACTTAAACGTGAACATAGCGGACTTCAGGGTGATCTTGCCCTCATTCCGTAGTCCACCATCCTTTTCGGGGATAGTTAGGAGGCTGAGCAACGCTTATATGACCGAGCAGCACTACAGCCCGGTCATATCGGTGCCACCACAGGAAGGCGTCCCTCTCTTCAGCACCACTGTTTTGTTCTTGCTGCTGTCAGATAACTTGTATCACAAGCAGAGACGTCCATATTACCATACATTCTTATCTATCATTTATGTTTGTATTAGTCCACATTGACACTATGACTGAGGTTTCTATGACACACTACCACCTGCATAAAATCCTCTTGCATTGGTATCATGTTGCAGACATGATACCTCGTGCGGTAATGTCGATATCACCATACACTGATGTTTACATTTACGCTTACATTTGTCTACACCAACACTGCCATGCTGTTATTCTCAATTCCAGCTGACAAAAATCACTTCGTACTAGCTAAAATAGAATACCGACGTTATTTTGACCACAAGAGAGACATTCCTACCTGGATTACGATTCTCAGATTCCTCTGACTCATTCAGCTGAATAAAACTGATTGGCGTTACCTGTAATAAAATATAGCAATAAAGTTTTTTTTTTTTTTGGGGGGGAGGGGGGACCATGATAGGGTTAACGAGGTCAGTATCAAAATTCTTCGGTTCGTTTGATTCACGCACCTGATTACAAATTCGCAATAGTATACTATTTCCCCTACTGTGAGAGGATTATCAATACCAGTGTTAACACTGTCAAACTCCCATGGCATTATTCTTAATATAACAACTGGCGTTAGGTGGCATATAACACTGGTGTTATTCCAACAATGAGAGGATTAAAGGTATACGTATAAACACTGTCAGCCTTGTACTGCACTCAGCTGAATAAGATCGCGTGGCCATAGCTGGAAAAGAACACTTGAGTTGTTTCGATAATGTGAGGATTTAATGGTGGTTGTGGTATTATGTAAGCAAAACGATGGATGTACTTTTAAAAAAATCAGGCTGATAATTTTTCACTTCCCATTATTCAAATTTCCTCACACTTTTTTTTTTCTTTTTTTTTTTTTTTGTCCTCCAGACTTTTCGTACAACTCTGAACAAAATTTTGATCACCATGATTCACGGAGTAGAATCATGATGTGAAAACATGCACACACTCTAGGAACTAAGTCTTTCACAAAATTACACGATTAGGCACACTCACAGGGTCAATGACATTTTAATGACGGTCGCTGTCCTGTGATCACGCTAAGCTGACGGGGACGAAAAATGTTCAGCCCGCGAATTAACAAAACTTAGTGGTTAATGAGGTTTTGGTAAGAAAAAAGAACAATCCAAGTTGATCAAGACAACAAATGAGAGCGAGAGAGAGAGAGAGAGAGATAGAGAGAGAGAGAGAGAGAGAGTTCCTGTAGCAAAAATTAATGAAAATACCTCATGAAAGTCTTAGCAGTTGGCGAGGATAAAGATGCAATAATAATGAAGAAGCGAGTGTATATGTGATGGAGATGATAAACCATAATCCCTTTGGCACATGAGATTTGGTAAACACATGAGCCATAGTTTCTGATGATATAAAGTGGTTACAGAAGAAAACAGACACAAAACAGATTGAACTACAGAACAGACAGGGAAGGAATCAGGTGGCGGGCAACACGACGAAGGAAAGTAAATCTAGAAGGTATCAGAAAGGAAACAGTCGAACAGTGAAACAAAAATGAAGGAGATTTACAAAGACAAAAGAAACGAACAGAAAATAAAACAGAGAAACAACTGACAGGAAAACAGGTAAAAAATAAACAGAAAACGAAAATTGAAACAGACTCGCCAGGGAAACAAAGAAAAAGCCTGAGCGAGAGAAAAGAAATGTACACAGACAGGAAAACAGACAGGATGCCCGACTGACAGAGAAACAGGTGGGACACAGACTGAACGGCAGATGGCCAGACAGGGAAGTAAGCAGGAGTCGACCGAAAGAAGGAAAATAGGAGGGTTCTGACAAGGGAATTTAGGATCTCTAACAGGACGACTGAAGCAGGGGGAGGCAGGCTGAGAGTGAGGGAGGATGAATGTGAGGCACAGTGAGAATGACTGAGGGGATGGATAATGCAGGGTGAGAGTAAAGCAGGATGGGAGTGAGACAGGGTGAGCATGAAGCAGGGTGATTGTGAAGCAGGGTGAATGTGAGGCAGGGTGAGTGTGAGGTAGGGTGAATGAGAGGCAGGGTTAGAGTGAGGTTGGTGAGTATGAGGAAGGGTGAGAGTTAAGAAGGGTGTGAATTAGGTAGAGGAAGGGTTAAGTAGGGTGAGGGTGACTTTTTTTTGGGGGGAACACTTAGTGATCCATTCACACTGTCAGCATTGGAGCGAGTCACGCCTTCGCTCGGGAACAGATTAAACAATTTGGCTAATCAGACCAAAAAACTCATCAGAAAAGCCGTGTTTTGACATTAAACCAACCTATACATAACCAATTTGGTGTAACCTAATGTTAAACTACCAAAATACCTTTTTTTGATTAGGGAGATGACGAAGGTGCAACGTAGCCGAGTCTTTTCTCGAGGCACTAGAGCCGATGTTGCCAACATAACTGGACGACCAACTATACCAGGAATAAAGAAGGAAAAAAAAAACGCGTGAGAGTGAAGCAGGGTGAGTACGAGGCATGGGAAGAGTAAAGCACAGTGA
This sequence comes from Coenobita brevimanus, assembly GCF_032717465.1. NCBI lineage: Eukaryota > Metazoa > Arthropoda > Malacostraca > Decapoda > Coenobitidae > Coenobita > Coenobita brevimanus. Next base: position 19,127,081 of record NC_137065.1, on the reverse strand, counting down.
GGGTAAGGCAGGGTGAGGAAGGGGCAGAGTGAGGGTGGGGCAGTGCGAGGTGTACCATGTTATCTGGTTCAGTATTTACTTAAAAACTGGCACAAATACATGTAATTTAACTCTTCCATGGTCGAGACAACTCCAGTATTTTATTTTATCTAATGCCAGACGATTTTATTCAGCCAAGAGTAAGACATAGGAGACTGAGGTATGTTTTTTTCCCCTCTTTTTCTCGTCATCTTTCCTTCCTTCCTTCCTTCCTTCCACTTTCCACTTTCCTTCCCTTTTTATACCTCATCCTCCCGCTTTCCTTCCTTTTCTTCCTGCCATCCTCTTGCTTGTCCACATTTCTTTCCTTCTTTCTTCCACTTTCTTCCCTTTCGTCTTCATCCTTGTTTCCTTCCTTCCTCACTCTTCCTTTCTCTCGCAAAGCAAATATTATTATTATTTTTTTCTCGAGCAGTTTCTGCTTTCCATCAGTGGCCCTCTTCAAAGTTTTCTTTCTCCTTCTCTCCTACTGTTATTTTTTTTTTTTATCATTCTTTTTCTCATATATATTTTATCTTTCTTTGCAATTTTCTCCCTTCTTCCTTCACGCCTCTCTCCAGCGCCACTTCTGTTTATGCCTCCTCTTCCTTTCTTCCATTTTCATCTTTCTTCTTTCCTCTTTTTTTTCCTCCTTCTTTCTCTTCTTTTTTTTATTGAATCCCTCTATCCTCCCCAACCCCTATTTAATTATTCACTCCCATTTCCCTTGTGTCTTCCTTACAGTTGTCCTCTCTCTCTCTCTCTCTCTCTCTCTCTCTCTCTCTCTCTCTCTCTCTCTCGTTTCCTCCCTCCGTCCTTCTGAATCCCACCTTCCTTTGCACCTCTCCCCAACCCATTTCTTTTCTTCCGTCCCTTCTCTTTCGTTCTTCCCTCCCTTTCTGTTCCCTCTTCTCTGCATAATAAATTTACCTCCTTCCATTTCGCCTCCTTTCTCAGTGTTCTCTTCCTTCCATCCAATATTTTTTTATTTCCTTCTTATTCTTCTCTCCGATACTCTTCCTACCTCTCTGTCTCTCTCTTTCTACTACTAGTAACTCGTTTCCCATTCCTTCCCCTCCCTTGTCTGAATTTCTCCTTTCTTTACGCCACTCTCGCCTAATACACCTCTCCATTTCTCTCCTTACTTTTCTTCTTTCCCACATTTTTCTTCCTTCTTTACATCCGACTTTTCCCTTCTAGCCACATATTTTCTTTCTTCACGTAACTTTCCCCACTTTCTCTTTTTTTTTCTTTCTTGCTTCTACCTCAGCTCCTTTAAATCCTAACCCATGTCCCCTGTCTCGACTTCCATATTTTAACCTTTACTTCCTGTCACCAAGTCTCGCCAGCCTCTTCCTTTTGTAGATTTATGTCCTTCCTGCGCCTGGGTCCTGTCTTCCAACTTTTCTTCTCTTTACTTACACCATGTCCTGTAATAAACAACCAGGTACAGATGAAGAGATCTGTTTCTGCTTGTTTCCGTTGTAATCTTATGTACTCTCTTCTCCCACCCTCCCCATATCGTCCCTTCTCTTCTTGTTGCTTTTCTCCTCATCTCCGTCTTTCCCCCACACTTCTCTTCACCCTTTCATTTTTAGAGAGCAAAAAAAAAAGGTTTACAGTATTCTGTGTGAGAAGTCCCTTTACCATTTTCATACTGGACTCATTGCTTTACTAGTCCCCCCCCCTCTCTCTCTCTCTCTCTCTCTGTACTTCAGGTAATCCCGTAAAATTTTACTATAATTGTGAAATGTTCTCGAGGTTAGCCCGGTAATGTCTGTTCATGTAGCGGACCATACAAAAAAATAAATAAATAAAGGTTCGAAAATTTATTCATTTTATCTTAATCCCCCTGACTGTGGTGAGGCATTTCATTATTATTATCAAACTATCATAAGATGATTGTATTTAAGTCTGAAGGGGCCTCTAATAGAGAATGGATTAACAAAAAAATCAATGAAACCCGTCGAATTCGTCTTATCGACACAGAATATAATAGTCTGGGTGTAGCATGAAAAAGGTAAAAAGTACATCACCAGAAGGAAGAGGTTGAACTCTGTGACGACGAAACGTCACTCCTGAGCTGGGTAAATTAGTCTGACAGCACCAAAAAAAAATTTATGGAGATTTTTACCGAATATATTTCAAGTATTGCGGACAATCGTGCACAGTCACGAAACTCTTCCCTATAGAAGTGACTAGTGCAGAAAACGTACTCTAGACGAAGCGAATAAAGCATAGATTTTCAGGGCTCCTCACCCCACACCATCCCCTCATCTGTCCCTCACCCTTCACCCATCACCTTGCCCCGTTCCTCCACCTCCAACAAGATCGCCTCATCCACACCCCACCATTGCTCACCCTCTAACACCATCCCTCACCCTCATCCCCCCCTCACCCACACCCATTCACACACTCCTACCCCTTCGTTGCCCACTCCATCATATCCCTCCCTCCCCCCACCTCCACGTCCACTGTAATCTCAAGCCCACACAAACTTGATTCTCCTTCCTATCAACCCCCAACCGTCACCCATTCTCATCCCCAACCGTCTCAACTCTTCTTCATTCCAACACTCACCCACCCTTTCCCCATCCATCCACCCTCACCACCTTCACCCTCACCGTCACTCCTCCCTCCCTCCCACTGCCGCCTTCATCTCGTACTCACCATGGTCATCTTGCCTCAAAAAATTCCACCGTCAGGTATTCTCCTTTTGTCCCACTTCTTGTTTTCTGAAATTCCTGGATACTTGGAAATTTTTTCATGCTGACTCGAGTTTCTTGTATCGGGTATGAAAATATGATTTTTCAAAAGAAATTAATAAGAGTCTGTTATCCCCTTCATGATCGGAACAACTCTTTGTTTAGCAAATTATTTTATACTGCTGAGAATGAGATTTAAGGCTGCAAGAATGTAAATACCAGTAACCTCTCAAGGGCAGGAAAACTGTAGTATGTTACTGAAGTAATAAAAGACGCTATTTTCGGATAATACTGAGTCATACAGCCTGAGACTCCTAAAACATGTATCATTAACCCTCTTATAGTCAGGATAACTCTGATATCATCTAATCAATATGCCAGACGAGTTTATTCAGTAACTGAACGCCGTCAAGCTTGACATTGGCAATATTTGTCCCGCCATTCCTCTCATGACAGGGACAACTAGTTATCGAAATTCCGGTGCGCAAGAATATCACCATTGTGTGTGTGTGTGTGTGTGTGTGTGTGTGTGTGTGTGTGTGTGTGTGTGTGTGTGTGTGTGTGTGTGTGTGTGTAAACGGAAAACCGTTTTGATCTGATTTATACTAACTTAATGGAAGGGTTATGGGTGAGTCAAAAGGCTGCCCTACTGGTTAGAGAATACCTGGTCAAAAGTCAAGGTCAAATAGTACGTTCACACTGAACAATTTTTTGTTGAGTTTACACGAAACTTGATGGTAAGATTCCGGGAAAGGTATAGGATTAAAATATTGATTTTGAGAACAATGTTCCAAATTCAACGCAAAAGGCCAAGCTCGAATGTTCGACCCTTTAACTCGCCAATTTTTATTCAGTCTAATCAATTTTGGTGGATGGACTGAAACTACACAAAGGACGAAGCGATTTTTTGGAAATAATAGGTTAGGCTTTGAGGTCACTGGCCTACGTCGACTCAAAAAGTTTTGTTACAGTTTTGTCCGAACTTAATAGGGTTGAAGGTAAAACAAGAATCTATAAATGTGATTTTGATAACACAGGTCCAAGTAACAGCACAAAGTAAAAACATCGGTTCACATACCTTTCCCAAGTCACTGGTGTTGCACTACTGCATATGACAGCTTCTTCTGTTTTATATACACAGCATACAAAACTACTGATTTCATCTGAGTCAGAGGAGATGGACTGTTAAAGATCCAATACTTAAATATATGTCTTTATGAACTCCGCTGTAAGAGGGCTCTCTTAAGCTAGAATTATCCTTGGGCAGCATCAAGAACAAATGAAAAATAAGGAGTCATTGGAGTAAAAAAAGGTGAGAGGAAAATATGCTCTCTCTTTGCATAAGACCAGAATGACCCATTCTAATATCGTTGTCACAGTCACAAAAGTCTCTCTCTCTCTCTCTCTCTCGTCAAAAATATCGTCCCAAGAAGACATAAACCCAGGACGCCCTAACATTTCACTGATTCCCGTTCTTCCACCCTTCCTGACCCCTTCGTTTGTCAGTTACTGTCAGTCGCTTTTCCCATGTTCTGTTGTTCTCCCTCCTCTTGTTCCCTCCCGTCTCCTCATCTCTGCTCTCCTTCCCTCTTCCTCTCTCTTCTTCCTTCCTTTTCTCACTCTCTCATATACCTTCCGTATCTCTGTTCGTTTCTCTCCCTAGTTTCTTTTCACCTTTTTATACCTTTTTCATCTACCATCTTCTTCCTTCTTGTTCATCTCCCTATCCCTTGCTACTGTTTCCCTCCATCTCTCCTCGCTCCTTCCTTATCGTCCTACTGCCTTCTTTTTCCACCCACCCCCAGCCATTTTGCCACTTTCTCTTGTTCCCTTCTTCACCATACAATTCTCTCATTTCCTCTGTTTCTCACCATCATTCCTCATTGTCTTTTTCCACCTCTTTTCCTTCTTCCGTCACTTCTTTCTTTTCAGTTTTCACCTCTCGTTCTTTTCCACCATTCCCTCCTCCCTTCCCTTTCTATCTCCTTCCCTCCTTCATAACCTCCTCCTAATCTCCACCTCTTGTACTTTACTCTCTCTTTCCTTCCTTATCTCCCTCGTTCTCTTGTTTCTCCATCACCCTCACTCTCTCCATCCTTTCTTCCTTCCCTCCTTCCTTCGCCCTCTTCCTCGTCCTCCTCCTCGTCCTCCTCCTGCTCCTCCTTTATTTTCTTTATCTCTCTCCTCCTCCTCCTCTTCCCCTTCCTACTCCTCCTCCTCCTCCCCTGCCTCTATTTTCTCTCTCTCTCTCTTTCTCTCTCTCTCTCTCTCTCTCTCTTTCTGGCAGGAGTAGTTGGGTGGGTTAGGGTAGAGGAAATACACAAAATAAAGGAAATCATAGCAGAGGGGACAGTAAAAAAAACACACACACACACACACACATACAACGAATAAAGTGAGAGGAAGAGAGAAGGGGAGTAGGAAGAGGAGACAGTTTGAGAAAGAAAGAGACAGCATTGCACAGAAGTAAAAGGAGTTATAAGAACAAATAATACCTCATGAGATCTTACCACTCATACGGTGGGCGGCATTATGAGTGAAGCTGCCAGACAGATACTGTTATACTAAGAGAGAAAATGGGAGGGAGAGGAGAATAACAGGAAGACAATGGGAAGGCAGGAATTATGGGGCAGCGAGGGGGAGGGAGGCGGGAAGAGATAGGAATGAGCGTGGACAGGGGAGTTGTGGCAGGACAAAAGTGGAGGATAAGGGCAGAGAGGTGAGGGGAGGGAGTGATTCACAAAGAAGGGTAATGGTGGATGAGAGGAAAGAAGTGACAGTACACGATAAATACAAACTGGGTAGGAAGGAAAGATGAAAAGATATTGAAAACCAGAGTAAAAACGAAGAAGGGAAAAGGCAAATGAGATTTTGTATTTTGAAGAGGAAAGGAGGTCAAGTAAGAAACAGATAATACCAAAAATGAGATGTGATGATCAGGAAGAAAGAAAAGTGGATGCAAAAACAGATTTATGAATGAAAAAGGAAGGAGAAGAAGAAGAAGAAAAAATAAATGACCTGTAATAAGAGAGGGAAAAAAATACACCAGAAAGAGGAGAGGAATGAAAAGGGAAGAGAGACTAGCAAATATAAACATGTGCGCAAGAACAGAAACGAGACCGAACCTCGACCAACATGAGGCTCCTGGGAAAATAAACATTGTACAGGTGACAAGAGACACTATTGTTTATATAGTGCAGTTGAGTGACGCAACAATCTCGTCTTTCCCCAGCAGCACCCTGCCCTTCCCTGCCTCTTTCTCCCTTCTTTCCTTTCTTTCTTCTCTTCTCACTTTCCCCTTTCAGCTTCTTACCTTCCCCTGACTCTTCCGGCTTTTTTTTTCTTCCCTTTCCCTGCCTTGGCCTGCCTCTCACTGCCTTCTCTGTCGCTCCCCACCCCTTTCTGTCCTCTCCTCTCTCGACTCTCCTCTGCTGCTGTTGACTGATGTGCCAACCCTGCCTCTCCCCTGTCGTCCCCCTCCTTTCTTTCCCTTTATCTGCATCGCCTCTGCCGGCCAGTATCCCTTCCCGGTCCACACCCTTCTCTTCTCTCTTTTCCAATCTTTTCTTCAACCACACTCGAATATGTATGTTGTCGCTGACTGAGGCGTAAACATTGCATTTTCCCTACCACTCCCTCCTTCATTCTACATTCCATGCCCTCTATCTCGTACCCTTCCTTTCTTTTTTCGTCTCCTTTCTTTTATTCTCCTTACCCCCAGTCTTCTTTCTCCCACTTGAATACTTGTCAAATAAATAATAATTGATGTTCACGTAAGTGCTACCCTCGCCTCTCCCTTTGTTTCCTTGCGTCTCCCTGCTTTTTTCTGCTTTACCCTGGCATTTCCTGGCTCTCACTGCCTTCTCCCTCCTAGTCATGCATCCTACTGCCTCCGCCTCTCTTTCTCTGTCTACAGTAACTCTGCCTTCATTGCCTTATCTTGCTTCACTCTGCTTTACTATGCAGTTTCTTGTCTGTTCCACTTTCAGCCCTTCCCCTCCTGTCTTACTCTGCCTCTTCCTGCCTTTCCATGTCTTTCCTGCCATTCTTTATCTCACTCTCTTACTCTACTGTATGTCTCCCTGTGCTTCTCGCTATCTCCTCTTACCATACTACTCCAATCATTTACTCTCTTATCTCATCTCCTCCCCGCAACACCACACCTCATCCCTCCCCTTCTCTTCCCCTTCCTTCTTATCCCTTCCTGTTACTCCTCTCATATCTTTACACTTCTTATCACTATCCTCCTAACTTAGTCTCTCATCACTCTTCTCTTCACTTCACTCATCTTGTCTCCCCTCCCGGCCTTCCTACCTCTTCTCTTTTTGCTATATTCTTCTTCTCCATTCTTGATGCCCTTCTCCGCTCCTCTCATCACTTCACCTCTCCACTTATCTTCTCTCTCCTCCAGTCCCTCCCACGTCTATTTTCTTCTCAACACCAGTGCTCTGCTCATCTTTCATTTTCTGGTAATTTACCAATATGCTGGGAATCGAACCAGGGACTCTCAGATGAGAGCCAGGCAGCATACCACTACACCACGACCAGGTAAAAGTTAACTCACGTTGTCACAATCTTGTAACCAACGTCCCTCCGCCCCCACTGTGGGCATCAAGAGGATGAGTTAACCCCCTGGCACTCGGGCAAGTAGATGCATTTAATCTATCCCAAGCACTTACGGCAAGTCAGAATGAAGGGAGAAACCCGTACTGTACACAGGAAAAATCATCTGGTAATTTACCAATATGCTGGGAATCGAACCAGGGACTCTCAGATGAGAGCCAGGCAGCATACCACTACACCACGACCAGGTAAAGTTAACTCACGTTGTCACAATCTTGTAACCAACGTCCCTCCGCCCCCACTGTGGGCATCAAGAGGATGAGTTAACCCCCTGGCACTCGGGCAAGTAGATGCATTTAATCTATCCCAAGCACTTACGGCAAGTCAGAATGAAGGGAGAAACCTGTACTGTACACAGGAAAAATCATCTGGTAATTTACCAATATGCTGGGAATCGAACCAGGGACTCTCAGATGAGAGCCAGGCAGCATACCACTACACCACGACCAGGTAAAAGTTAACTCACGTTGTCACAATCTTGTAACCAACGTCCCTCCGCCCCCACTGTGGGCATCAAGAGGATGAGTTAACCCCCTGGCACTCAAGCAAGTAGATGCATTTAATCTATCCCAAGCACTTACGGCAAGTCAGAATGAAGGGAGAAACCTGTACTGTACACAGGAAAAATCATCTGGTAATTTACCAATATGCTGGGAATCGAACCAGGGACTCTCAGATGAGAGCCAGGCAGCATACCACTACACCACGACCAGGTAAAAGTTAACTCACGTTGTCACAATCTTGTAACCAACGTCCCTCCGCCCCCACTGTGGGCATCAAGAGGATGAGTTAACCCCCCGGCACTCGGGCAAGTAGATGCATTTAATCTATCCCAAGCACTTACGGCAAGTCAGAATGAAGGGAGAAACCTGTACTGTACACAGGAAAAATCATCTGGTAATTTACCAATATGCTGGGAATCGAACCAGGGACTCTCAGATGAGAGCCAGGCAGCATACCACTACACCACGACCAGGTAAAAGTTAACTCACGTTGTCACAATCTTGTAACCAACGTCCCTCCGCCCCCACTGTGGGCATCAAGAGGATGAGTTAACACACTGGCACTCTGGCAAGAAGATGCATTTAATCTATCCCAAGCACTTACGGCAAGTCAGAATGAAGGGAGAAACCTGTACTGTACACAGGAAAAATCATCTGGTAATTTACCAATATGCTGGGAATCGAACCAGGGACTCTCAGATGAGAGCCAGGCAGCATACCACTACACCACGACCAGGTAAAAGTTAACTCACGTTGTCACAATCTTGTAACCAACGTCCCTCCGCCCCCACTGTGGGCATCAAGAGGATGAGTTAACCCCCTGGCACTCGGGCAAGTAGATGCATTTAATCTATCCCAAGCACTTACGGCAAGTCAGAATGAAGGGAGAAACCTGTACTGTACACAGGAAAAATCATCTGGTAATTTACCAATATGCTGGGAATCGAACCAGAGACTCTCAGATGAGAGCCAGGCAGCATACCACTACACCACGACCAGATAAAAGTTAACTCACGTTGTCACAATCTTGTAACCAACGTCCCTCCGCCCCCACTGTGGGCATCAAGAGGATGAGTTAACCCCCCGGCACTCGGGCAAGTAGATGCATTTAATCTATCCCAAGCACTTACGGCAAGTCAGAATGAAGGGAGAAACCTGTACTGTACACAGGAAAAATCATCTGGTAATTTACCAATATGCTGGGAATCGAACCAGGGACTCTCAGATGAGAGCCAGGCAGCATACCACTACACAACGACCAGGTAAAAGTTAACTCACGTTGTCACAATCTTGTAACCAACGTCCCTCCGCCCCCACTGTGGGCATCAAGAGGATGAGTTAACCCCCTGGCACTCGGGCAAGTAGATGCATTTAATCTATCCCAAGCACTTACGGCAAGTCAGAATGAAGGGAGAAACCTGTACTGTACACAGGAAAAATCATCTGGTAATTTACCAATATGCTGGGAATCGAACCAGGGACTCTCAGATGAGAGCCAGGCAGCATACCACTACACCACGACCAGGTAAAAGTTAACTCACGTTGTCACAATCTTGTAACCAACGTCCCTCCGCCCCCACTGTGGGCATCAAGAGGATGAGTTAACCCCCTGGCACTCGGGCAAGTAGATGCATTTCTACTTGCCCGAGTGCCAGGGGGTTAACTTCATTCTGACTTGCCGTAAGTGCTTGGGATAGATTAAATGCATCTACTTGCCCGAGTGCCAGGGGGTTAACTCATCCTCTTGATGCCCACAGTGGGGGCGGAGGGACGTTGGTTACAAGATTGTGACAACGTGAGTTAACTTTTACCTGGTCGTGGTGTAGTGGTATGCTGCCTGGCTCTCATCTGAGAGTCCCTGGTTCGATTCCCAGCATATTGGTAAATTACCAGATGATTTTTCCTGTGTACAGTACAGGTTTCTCCCCCCCCCTTCATTCTGACTTGCCGTAAGTGCTTGGGATAGATTAAATGCATCTACTTGCCCGAGTGCCAGGGGGTTAACTCATCCTCTTGATGCCCACAGTGGGGGCGGAGGGACGTTGGTTACAAGATTGTGACAACGTGAGTTAACTTCTACTTGGTCGTGGTGTAGTGGTATGTTGCCTGGCTCTCGTCTGAGAGTCCCTGGTTCGATTCCCAGCATATTGGTAAATTACCAGATGATTTTTCCTGTGTACAGTACAGGTTTCTCCCTTCATTCTGACTTGCCGTAAGTGCTTGGGATAGATTAAATGCATCTACTTGCCCGAGTGCCAGGGGGTTAACTCATCCTCTTGATGCCCACAGTGGTGGCGGAGGGACGTTGGTTACAAGATTGTGACAACGTGAGTTAACTTTTACCTGGTCGTGGTGTAGTGGTATGCTGCCTGGCTCTCATCTGAGAGTCCCTGGTTCGATTCCTAGCATATTGGTAAATTACCAGATGATTTTTCCTGTGTACAGTACAGGTTTCTCCCTTCATTCTGACTTGCCGTAAGTGCTTGGGATAGATTAAATGCATCTACTTGCCCGAGTGCCAGGGGGTTAACTCATCCTCTTGATGCCCACAGTGGGGGCGGAGGGACGTTGGTTACAAGATTGTGACAACGTGAGTTAACTTTTACCTGGTCGTGGTGTAGTGGTATGCTGCCTGGCTCTCATCTGAGAGTCCCTGGTTCGATTCCCAGCATATTGGTAAATTACCAGATGATTTTTCCTGTGTACAGTACAGGTTTCTCCCTTCATTCTGACTTGCCGTAAGTGCTTGGGATAGATTAAATGCATCTACTTGCCCGAGTGCCAGGGGGTTAACTCATCCTCTTGATGCCCACAGTGGGGGCGGAGGGACGTTGGTTACAAGATTGTGACAACGTAAGTTAACTTTTACCTGGTCGTGGTGTAGTGGTATGCTGCCTGACTCTCATCTGAGAGTCCCTGGTTCGATTCCTAGCATATTGGTAAATTACCAGATGATTTTTCCTGTGTACAGTACAGGTTTCTCCCTTCATTCTGACTTGCCGTAAGTGCTTGGGATAGATTAAATGCATCTACTTGCCCGAGTGCCAGGGGGTTAACTCATCCTCTTGATGCCCACAGTGGGGGCGGAGGGACGTTGGTTACAAGATTGTGACAACGTGAGTTAACTTTTACCTGGTCGTGGTGTAGTGGTATGCTGCCTGGCTCTCATCTGAGAGTCCCTGGTTCGATTCCCAGCATATTGGTAAATTACCAGATGATTTTTCCTGTGTACAGTACAGGTTTCTCCCTTCATTCTGACTTGCCGTAAGTGCTTGGGATAGATTAAATGCATCTACTTGCCCGAGTGCCAGGGGGTTAACTCATCCTCTTGATGCCCACAGTGGGGCGGAGGGACGTTGGTTACAAGATTGTGACAACGTGAGTTAACTTTACCTGGTCGTGGTGTAGTGGTATGCTGCCTGGCTCTCATCTGAGAGTCCCTGGTTCGATTTCCAGCATATTGGTAAATTACCAGATGATTTTTCCTGTGTACAGTACAGGTTTCTCCTTCATTCTGACTTGCCGTAAGTGCTTGGGATAGATTAAATGCATCTACTTGCCCGAGTGCCAGGGGGTTAACTCATCCTCTTGATGCCCACAGTGGGGGCGGAGGGACGTTGGTTACAAGATTGTGACAACGTGAGTTAACTTTAACTGGTCGGGGTGTAGTGGTATGCTGCCTGGCTCTCATCTGAGAGTCCCTGGTTCGATTCCCAGCATATTGGTAATGTACCAGATGATTTTCCTGTGTACAGTACAGGTTTCTCCCTTCATTCTGACTTGCCGTAAGTGCTTGGGATAGATTAAATGCATCTACTTGCCCGAGTGCCAGGGGGTTAACTCATCCTCTTGATGCCCACAGTGGGGGCGGAGGGACGTTGGTTACAAGATTGTGACAACGTGAGTTAACTTTTACCTGGTCGTGGTGTAGTGGTATGCTGCCTGGCTCTCATCTGAGAGTCCCTGGTTCGATTCCCAGCATATTGGTAAATTACCAGATGATTTTTCCTGTGTACAGTACAGGTTTCTCCCTTCATTCTGACTTGCCGTAAGTGCTTGGGATAGATTAAATGCATCTACTTGCCCGAGTGCCGGGGGGTTAACTCATCCTCTTGATGCCCACAGTGGGGGCGGAGGGACGTTGGTTACAAGATTGTGACAACGTGAGTTAACTTTTACCTGGTCGTGGTGTAGTGGTATGCTGCCTGGCTCTCATCTGAGAGTCCCTGGTTCGATTCCCAGCATATTGGTAAATTACCAGATGATTTTTCCTGTGTACAGTACAGGTTTCTCCCTTCATTCTGACTTGCCGTAAGTGCTTGGGATAGAATTAAAGGCATCTACTTGCCCGAGTGCCAGGGGGTTAACTCATCCTCTTGATGCCCACAGTGGGGGCGGAGGGACGTTGGTTACAAGATTGTGACAACGTGAGTAAACTTTTACCTGGTCGTGGTGTAGTGGTATGCTGCTTGGCTCTCATCTGAGAGTCCCTGGTTCGATTCCCAGCATATTGGTAAATTACCAGATGATTTTTCCTGTGTACAGTACAGGTTTCTCCCTTCATTCTGACTTGCCGTAAGTGCTTGGGATAGATTAAATGCATCTACTTGCCCGAGTGCCAGGGGGTTAACTCATCCTCTTGATGCCCACAGTGGGGGCGGAGGGACGTTGGTTACAAGATTGTGACAACGTGAGTTAACTTTTACCTAATCGTGGTGTAGTGGTATGCTGCCTGGCTCTCATCTGAGAGTCCCTGGTTCGATTCCCAGCATATTGGTAAATTACCAGATGATTTTTCCTGTGTACAGTACAGGTTTCTCCCTTCATTCTGACTTGCCGTAAGTGCTTGGGATAGATTAAATGCATCTACTTGCCCGAGTGCCAGGGGGTTAACTCATCCTCTTGATGCCCACAGTGGGGGCGGAGGGACGTTGGTTACAAGATTGTGACAACGTGAGTTAACTTTTACCTGGTCGTGGTGTAGTGGTATGCTGCCTGGCTCTCATCTGTGAGTCCCTGGTTCGATTCCTAGCATATTGGTAAATTACCAGATGATTTTTCCTGTGTACAGTACAGGTTTCTCCCTTCATCTTTCATTTCTTCTCTTTCTTCCTTATCCCCGCTCTCTCCATTACCTGTGTGTGTGTGTGTGTGTTTTATCGTTATTATGTCATCCTCGTCTCTTAAAGTAGAGGTTTTCCAAATAAATAGTTGTTCGTAACAGTGAAAATACACTGACTAAATTACCAAATATATATAGACAACAAATATGCAGAAAAACAGATAAAATAATCATAAATACAGAACACAATAGCTGTAATAAGGTCCTACATATACTACAGCTCAAACATCATCCTTATTACTTATTTCAGCCGAGCCTATGAAATGTCCTGCAAGCGTTTTTACTGTTCTATTTTTTTTTCCCCACAATTTCAATGAAGAGTAATCCAGTTAAGGCCTAACCATTTCCTTCGACCCGAAAGATATTTGTTCTGAGTAAATACTCCTGAAGTCTCTCTCTCTCTCTCTCTCTCTCACACACACACACACACACACACACACACACACACACACACACACACACACAACGCACGCGTTTCATAATCATCTTCCCTGCATCTCCCTCACAGTCTTATCCCATCATTCACTCACTCTCACTTTGTCACAGTTTATAATCACCCACTCTCCCGCACTGTCTCACATTTTTAAATCACACTACTTCTCTGCCTAACTGTTTTTCCCACGCCCTCTATCTCAGCCACTCACTTCTTTATATCCTTTTATCACCCTCTCACCCTAACTTACTCCTATTTTCATTCCAATTTTTCTCTCAGTCACTTGCTCATTCACTTACTTTCACATTCTTCAATCACTTTCCTGTCCTCACTCATCTACTCACTCATTTCTACCTTCATTAACAACTTCCTGTCCCTCACTCCCTCTCATATTTCCAAACTACCTCTCTCTCTCTCTCTCTCTCTCTCATATTGAATTACCTCTCTCTCCTAATGACCTGGAACTAAGCGTCTTTTCCTGACTTCCCTCCAAATAAATGAAACATAATACGGTTGGCCTCTGACGACAAGTCCAATTATATTATTACATTACTAAAAAAAAATTAATGGTCTGTGAGCCTGATTATTATTCGACCACTTTGTGTTTAAATACAGTTATTATTCTCTATAGTACATTATTCATTTCTAGTATTATGATTCAGTGCATCTGAATTTCTAAAGATATCTAGCATTTTTTTTTTTTACTTGTAGTGGAATATTTGCGTCATTAGTTTTCGTTAACGATTTTTTCTTTATTTGTAAATGCTCATCATTATCTATAGTCTTAAATTCCCTTTTTAAAATCCATTTATGGACATCATAAGTTTACAGTAACCATTCCTGTAATTAGCAAGAGGACAAGGAGAAAATCAAAAACAGGATGAAGAGAAGAAAAAACTTAGAACCTCAGAGCTGGGAAGAGGAGGAGAAAATGGAAGAGGAAAAGAGAGTGGGAGAAGGAAGAGAACTAGGGAGAGGCAGGAAAAAGGAGGGCCAGGAACACGAGAAAGAAGAAAGAATATCAGGAAGAAAAAAAATAAAGAGGGGATATCTGACGTGAGCCTAGGGAGAGGAGACAGGAAATGAGGGAAAGAGAAAAAGGAAAAAACAGGAAGAGAAAGAGAGGGGAAAAATGAGGAAGAGGAAGTAAGACGTAAAGAAGAAGAAATAAGGATCCTAAGAACAGGTGTGGCGGCAATGACACAAAGATTAAAGGCAACAAAAAGGACCGCTCAAAAAGTGCAACACCCGCATCCACCAACTAGTCTGAGGGGCGATTATTTGACTTTGCCCTGTGGCAGTGACTCGGCAGGTTGCTCTCCAGTTCTAATTACTTCATTGTTGCCTAACCCTTAGTCCTTCCACCACCGTTGGTTAAAATTTGGTAAAAACTGCTTGAGTTTACCTTGACCAGTAACTCTGACATTTGACGTTTTTCTGTGACCTTTACCTTTAACTGATTGTTCTCTAAACAGAACCTGTTTATCCCTGTCATACTCAGAACCCTTTCACAAAGCTTAGTCGGCACTGGATAAAAATATTCTTTAGCTGACCTTGCACCGCCCTCCTTGATTTAGGAACTAACGTTCTCATAAATTATATGCCACCATCAGGGGCAATTCTCAGTTTATCCGCCATCCAATCAAATCAAAACTGCTTGAGTTATTTGGTTCACACAGAAACTTGAGTCGAATTGTGACCCTGATTTTGACTGTTCTCAAATTCGAATCTCCTTAATCCTTATCTTCTGAGCCTGAATCAATGAGTTTTATAAGTATAATCAGTTGTCCAATGTGACTGTACAGGCCACCAACTGAAATGAAAGGGATTAGTAATATTTTTTTCTGTAATGTTCTCAGTTTGATGCGCTACCCATTATTAGGAAAGAACTGGGACTAGCGAGAACTGATTGAACATTAACAAACGGGAAGGTGAAAGGTGAGAGGAAAGGAGGAGGGGAGGGAGGGGGAAAGTAATAAGTATAGCAGCAGGATATATAAGAAGGGTGAAAACATGGAGACATGACAGAAAGAGGTGAGATAAATAGGAGGGAAGTATTGGGAAAATAGGAATAGAAAAACTGGGGGAGGGGGGTAGAGGTGGAAAGAATACAAATGTTGAAAGGGGAGTTGGTATACAATAAGTGCCAGATGCATAGGGGTACACGAGGAGCGAAAGGAGGAGAGAGGTAGATGGGAGGGAAGGACAGAAAGGGAGCAGACGAGAAAGGGGGGATGGAAGGAAATGTAAAGAGGTGTGCAAGGAAGAGATCTAGGGGAACACTGGTCAAAGTTTAGGAAACATGTGAGAAACACTGGAATATTACAAGTGTATTAGGGAGCAGGAGAGGAAAGGAGGGGTGAAGAGGAGTCGTAAATACAAGGGGAAGGCAGGTGAAACTAGAGAAGAGGGGAAATAGTAAGCGTCAGAGGGTACAGAGATATTGTAAGAGCATATGGGAGAGAGGAGAGGAGAATGGCGGGATGAAGGAAAAACGGGGATACGGAGAAGAAGTGAGGGGAACGTAGAAACGGAAGACAGGAGATTGGAAGGATGGAACAAGAAGAAATGGGAATGAAGAGAGGAGATGTGGGTAGGCGAAGGCAAAAGACATAGGAAGATAAGAACGTAGAAGATATGGAAAACAGTAAAGTAGGAGAGAAAGAGGGGGGGAACAAGTGAGAAGGAAAGGAAAGGGAAGGGAAGAGAAAGAAAGGGAGACGTAGAGGGAAGACAATGAGGAATTGGGTCAGAAGAAAGGTTGGAAGAGGGGAAGGGAACAGAGAGGTATGAATAATGATGAGGATGGTGATGATGATGATCATGATGATGGTGATTATGATGATGAGGAGGAAAGGACATAGATGGCAATGATATCGAGACCAATGACACCGGTAATGATAATGATGCAACGGATGATATTGGTGTCGATGACGAAAATGATATATGGCGTATCACATTATCCATACTACTAAAGTTCTCGGTCATTGTATGATGTAGGCTATGTTGTATAGACTTTATAGCCAGTTATATTGGAGCACCCAGGAAGCTGAAGGTTGGGGTACAGGGGCAACTCAGCATGAGGAAGAACTGAAGAATGGTGGCGTTGGCCTCCGAGGCCATTATGAGGCGGCTACTGTAATGGCCCCCAGGCTGCAATGGCCACAACTGCCCTCAGGAGGCTGAATTTGTGGTTAGCCACTGAGGCAATTTTCAGATTTGTCTGTAGATCTTTCTATTTTCTATTTTTATTTCGCCCGGGCGAAGTCCAGGGAGGGATTGTTTTTGGTCGAGTTTCTTTGTTTCTTTCTTTGTTAGCAACAATACGGAAATATGGCTGAATTAAATTATATGAAAGTTTCATAATTTTTTTTATGCCAGGAAAAAGAAACCAAAGGCTAGGAGCCCGCAAACAGTTTTTTCCAAGAAAAAAAAAATAAAAACCATACAAAAGAAAGCCAAATTCCAGATCCATTCATTTCGAGATGACTGGACACACTGTGTTTGAAAGACTGGAGATCATAGGAAGTAGGAAATACAGACAGAGGGAGACAGTTCCAGAGCTGACCGGTTGCATAATGAAGGACTGGGAGTAACGGTTAGTTCTTGCATTAGAGAGTTGGACAAAAAAGGAATGAGAGTTTGTTACTAGAAGGGTGCTACGTGCCCGTTGTAGAGGTGGAGGGATGCAAGCAGACAGTTCAGAGGACAAGTGACCATTGAAGTAGAGCTAGAAAAGAGATAAAGATGCAACAGTGCAGCGAAGAGACAGAGTTTGAAAGAAGCCAGTAATAGGAGAGGAGTTAATGAGACGAGAAGCCCTTGACTCCACCCTATTGAGAGGAGCTGTATGTGGGGACCCTCCTCAAACATGAGAGTTGTACACTACACTAGGGCGAACAAAACATGTGCATAAAGTCAACAAATGTGCAGGGGTAAAGAAGGTACGGAGTCGGCTTAGCACACCTAACCTCTTGGATGCTGATTAAACAGGAGATGCAATATGATCTTTCCAAGATAAGTCCCGAGTGAATGAAACCCCAAATATGTTCAAGGATGATGCAGGATTGAGATGGATATTATTAAACACTAGTGGATACTCCTGTAGAATATTTTGTCGGGTTGATAGGTGTAAAAACTGAGTCTTTGATGCATTAAAAACAAGATTATTTTTACCCTAGACGAGCCAAGTCAGACATTAGGTGTGCCATATGTCGCGCCCCACTTGCTTGCTTTACTCTTTATCTATTCCTCTTCTATGGAAGACTTAGTTCAGTTACGTTAAGGTCAAATCAGGTTAGTCAGATTTAATTAAGTTTCATTAGGTAGCGCAGGATAGGTACAAGTGGGGAACCCGACATAACAACACATCAAATAATCACAAGTCCATTTAAGGCCGGCGCTACCTGGGAGCGTCTCGTTCCTTATTAAGAGGAAGGGATTCTAGGGTTACTCAAACTAATTTTCTCTTTTTTGTTTATCTACAAATTATGTACAATTTATACACTAAGTCAAAGCAATCAACTGATTTGGTCCACTCTATGAACTCCAAGTTATGCAACTACTTTATGATCTTACTCTACAATAAAACTATTAAATCATGCCACCTTACAATGGTAATCAACAATACAACTAAGTTCCATTAAACAAGTAACAGTTCACGAGTATTATTACTCGTCACTGAAAATAATACTCTCCCTTACTAAAATAAAACCAAGACTATTATGGTTAAATACAAGGTAATACTAAAGGTAATATTCTCTTACACATAGGGTAATACTAAGAACAATACTCTAGCACACCATCATCTCACCCTAGCATTATTACTACTAGAACATTAATCTCTGTAACATTTTATTCTAGTATCACTTCACCTCTAGTTATTTCAATATATTTCTGCAAAATTAATACCACTCTTTAACACAGTCATGTACCCTAACTCAATACTTCTCCATAAAGACACTTAACTTTTATATAATCTTTGTTCCTTTCACCATTGAGCAAATAAGTTAATTTAACAATCGTACAAATTATCTGGCCCGTCCTGTTATACCCTATCACGAATCTACAGTATACTCTCAATATATTTCACAGTGTATTTCACTTTCTTCTCCTTTCTCTTTTTCCTACCTTCAGTTCCACTTTCCTTTATGTTCTCTAACAAGAATATCTACTCACTGATACCGTAGAGTACCAAGACATCACCAGTCTCATCGTCGTGGTAGGGTGCTCAGGCGGGCCTTCTAGCTAAGATCTTCCCCAGGTTCTTCTCGACTCTTTGCCCTCTCTGCTTCTACTGACTTCCAACCTTCTGCTTCTCCCTCAGGAAAAGTACAGGGGCCGGAAGTAGGCGTGCACTCTACATATCCTTCGTTCACTTCTCTCAGTGTTCTTAGTCGGGTCTGGTCCGCAACATTTTGAAATAATGTCCATTGTATAACGTTAATTCACACTAGACATGGTTACCTTTTAGTTCTGCGTCACTTTTCTCTTATCTCTGTTCCGTATATGTAGGATATTACTCTATTAGGCCGTACCTAGCTCTTCCATTTGGGGCACATAAATTCAATTTAGTTTAGACAGTACAGGGCTGGGAGAGTAACTGTGGGCCTCGACACTCCCTGCTATTATCATTCACTTTTCATTTTTTCATTCTTCATTATTCACTGATCCTCGGCTTCTTCCAGCTTTTCAAGGTGCCGCAGATAACGATATTTGTCGCGTAACGTTTTTCGATACCCTTTATCCTTTACTGAAGTCGGAACAACATGATAATCTTCATGGGTTGGCTGTTGTGGATGACGTGGTTGTAGTGTGGGTGGTTGTGGTCGGATGGTGGGTGAGTCAGCCGTAGCCGCCTGTGTTGTGTTCCCACCGAATGCCTGGTGTAAGTCGTCATCACCATCATCAGCATCGTCAGAGTCGTCGTTGCCCTCTGTATTACTGTAGTTGTTGCCGCAGCTTGCTGTGCGGCGACACATAGCCTTATCCCTTGTTTGTTAAAGTAACTGCTGAGATGGACGTTGCGGGTACCGAATGGAAAGGTAAAAGGTGGAATCATCAGCGTACGAGTAGATAGGGTTAGATGTACAACTTAGAAGGTCATTGATGAATAAAAGGAAGAGAGTTGATGACAGGACAGAGCCCTGAGCAACACCACTGTTGATAGATCTAGGAGAAGAACGATAGCCGTCTACAACAGCGGCTGTAGAACGACCAGAAAGGAAACTATAGATGAAGGCACAGAAAGAAGGATAGAAACCGTAAAAGGGCAGTTTGGAAATTAAAAATTTGTGCCAGACTCGATCGAAAGTCCTTGAGACGTCAAGTGCAATGGCAAAGCTATCGCCGAAGTCCCGAAAGGAGGATGAACAGGAGTCTGAAAGGTAGGTGAGAAGATCGCCAGTGGAGCATCCCTGACGGACAATCAGAAAGGTTGTGATAGGAAAGATGCCTTACAGTTTTTCTGTTAAGAACAGACTCGAAAGTTTTGAGACACAGGATGTTAAAGCCATTGGACGATAGTTAGAGGATTGGAAATGGTCACCCTTCTTGGGGACTGGCTGAATGAAAGCAAACTTCCAGCAAGAAGGAAAGGTACAAGTTGAAAGAAAAAGACGAAAGAGTTTACCTAGGCAGGGTGTAAGCAAAGAAGCACAATTCTTGAGGACAACAGGAGGGACTCCATCAGGTCCATATGCCTTGCTAGTATCGAGGTCAGTGATGGAACTGGTCTCAAAAGAAACGATTACATTTTGGAGGTAATCAAGTGACCCCGAAAGGTAAAAATCAAGGTCACGGATTTCAGAAGGTTATAACTTGAAACCGGTTGAAGATAGAGATATTTGCTATTCCTAGCATACAGGAACTCCCATATGGGCTTCGTTTAGCACCAAGACCTTTGACCCTGAGTGACCTTGAAAGGTCAAACTCAAAGTCATGGATGTTCAGGGTAACTCGAAACTCGTGGTAGATAGTTATTTACTATTATCAACGTATCGGATAATCCATATGGGCTTTTAACTGGAAGATCAACCTCAAGGTCATGGTTATTCACAGGGCTACAACCCGAAATTGGCTGAAAATAGAGATAATTTATTTACTATTATCAAGATATAGGAAGTCTCATATGGGCTTTCATTTGGTACCATGAGTGACCTAGAAAGGTCAAACGCATGATCACGGATTTTCAGAGGGCTATAACTTGAAAATGGTTGAATATAAAATAACACTTGTCGGGTGAGGTTTGTTGTGCCTGGCACCACTTGTTTTCTGATGCAGTAGCTTGAGCAAATGTGTCCATGCTCACGTGGTGGCAACGATTCCCGCAGTCGACCATTTCCGGTGAGAGCAGCATGGCATCAGAGACCGCATGAGAGAGAGAGAGTAGCCTCCAGTTGCTCCCTCACAGTTGCTTTCCACCAAATTTTGCACACGTCTCCGGATTTTGTGCCAAAAAACGTTGCATGCAAGAACTCGTTAAACACTCTTCACTTTGAGGGGAGCTTTTAGAGGGTGAAAGTGTTTCACCCCTTCTTCAACACATGTCCATTGCCAGGAGTCAACAGGCTAGACGTCACTGCGGCATCCAATGGCAGCACTGGTAAGGTCGATATTCCTCTGACTAATGGCGCCCGCTGCACTGTAAAGCAACTGGGCCGCCGCTCTCTCAGGACATGCAACTTCCAAGCTTCATATTCTTATTTAACGATTTTTTTTTTTTACAATAAATGACAATTTACTTATTGCATCAACTAAAAATTGAAACAGTGGAAGTCTGGCTTTGCCATTATAAAGTAAACGCACTAGACAGGTGTTTCAAGAATACATGCGAGAGTAATGGAGTGTATGAAGAATCAGTGGCAAGCACAGTGTGCGAAATTCTAAGAAAACACGGCAAAAACTCATTAGGTGTTTTGAGAATTATTGTGACATTAGACAGAGAGAGAGGGAGAGAGAGAGAAAGGGGGGGGGGAGCCTGTGGCCACATCATCCACCATTCGTAACTGAGCCAATAGAGCTGGCTATCTGTGTGTAATGTATTTAGAGCACCGAAGCAGTGCATGCCAACAACTTGTTATTTCATGGTGCACTACAAACAATCAGAACAGCTTGCAACGACAAGCCTGTGTTTTGAGCACCAAAGTGCTCCAAAAGTGCACCAAACAACAGCTTGCTATCACACAGAAATTTCTTGGATTGGTGGTTAATGTCATGACAAAGGAGATTTCCTTAAAAGCAATCCCTGGAAGGCGCCTCATGGGCTGGGATGGAAGTCTTTCTGTCAATAAACAACTTCATTATGTGTTGTGTGTCAGTTTGTGAAACACGCGTTTTCGAGAATACTGCAAATAAATCGACATGGGTAACTAAGTGACAATCAGGCTGGGCCTTCCGCCTAGCCTGCTAGAAGGGCCTAGCCAATTAGGCCCACGAAGCAGGTCTAAGCGACTAGTGTTATCTAAATACAACACGAGTGAATACGTCTTATGATCCAATTAGCTTTCCATCAACCACCACTTTAGGTCGTTTACGACTAAATTTTGCCCTCGCTGTTTATTGATCTCTCATAATCAAAATAATTTTAATGTTGAATACCAGCTAACGCCAGAGGATTTTGTTCAGGCGTGAGTTACAGTGGCCTGACCGACTAAATATTACCAGAGTCTGTTGTGTACCATTGTGCAAATGTCTCATGTATAGATATTATTAACTCCACAGATTGAGTAATTTTTCTTCGAAGCTGAGCAAAACCGTTCCGTGGCAAGAAAAAGATAAGAAAGGTTTCACAGTGCTGGAGGTGTGAATGAAGAATGTTTCCTAAACCGTTCATTACAAGTAACCTTCTTCTCAAGGTGAATGCAAGTATTTGGCTACAGGAGGATAAAAGTAGGCTATCGTAATCCCCGCCAGACTGGTTTATTTGTTACCTGTGATTTATCTTAATAACCCTTCTCCCATTTACGATACTCTATAGGAAATATATGTATTACTGTTACTGTAATTCAGAAATGACAACTTCTTTGTGTAATGTTAATATCCTCAGTAGTATAATATTCTCTGTAAAAGACACTCACTGAAAATGCCGGTATAGTAGGCCTATAGTTGTAATTATCGGTACGGTCTTCCAAACTTAAGACAATTTGCCTGTCGTAACTATGAGCTGGTTTTGCTACAAGGACAACGAGAGAGAGAGAGAGAGAGAGAGAGAGAGAGAGAGAGAGGAGCATATATATATATATATATATATATATATATATATATATATATATATATATATATATATATATATATATATATATATTAGCAATACTTTCATGCTGTGGGAAGCGGAATCTAATGATGGCCAGCAAAACCAGAGTGATGATGTACATGATTTATTATTGGTGACGTTTCGGTTTCATAACACAAACCATCTTCAGACCTAAAACAAAAATAAAAACACACAAAAAATAGAAAATAAGCCAATATATAATTTTATCATCTTCCACAGAATAAAATAACAGGGAACAGAGCAGGTCATATGAAATAAATTACAATACAACAATTTACCAGCTAAAAACAGAGCAAATGTGTAGAGGAGTCGTGTGAGCCAAGGGATGGTCGTAGCTCTGCCGTTAGTAGAGACTCCGCTCTAAGTCTAGTCATCTCGTGCAGTGAACAAAATTCGAAAGTTCTGGTTATTTATAGGGTGACTTTCCGAATCTGAATGATTTCGAACTGCAGAAAATGATGGTTTCGAGATTGGGAGTCCTGTCCTATGAGACCTTCCCTGATGCTCGGCAATCCTGGTAGCTAGATGGCGCTTAGTTTGACCAATATAGGATGCATTACAGCAACCACACTGAAATCGATACACCACCGAGGACTGCAGGGCATCCGGGACACGGTCTTTGAACATAAAACACTGAGACAGGATTTGGGGAGATTTAAACACCACCCTCAACGATATCTGCGGATAAAAGTCGTGCATTAGTTTGATTATCCTGTTACGTAAAAAATTTGATTTTGGACCTAAATACTGTACTGAAAAATAAACTTTAGCTTTCTCAACCGTGTGAATTTTTTCAAAGTATTGGTTCTTAATTTAGTTAGCTGTATTCCAATATACTTATCTACAAATTTAGTTGGGAATCCATTGTGGTACAAGGTTTTCCTCAGAAACTGAAGCTCATTATGTAGAGAAAAATATGAGGAGCATAAATTATAGGCCCTAGTCACCAGAGTTAGGATTAAATTACGTTTATATTGGAGGGGAACGTTTGAATTAAATTTAGTAGTTAATCCTGTATATGTAGGTTTCCTGTATACTGACGTTGTAAAAGTTCCTTCTGTTCTCTCTATGCAAATATCTAAAAAGGGGAGTTTATTATTTTGCTCCGTTTCACAGGTAAACTGTATATTTTTATGTTTAGAATTTAAATAATCCAAAAACAAGGGCACATGAGACGGGGACCTAAAAATGGCAAACGTGTCATCCACGTAGCGTTTGAAATAGAGTGGCTTAAAATGGGTGGGACAATCCTTTAACCATATAGATTCGTGATAAGCTAAAAAAGCATTAGCAAGGCTGGGTCCAAGAGGATTTCCCATAGCCACTCCGTCGACTTGTTTAAAGTAAGAACCATTAAAAGTAAAGTAACAGTCTTGCACTGACAATGAGAGCAGTCTATGAAATTGGTCTTTATTTAACCCTCCAATGTTGTTAGTTTCATTAAACAAATTATCACGGCAGATATCCACAGTTTCATCAAGGGGGATATTTGTGAATAGGGATTTTACATCAAATGAAGCCATGAAACAATCGTTAAATTTAAGTTCACAAATTTCTTTAGCAAAAGAAAAAGAATCTTTCACAGTGTAATCATTAAAAGTTATCGGAGACAGCAATGGAACAAGATACTTAGCAAGATTATAATTGACAGTGTTTAGGGCAGATAGTATAGGACGAAGTGGGCAGTCCTCCTTATGAACCTTAGGCAAACCATACAAGACACCTGGTTTTTGAACCTGATACAAATAATTCCGAATAAGTAGTTTCCTCAATTGCATGTTTAGATTTCAAGTTTCTAAGAAAATTGTTAATTTTATCTTCACTCCTCAATATAAGCTGAAATATATCCCCAGTCACCCTACAAAATTTTGAAGAATCACTAAGTATATCAAGCATCTTAGAGTTATAGTCTGTCCTATTCAGTAACACTACTCCATTACCCTTGTCAGGTCTTAAAATGATTAAAGAGTTGTCAGATTTCAAATCCTTGAGGGCAGCATATTCTTCCTTTGTGAAAGAACTCCGAGCTTTATAATTATAAAAACTAGAAAAAGCCAGATGCTTTAAACTACTTTTAAAATAATCGAAGGTTCTACCCTTGTTGGGAAAAAAGGCATGGTTTGACAAGATTTTAAAAAGCTTCTCAAAAGGGAGAAAGTGGGATAAAAAACTACTCTTCCTGGGGGGGAAAGAAAATTTCAACCCCCTAGATAAAAGGGATTTTTCCACACTGCAGAGACTTCTCGACGAAAAATTATAAATTACTCTGTCGGGAGATATACCTTGGGGATCTACAAAACCAATTTTCTTTAATTTTTTTTGGTGTATAAATTTAGTTCTAGCAAGGGAATTTACGTTAGTGCGTTCAATTAAGCTGGTCAGATGTACATAATCAATATATGAAACTGCAGATTTTAATTTAACCACTCATCCAAACGTAGTTTTAAGGAATTTACATGTTTACTTTTAGTTTTAATTTCACTGGTAAGAAGTTTACGTTGGCAATTTTTATACAGCCGAGTAGACTGAAGGTATCTACTATGAGTTTTAAAGTTCAAAAATGTCGGGGTTAGGTCATGATTCTGGCAGATGTTGAGAAACTGAAGATCCTGGTGGGCTTTACGTAACTTGTGATCCAGGCGCTGACTATGCCTGTAGACTTGTAATTTATTTCATATGACCTGCTCTGTTCCCTGTTATTTTATTCTGTGGAAGATGATAAAATTATATATTGGCTTATTTTCTATTTTTTGTGTGTTTTTATTTTTGTTTTAGGTCTGAAGATGGTTTGTGTTATGAAACCGAAACGTCACCAATAATAAATCATGTACATCATCACTCTGGTTTTGCTGGCCATCATTATATTATATATATATATATATATATATATATATATATATACATATATATATAAATATATATATACATACAGTATATATATTGTTACGGAACAGAGAAAGATAATGTACACTTTAAGTGAGAATGCTAAAAATCACTACTGTCCCGTAAAGTTCCAGGTTCAAAACAAAAGAGTTAGGTAAAATTACAAGTTAAAGTTTAATGCTCAAACTAACAACGAAACATTCAGGACTCATAAGGATAATGTAATGGCAAATAAACAGGTTAAATATATGGTTAACTGCAATAGCCTCTATTAACACAAAATTAGCAAGAGTAAATTTATCTAAGTCAGCCCTGATAAAATGAGATACCAGATAATACTCAGTGAATGCCAGATAAATTATTACAGATACAAACTATTATCAAAAATGACTGACAAAGAACCCTACATAAATTACAAATTACACTAGGCCTACAAATTAAACTTATGCTATACAGTACAAGAACAAAATGCAACAACGGTTATACTCAAATTACACACAGCTGCTAGATGTTTGGAGATTTCTTGAGCACTCACAATAATAATATCTGTACAGGGGAGGACAGAGATGTGAACAAAATGAGGAGCAGATCTAAGTGGCAATGATGCAGAGACTGAGCTCATTATATAGGGGCCAGCAGAGCTTGATACAACTTGTAATAAGGACGCGCAAATGAAGCGATGGGGACAAACGGTCGATAATCCCGCACTGAATAACAGAAAGGACGACTTACTCTACTATAACGGTAGAAGGGGGGGACTGAGGCAGAACACGCTCGTGATCAAACATGCAGCATACTGTGCGTTAAAATTACACAAAGGATGATGAAATCATAGGCTATGTAACACCTCCCCACAAAGAAAAAAGAAATTTACAAAGGAAATTTCTTATTACTCTAAAACAATCTGTCTAAAGTCTAGATAAGCAATCTGCAATAACATTTTCTTTACCCTTGACATGTTGTATGTCTAATGAATACTCCTGAAGAAGTAGACTCCATCTTGTCAATCTCTGATTTTTATCTTTAAACTTACTAAGGAATTTCAGTGGGTTGTGATCGGTATAAATGACTATGGGGTCAAAACCAGAACACAAATAAAATGAAAACTGCTGTAAACCCAAAATCAAGGCCAAAAGCTCTTTCTCAATAGTGGAGTAGTTATTTTGAGATGGAGTGAACTTCTTACTGTAATAAGATACAGGATGTTCAATACCCTGATCATCCTCTTGCAGCAAAAGAGCCCCAGCTCCTGTATCACTTGCATCAACAGCCATCTTAAAAGGCTTAGCAAAATTTGGAGTAGCGAGCACTGGCTGACTTAATAGAATAGCTTTAAGTTTGTTGAAAGAGGATTCACAGTTATTAGTCCAGACAAATTTAACTCCCTTTTTCAGTAAGTCTGTAAGTGGTGATACAAGAATAGAAAAGTTAAGAACAAATCTCCTGTAATAACCTACCATTCCCAAAAATCTTTGTAGCTCTTTCCTACTTTTAGGACTGGGAAGATCACTTATAACCTGAACCTTAGCTCCTGGTGGTGCAACATGTCCATCACCAATTACATACCCAAGGTACTGAACTTTAGCATGACCAAACTCACACTTTGATAAATTAGCTACAAGATTAGCCTGAACTAAACGGTCAAGAAATTTACTGACATGCCATAGATGATCTTTCCAGTTGTCACTGAAGATTAATACATCATCAATATAAACAACACACCCTGCCAAACCCTCTGTTACAACATTCATGAGCTTCTGAAATGTGGCTGGTGCATTCTTCATACCATATGGCATTACCGAACATGCAAAAGCCTTTCCTAGTGTTACAAAACATGAGATCTCCCTAGCACGTTCAGTCATAGGTACTTGCCAGTATCCCTTTAACAAATCAAACTTACTTATGTACCTAGCCTTTCCGATCTTGTCTATGCAATCTTCTACACGAGGGAGAGGGTAAGTGTCTGTTTTAGTTATCTGATTAACACGTCTGTAGTCGATGCAAAGCCGCTGTGACCCACCTGGCTTAGGGACCAGAGTGACAGGAGAACTCCACTCGCTCTGACAGGGCTCAATCATCTTGTGGTCCAACAGGTAGCCAAGCTCCTTCTGGATGAGAGGAACTTTCACTGGGTTCACACGGTAAGGAGGCAGTTTAATTGGCTTTGCGTCTCCAACATCGACATCATGCATCAACACAGTAGTTCTTCCTGGAGTGGCACGGAACACTTGCGGGTACTCCTGCAGTAATGCCGAAAACTCCTGCCTTTCCTTGGGAGGTAGATGAGAAAGCTTAGTCTGGAGATCATTCATGATATCAGGATTCTACCCCAAACTATCACTCAGGCTCATACTGCATGGGAGAGCTTCACTTGCAGACTCGGGTGGAACAGCTACAGTGCAGACTGGATTATTTTCGTCCCGCCTGTGATATAACTTTAGCATGTTGATGTGACATAGTTGCTTGCTCTTTCTACGATCTGGTGTGGCGATGACATAGTTGACATCACTGAGTTTCTTCTCCACGAAATAAGGGCCACTAAACTTGGCTTGAAGAGGTTGCCCATGAACTGGTAGCAGAATCAAAACCTGATCTCCTGGCTGAAAGTGGCGTAACCTGGACTTCTTATCATACCAAGTCTTCATCTTCTCCTGAGCAGCTCCTAAATTCTCTCTCGCCAGCTGTAAAGCAGTGGACAGCCGTTCTTTGAACTTCATCACATACTCCAGCAGGTTGACGTCATCTTCCTCCGACAGCCAGCATTCCTTGAGTAACTTAAGGGGTCCTCTTACTTCATGGCCAAACAGTAGTTCAAAAGGTGAGAAGCCCAGTGATTCATTTGGAGATTCTCTTGCAGCAAACACAACGAATGGAAGACCTTTATCCCAGTCTTTCTGATGTTCCAAACAGTATTTCTTGAGCATCGATTTGAGTGTTTGATGATATCTCTCCAACGCTCCTTGGGTCTGGGGATGGTAAGCTGAAGACGTGATCTGGGTGATGCCCAACTCTTTCAGAGACTGCTTGAAAACGTTTGACATGAAATTACTTCCCCGATCTGACTGTACCTCCTTGGGCAAACCAAACTTTGTGAAGAACCCTAGCATTTCCTTAACCACGTTCTTTGCTGAGATATTTCTAAGTGGAATGGCTTCAGGATAACGAGTAGCCATATCAATCATGGTCAACACATAAGAAAATCCTGAAGAAGTCTTAGGAAGAGGGCCCACAATATCCACCAACACACGGGTGAAAGGCGCCTCAAAAGGAGGAATGGGAACTAGAGGTGCAACCTTTTCGGTCTGATTACACTTCCCCACAACTTGACAGGTGTGACAAGACTTACAATACCAGGAAACATCCCTGAAGATACCTGGCCAGTAGAAGTGTTTCAAAATGCGTGCCACAGTCTTCCTCACTCCAAGGTGTCCTGCCAAACTGGAATCATGAGCCACTCTAATGATATCCTGCCTACAAACACGAGGGATGACAACTTGATGTACAACCTCCCATTCACAGTCGGCTGATGCTGTTGGGGGTCTCCACTTCCTCATAAGTACTCCTGACTTTACATAATAACAAGTAGAAGCACCGGCTGACTCTTCTTCACTGTAAGCAGAGTTAGCTAGACCTTTCAACTCAGGGTCAGCAACCTGCAACTCAACCAACTCTTGACGAGACAAATTATCAACACTACGGGGTACTGCCTCATCTGGTGAGTGGTCCAAATTAGCAAGAAAAGTGTCAGCTAGGATAACATCATCATCATCATTATCCTCTAAATCACCAGTAACTTTAGACTTAGCCCTAGTGACAGCACATGCAGGGAACACATCAGGGACATCACAATCCTGGGACGCAGCCACTGGCTCACTAGACAACTGAGGAGCTGGACACACTTGACTTTCACCAATATCATTTCCAAGTAAGAAAGTTACACCTGACATTGGGAGTGTCTCAACCATCCCAACCATAACGGAACCATTAACAAAACCAGACTCTAAATTCACTCTGCACAGAGGGACGGAGAAGTAATTATTCCCTACACCTTGTAAGATTACAGTTTCATCAGAGGAATTAACATTAGAGCCTAGAACACTGGTCAGCATAAGGGATTGGCAAGCACGTGTGTCACGATATATTTTAACTGATTTCCTGTCATTACTGTCCAGAGGACTGACAAAACCATCAGACAGGAAATTAGCACATGAACTCTTGAGAGTGTCACCCACGTTACTGCTCAAAAGAGGAGCTCCATCATGAGAATTTAAGTTACCCCTCAAAGCAGGTTCAGTTAACTCAATTAAAGAATTCTGGGAACTCTCAAGAGTGGACACTAGACCAATTGACTGAATATTTAAAGACTCCTTTTTGTTCACATCACGCTCTCTCCTGAAACATCTCTCCGTAGTATGACCAAGCTTACTACAATAAGTACATTTACTTTTCTGAAATCTAGAGGTGAAGCTGGTATTTACTTCCTGAGAAACATCATCCTTATTCTCTTTCCTGTTACCTGTACTCTGAGTAGAGGCAACGTACTTACTCTCAGCTTTCCCTTTTTCTCTAGAATATCTCTTGTGAGTGAGAACATACTCATCAGCTAAAACTGCAGCATCAGACAAATTATCTATTCTTTTCTCATCAAGATATAGGCTTACATCTTTATAAATACACCTTTTGAAATCCTCCAGCAAAATCATCTGCTTAAATTTACCAAAATCAGAATCCACATTCTTAGAATTTAACCACTGCTCTAACAGATCTTCTTTGATTTTTGCATACTCAACATGGGATTGCTTATCTTGCTTGTAAGTTGTCCTAAATTTTACTCTATAGGCTTCAGGAACAAGCTCATAGGCCTTAAGAATCAAGCTCTTAACTACATCATAATTATCAGACTGATCCTGAGGCAAAGATGCATAAGTTACTTGAGCTTTACCGGTGAGAACAGTTTGAAGGAGTACTGTCCAATACTCCTTAGGCCAATTAAAACCTGTAGCTACCCTCTCAAACAACTGAAAATACTTTGTTAAATCAGATTCATTAAAAGGAGGGACAAGTTTAACATTTTTAGCCACATCAAAATCATCAGAGCTAGATGATCCAGTTCCACCTTGTTCCATGCGATACTCATGGTCTGCCTGAATCCTGGCAAGTTCAACTTGTGCCTGAGCCTGTATCTGTGCCTCCTGAATCCGAACCTGAGATTCCGCCTCCTTAGCCTGAGACTCAGCCTCCTTAGCACGTGCTTGAAATTCAGCCTCCTTAACACGAGACTCCGCCTCCTTAGCCTTAGCCTCCTGCAGGGCTAGCTGTAATTTAGCTAATTCAATCTGCGTTTGCTCATTTGGAGGAGTTACATTAAACAAGCTCTTATCAATCATGCCAACAATTTGATCTTTAGAATGATGAGAGTGAACTGCAATTCCCAATTGTTGAGCAACAAGCTTAAGTTCATTCTTTGTTCTATTTTCTATATCACACACTGTTTGCACATTTGACAAAAAATCTTTGGCTTCATCAAGTGTAGTAATAGTAGACATCATGAATAAGTAACAGTCACAAAATATCAAGCAATATCCTTATGATAATATCCTGAATATCCTGATAAGAGGTCGCCAAATTTATGTTACGGAACAGAGAAAGATAATGTACACTTTAAGTGAGAATGCTAAAAATCACTACTGTCCCGTAAAGTTCCAGGTTCAAAACAAAAGAGTTAGGTAAAATTACAAGTTAAAGTTTAATGCTCAAACTAACAACGAAACATTCAGGACTCATAAGGATAATGTAATGGCAAATAAACAGGTTAAATATATGGTTAACTGCAATAGCCTCTATTAACACAAAATTAGCAAGAGTAAATTTATCTAAGTCAGCCCTGATAAAATGAGATACCAGATAATACTCAGTGAATGCCAGATAAATTATTACAGATACAAACTATTATCGACTTTCAATCCAGCAGCTGAACTGAGAAGACACTGGGTGCTGAAGATCCACCATGGCAGCCAAGGTTGTGGGGCACGTGAAGTGGTACAACGTTCGGAAGGGCTACGGCTTCCTGATTCGCCGTGATTCAGGGGGGGAAGTGTTCCTCCACCGCTCCTCCATCGTGGCCCCCAACCCTGCCCATCCTGTGCCTTCGGTTTCTGCTGGCGAGGTGGTGGAGTTTGTGGTGGAAGAGGATGCTAAGGGCCCTGCAGCTGCTTTCGTCACCGGCCCTGCAGGCCAGGCAGTGCGGGGCTCTCTCCACGCCCTCCCCCGTCGTAGACGTCGTCGTCAGCTTCCACCTGCTGCTCCTGCCTCCTTCCCTACCTCCTCTGCCTCTACCATCATAGCCATGTGTGTGGAGGTTGCCAAGGCTTTCTCGGGGGGAGATCTGGCAGTTTTTGCCCAGCGCCTGCCCGTCATCTTCCAGGCCAACGGGCTCCCTGCCATCTCTATCCCCGAGTCTTTTTCCTCCACACCCGTGGTGCAGAGGAGGCCTGGGAGGAGGGCTGCTCGACGTCATCCTGGGCCATCTGCAACCCCCACCTCCTTGGTCCCGAGGGTGCTGCAGCTGCAGCCCTCTACTCCACCGACGAGGATACAGCTGTCGGGCCGTGCAGTCTCCCGCCGGTCTGCTTCTCAGCCTCTCTCAGAGGTGCCCATGGAGGTGGGGGATGTCACACATTCTTCGCCATCTGAAGTTGCAGCTCCTGTTTCTTGTGCACCTCCACCACCAGAGGACCAGACACCAGCGAGCCTCAAGCCTCCACCATCACCACCACCAGAGGACCAGACACCAGCGAGCCTCAAGCCTCCACCACCACCACCACCAGAGGACCAGGAACCAGCGAGCCCTAAGCCTTCCCGTTCGTCACGGCACATCTCTTGGGACGACTTTGCCTCCCTTCCACAGCTGGGCCTCGAGATCTTCGAGGACCAGCTGGTCCATTACAAGGACCTGGCATCTGAAGAGCCTGACGAGCAGGAATTTACTAAGGGGGACTTCCGGCGAGCTTTGCTCTCCTTCAACGAGCTGCGCCGGGGGTCCCTCCAGGCTGTTACCGACCCCGAGGAGTGTCGTATCATCTCCTACACCCTCGGGGTCGTGAAGTCCCACCTTTCCGCTGGTCCTGACTCGGACTCGGACTCTGGATCCCGTTCCTCGACGGTGTAGTACCCAGTCTTTCCGCTACTGCCTTTTTGTCACTGCCTCCCTACAGCCTCAGCCATCTAGTTCCTGCAACAGCCTGCCTGCCCTACTTCTGCTTCTTGTACCTATTGTGGACTGTGGGTGCATCTGTATGTGTATATATATGTGTATGTATATTCAGTGTGTGTATATTGTAACTGTTTGGCTTAATGGCCATATTAAGGCCGATAGCCATTAAAAGAAAAAAAAAAAAAAAAAAAAAAAAAACTATTATCAAAAATGACTGACAAAGAACCCTACATAAATTACAAATTACACTAGGCCTACAAATTAAACTTATGCTATACAGTACAAGAACAAAATGCAACAACGGTTATACTCAAATTACACACAGCTGCTAGATGTTTGGAGATTTCTTGAGCACTCACAATAATAATATCTGTACAGGGGAGGACAGAGATGTGAACAAAATGAGGAGCAGATCTAAGTGGCAATGATGCAGAGACTGAGCTCATTATATAGGGGCCAGCAGAGCTTGATCCATCCATCCATCCATTGCCAGACGCCATGTATCCCAAACGGGGTGGCCAAAGGCTTAGAGTTAATTGTTTTACAGGGAGGGGCACTAATCCTCCACCAACCCCACTTGACACGCAGGGATGCCAACAGCATCTGGTGTTCCCAGGCGGTCACCCATCCAAGTACTAACCAGACCCAACGTTGCTTAACTTCGCTGATCGGACGGGAAGCGGTGTACTCAACGTGGTATGGCCGTTGATACAACTTGTAATAAGGACGCGCAAATGAAGCAATGGGGACAAACGGTCGACAGTCCCGCACTGAATAACAGAAAGGACGACTTACTCTACTATAACGGTAGAAGGGGGGGACTGAGGCAGAACACGCTCGTGATCAAACATGCAGCATACTGTGCGTTAAAATTACACAAAGGATGATGAAATCATAGGCTATGTAACAATATATATATATATATATATATATATATATATATATATATATATATATATATATATATATATATATATATACAGGTATATATTCACTAAAAGATCGAAGTCTGGTTTGATGACAACTGTGCCATTGCAACAGCCCATAAGTCATCAGCATATAACTATTACTTGAAATAAAAAAACATCTGAATCACATTCTCAATTTAAAATTGCTAGAAACCATACAAAAACTTTAATAAATCATGTAAAATCAAATTTTCTTCTAAATCAAGCATCAAAACTACTTAACAACCCTAATGACAATAGAATATTCTGGTCAACTCTCAGTTCTTTCAAAAATAACTTTAAGTCATCATCCATTCCCCCACTAAAATCTCCAGATGGCAACATTACAAATGACCCACGTGGGAAAGCAGATATCTTTGCCAGCACATTTGCCAGAAATTCTACCTCAGAGGAAGCCATCCAAAATGTCCCAGCACTAGCACTTGACTCTCCCGACACTGTTCCACTTAAAATACAGACAAGGTACGTGAAATCCATCCTAGACAATTTACCTACGAACAAGCTCCAGGTCCAGATGGAATTCCGTCAATTGTTTTGAAAAAGTGTTCCCCAGAACTTGGCTCTGTTCTTGCAAAATTATTCAGAATATGCATACGTAAGCCGGAATTTGGCGGCCCAAGCTACAGCTTCGGATTCGAAGCTCGTCTAGGGGCGCTTGGTTTCTGTCCACCAAAACAGAAAGCCGAAAAATAACACTTGCCGATTGCAGTGTAAACAGACCACACTCTCTTCTTAACATGAACTGGTCATTTTCCATAGAGCACAGGACAAGTATTTTACCACCATAAATGTGCATTTAGACCAAAAAACCTATGATGAAAACCCCGCTCACTTAAAAACTTATAAAAGGGTGGGAAAAAAAGTACACAACTGTGTTGAACTTAACAATGACCTGTTGCTTTACAATTTTTTTCCCTTACTTTAAGCATGGATCTTCAACACAGGACAAGTATTTTACCACCATAAATGGGAATCTTTACTTTCAACCAGCCGGCCTTCTCGGTTTTTCCACGCTACTTTTTGGCCTAAGCTACCAAAATTGGGGGTGGGGGGGTTTCTCTATAACATTTCTGTTGCAAATTTTTTTTTTACTGAACTTCTCCAGGTTAGGTTAAGATTGGTTGGTTGTTTTCAAGAGTAAAATAAAAATAATTTGCGACGGAAATGCCAGAGAAGAAAAGTGCCTTAGAATGGTCGGAAATAGTGGAAAATGATAGTTAAAAGTTGTAAAATAGGGATGGTTGAAACTATAAAATTACCCATAAATGTCCATTTGCAACCAAACAGTGTTAAGATGAAAACCTGACTCACTTAAAAATTTCAAAAGAAAGAAAAAAATACACAACTGTTTTGAACTATACAATTACCTGATGCTTTACCCAGGTTTTTTTCTTTTACCATGTTAATAATTGGAGTGAATTCCCCTTCCTGTCCTTTTTTATATCTACCAAACTTTTGGTGTTTTCATTAGACGTCCACCCAGCCATAACAATGTTTCGCCTATTCTTACCTGTACTTTCATTCTAGAGATTACAGCAGACCGGCATTAGGCAAGACCATCACAGAGAGTTTCTACAAATCAAAATTGTTTTTCATTCCCCTGCAAGAGTGGAAATATCTCGAGAATTAACCTGCTTGATGTGATATTAATTCACAATTCACAGTCTGCCCTTTTAATTATATCAACTGAACCTCTATATGATTATGTCGTTGGTATTTGTCACCAGCAACCAGATGGAAGTATGGATAATTTCATGATACATTTACTTGTCATTGCTGGCCATTGTGAATTGCTACACCGGAGTCTTCCTTCTTGTTTGTCCACCAAGACTGCTCCCAATCACGCTTCGGTGAGATACGAAGACGCGCTTGGTTTCTATGGCCTTGGATTGGACCGAGCTTCGTATCCTTTGGTCCGCCAAAACGGGGTAGCTTGGTTTCAACGTAGACCAGCTTCGAATCTGATCCGCCGCTTGGTCCGCCAAAATACAGCAGTAGTTCTTCATTCCCTAATTCATGGAAAGAAGCCAATATCCACCCAGTTCGAAAGAAAGGAAGTTCCTCTGACCCCTTTGGTTACAGACCAATAGCTGTCACATCTTCTCTTGGTAAGGTTTTTGAAACTGTAATTAATAAGCACATAGTTAAACATCTTGAATCCAACAACTTAATTAGTGATAGACAATATGGTTTTCGCCAAGAAAGATCCACTATTAACATAATCTCCTGACTCATGCCATCCATCAATCAGTTGACCTACATGGTGAAATTCGTGCAGTAGCCGTGGATATTTCTAAAGCTTTGACAGAGTCTGGCACCATTCCCTGTTGTCCAAACTCTCTTGCTATGGACTAAACTCTTTTTTCCCTTTGATTTCCTCATATCTCAGGAATAGAAAAATAAGAGTAAAAGTAGATGATGTATAATCCACTTTCCACTCAGTTAACGCCGGCGTGCCGAAGGGATCAGTTCTGGCACCAACCCTGTTCCTCGTTCATATTAATGATCTCTTATCTGTCACCCACAATCCCATCCATTCATATGCAGATGACTCAACACTTCATAGTTCATTCACACTCAGACACCCATTTACAAAGTCCGATATCTCTAACTCTCAACTCAGTACAGCCATCTCTTTAAATCAAGACTTATCCACGATCAGTGAATGGGGACAAAACAACCTTGTCTCATTTAATGCTAGTAAAACTAAATATATACAATTTACTAATAGGCACGAATTGCCAGAATCGTATATTACCTTCAATGCTACAAATATCCCCATTTCCAAAAGTATTGAAATTCTCGGCGTCTCGCTTAACAATGCCCTCAGCTGGACCTCTCACGTTAGATCACTTGCTAAAACCGCCTCAAAGAAACTTGGATTATTGTATAGAGTCCGTAACTTCTTCACTGACGAGCAGGTAGTTATAATTTATAAGAGTCATGTGCGCTCTCAGCTTGAATACTGCTCACCCTTGTGGAGCGGATGTGGAGAGGTTGCATTAAAACAAGTAGACAAGATTCAGAACAAAGCTGTTAGAATTATCCTTGCTATTACTAATAAACTACCTCCCCTACAAGTAAGAAGGAATGGTGCCTCCCTTGCGTTATTTTAGAGATATTTCTACAGTAAATGCTCAGACGAAGTTGCATCCATGGTGCCACCTCTCCATGCCTTCCCTCGTGCTACACGGGCAGCTGGCAGCGCTCATGACTGGAATGACACTCAGCCATACTGCAGAACTTCTGTCTATCAGAATTCTTTCATTCCATGAACTGCATCTCTCTGGAACTCGCTTCCCCAGAGTTGTTTCCCTCCAAACTTCAACCTACTGCTGTTCAAGTCTAACTGTTACAGATATTTTATAAATGGAGGATGCCAGTAATCTGGTGCATGGATTTTTTTTTTTTAGTCATTTGTTTTTCCTTCCTCTGTTCTGTTATTGGAATACATATATATATATATATATATATATATATATATATATATATATATATATATATATATATATATATATATATATATATATATATAATCGTTCTGAATTTTCCCTACCACTAAGCTATCAATAAGCTTCCCATTTTAATGATGAAGCTTGATATCTACGATATAGGGGAGGCGGTGGTTCAATCGGTAGAGAGGTGGCCTGCAGTCCTAACGGACCTGGGTTCAATTCCCGCTGGGGCAAGGAACAGTGTAAGGATTTGAATTTCATAAAATCAGACTTTACTGATCCACCAGAAGACCCGCCGACATGTGAAAATACCCCCGCTAATACCAATACACCAGTCCTTTATGAGACAGCCCTAGCATGTAATAAGTATGGACGGTGGGTGTTAGCGCCGAAGTGGTGACATGTAGGGGTGTGCGGTACGTAGGAGGACTACTAGGCCTTGAAGGCAGGCTGTGAAGCCTATGCCTAGAGTCGGACACATGAAAAAAAAAAAAAAATTAATAACAACATAACTTTCGGCATCCGGTGGCGTATTATGTTGTTATATGTGTGTTACTTCAAGGAGGTTCTATTCAGCTTTTGGGAGACTTAGAAATGGAAAGATCGAATATACCGTATTCTTTAAGAAACCCGTCAGTACGAGATGTCTTCCTAAAACTGATCAAACTAGTCTGGAAGCAGAAAGAAGAAACCAATGCAAACTGACACCTTTAACCCCTACACCGCGGGCTTGTTTACCAATGACTTGCATGTCCCGCGGGGTTATTTGGGCTCCGACAGACTCTCAAAAAATATTTGCCAAAAATCAGTTATTAGTCCTAAAATAATAAAATTACATATGCTTATGGCACATACCTTCAGCTTTCTCCTGGAATGATTGTTGAGCCTTCGTCGGTTACCGTAGGACTTGTGGAGACCTCTGAAGTAGGGTAACGAAGTCTCCACTTTACACTTCCCGACAACCCGTAATATGATTACCACAGCCAGATACAAACACTATAAACACTATTCTGCAATTTTCAAGTAGTTTGGGATCCATACTAAAAAAAAAAAACACTGTGAAAGCAATGGAAATTACGAGCGCGTCTGATCGTCGCACTGGAACTAGTTCGCTCTTGGCACTCTGTCATTTATTATTCATAAAACCCCTCACACTTTATATTTCTATTACTATATAACACTTATATATATCTACAGTCTTTATCCATAAGTTTCCTTCAGTAGTATTAGTTTATTGTCACTGTAGGGATTCAATTTCTTTCAGTAAAATACGTAGCATTCACTTTCTCGTCCTGTATACTGGCATTGAGAGTGAATGTCACTTTCATCTTCACTCTCATAACTCATAGCATTCAGACATGCTAGAGTGAAACTTTCACTTTCATTACTCGTAGGGTATATACTCGTATTCTTATAATACTACTCATTTACATTTCTATTTACGTTCTCTATTTTATTTACGTTATTTACATTTCTATTTTATTTACGTTATTTACATTTCTATTTTATTTACACTGTGTTATGCACTGTCACTTGAAATAACTTATAAAACTATTTTCCATTGTTCACGTATATTTACATTCATTACTTTCACTTGCTGTTTACACATTATTTACACATTATTTACAATTCCACTTGCACTGTTTTACTCAATAGAAAGATCGTAGTCACTCTTTTATCAATTGTCAGCCCTTTACCTCTTTCCACACGAGGTTTAGTAGGGGGTAAAGGTCACAGGGCCATTTGCATGGGGGTGAAAAAAGGCCTTGAAGTCAGCAAGAAGAAACATACGTACCCTCGCTTCGGAAGATGAGA
This sequence comes from Coenobita brevimanus, assembly GCF_032717465.1. NCBI lineage: Eukaryota > Metazoa > Arthropoda > Malacostraca > Decapoda > Coenobitidae > Coenobita > Coenobita brevimanus. The sequence continues at coordinate 19,088,069 of NC_137065.1, read as the reverse complement.
GTAAACTGATAACGGAGGGCCAGCGTGGAGGCCTGCTTAGGGGTTATTCAGAGTTACCAATATTAGTTCTTGAAACAGCTAAGTCTAGCACTGAAATGATTGGCAGGAAATCTAGACAATACATTATAAATTTGGTAGTTCCAGGTGAATGTAAATATCACTTAGGCTTCTCCATTCCCTCCTTACATGTATATTTATTACGAAAATGGATTATACGGCATATTTCAAGGGGAAAAAAACAGCAAAAATTAGGAAACGAGTCCACGTGAGGTGTTGTCAGGTGATAATTGGCCAATTCCAGGTGTATGGCACTCTCACTTACCTTATTTCTTTCTTGTATATATTATTTGGTATAAGAATAGGACATAGGGCTTATTTCAATGGATGAAATCAGTGAAAAATTCCAGGGAAGATTTACTTAGCGTAGCATGGCCGGGCAGGCGAGAGGATAGGGTAATGGAGGGGGGGTAGGGAGGGGAGTCAAGAACGGGGAGAAATGGCTAAATTGTCAACAATGGATGGGAGTACAGATGAGATTAGGAGTGCTGGCTAGTGTTGGACATTGGCAGTACTGATAGATGAAACAAGCCCCCACTTGGAAGCCCGGGTGAATTCAAAATAACACAGAATCACAAAAGCGACGCCCCGTGGTATGATCCCTTGCTCCCAAGCATCACGAAAGTGATGCCCCGTGGTTAAGGGGTTAAACGAAGGACCTATCTTGCTTTCTAAAATATACATCGGGATAATATTTGATAAGAGTCTCTTACGGGTTTGTAATTTAAAAAAAAAACTGTGTGAAGGTATAAGTTAGCCAGTAATTTCTGCGGGTCTTATAGGAACATGTGTAACTAGAAAATGTGGTTCGCCGGTATCTCCCAGTATTATGAAGTATGCCATTGTACAGGGAGGTATATCTTCATTACACGTTATAAAAATGGCGAAGTATCCACGTTTTAATGTGTATTCTTGCTACCTACAGGTGACTTTATTCAGAACTGGAAATGTCCCTCGCAATGAACTGTTAATGACAGCAGTATCAGATTCATCTTATTTGACGTGTCTGCCAGCTGAAATGAAACAGTAAGAATGTAGCAAGAATAGAATAAAAAAAACATGTCAGTGTAACCCTGAATCTGTATTTAGATTACCTGAGAAAGACAGAGTGATTGTCAAAAAATATGCTTCCCCATGCTGGCTAGGTACGAAATATTTAAAAAAAATCCTATCGAAAAAAAGCAAGGAAAAGCGCCACCTTACTGTAGGAGTGAGACAATATCAACACTTTCATTACATACCTGTGGAGGGGGAAATTGGAATGAGTGTGACTTAAGACTTTGTGAAGGTCGCACTAATTACGGATGACGATTTTTGGTGGAATAGGTGAATTATATTAACGACATAGGTTAATACAAGTGCTTGTGGGCCCTTCGGGCCCCTCGGACTTGCTCCTGCGTAGGGCTCTCGAGCTTATGTGCTGTTCTAGTGTAACGTTGTCACTTGGATTTTTTGCAGCTAACCAATAGATCATGTTATTTTCAGCTTCGGGAATGGAACCCAGTTTATTTTAGTTCTACCTCTGAACAAAAAACTCTATGGAGATCCCATGCCGGGCTTTGGGAGCAGCGTTTTTTGGTCAAAATGTGATTGCTCATTAAATATAGTAAAAGTTTTTCAATCGTGATTGAACCAAGTTTTTTCACATCAGCGAATTTTTTGTGGTTTTTGTGCCAATTTTGGTGCGATTTGAATGTGCAGTTTCGGCTGCCCAAAATACACACACACACACACACACACACACACACACACACACACACACACGCCTACTGTTAGAGTATATTAGATTAACAGGGCATCAGAGTAATAAGGAATGTGGATTAATCAAAGCCGAAGTGGACGAAATTAATGAAATAGGTTACTAGATTAAACTAAGAAGAGATTACCTGGAAATCTACGTAATGATGAACGAGAAGCAGTCAGTAGAACAGGTGGACGATGTTAATGACGTGGGCCAGTGTTTTTACAGAAACAAGCCTGCGTATTAAAGGCACATGGCAATAACACTGACAATAAAATATATCCATAATAATAATAATAATAATAATAATAAACAGAAACAACCACAACCGCAACAACAACAACAACAAGAATAAAATAATAATAGTAATAATAATAATACTAATAATACTAATAATAATAATAATAACAATTATAATAATAATAATAATTATTATTATTATTATTATTATCATCATCATCATCACTACCTTCACCATCATCATCATCGTCATCATACGGACTTCCTTTCCCACCTTAGGGCAGGGTGAGGACTAGCAATGTCTAGACAGCCCAAATTGCCCAATCCAATGAGCCACGCTTCCATTCAAGCCCCCGGAATCCTGGCTCTATCTGAGATGCCAAAAACATTCACCACGTTCTGTAGCTTCACGTAAACGCATCCGATTGAGTCAATCCGGACGCTTTCACGTTAAAAAGGGGTGCCAGATCCCTGATCATGCGCTTCTTCTCACAATATTCATCCAACCAGCTCGTTCTCTTTTTAGTTCCATAGCCATACCGACTTCCAAACCTCTCTTCCTCACACACTCATCCACCATATCCCTCCACCTTCTCCTTGGCCTTCCCCGCCTTCCCCCTCCTTCAAATTCGCTCAGATATACCTTTTTTCACCATTCTATTGTTATCTATTCTCTCCACATGACCAAATCATTCCAGTACACTCTCTTCGATTCTGGTGACCACAGTCTTCCTCACTCCACATCATTCACGAATCACACTACCTCGTATCCTATCCACTCATTGTACTCCACATACATTCCTCAGCAGTCTCATCCCCATTGCTCTCACTCTTGCCTTTTCATTTTCATGCCACACCATAGTCTCACATCCATATGTTAAAGTTGGCACCAACACTTCTTCATGCACGCCTTATGCAGCTGCAACACTCAAACCTCCGTTTCTTATCAAGGCCTTCATTGCACCAGCTACTTTCCTTCCTTATGTCACTTTATTTTCTTATTTTGCACATTTTCCTCTTTTTTTTTTCTTATCAATGTACCAAAGTATTTGAACTCTCACCAATTCCAGTCTCTCTCCATTCACTGTAGCATTGCACTGAGAGTCACCTATTCTCTCAATAACCATCACTTTACTCTTTTCTACATTTACTCTCAAGGCACGACTCTCAGAGACACCAGCAAAACTCTGCACTAGTCTACCAAGTTCTTGTCCTGTATTTGCAAGTAGTCCAGCATCATCAGCATACAACAAATTTGAGATATTCCATCCATCACCATTCATTACCAATGCCATCCCTCTCTATATTACTCGTGTTTTTATTTCTCTCATCACCCCAGCCATATATATATATATATATATATATATATATATATATATATATAGATAGATAGATATATAGATAGATATATAGATAGATAGATATATATATATATATATAGACATAAATATATATATATATATATATATATATATATATATATATATATTGAACAACCATCACACAACCTTGTCGCACGCCCACACCAATCGTGAACCATTCACTTAGATGCCCGTTAATAGTTACACATGCTCACTACCATCATAAAAACTCCTGATGGCATCTAGCAGCTTACCATCTACACCGTATATGCGCAAAACCTTCCACAATCCTTCATTGTCTACTTTGTCATATGCTTTATCCAGATCCACAAATGCCATAAACACCATATAGTCCTTCTCACAAGCCTTCTCCACTATCTGTCTCACTGTAAATATTTGATCCACACATCCTCTGCCACTCCTAAAGACACCCTGTTCATCACTCATAACGACTTTTGATGTCTTTTTTACTTTCTCTATAATAATTCTTCCTTATATATACCTTGCCTACCACACTCAATAAACTTATGCCACAATAATTCTTGCACTCACTTCGCTCACCTTTATTTTTGTACAGGGGGACAATCACAGCCTTTTTCCACTCTGCTGGCACAGTTTCAATCATCCATGCCTTCTTACATATCTCCAACAAGCACTTAATTCCGCTCTCTCTACTACAATTAATTATCTCTGCATACACCTCATCAACCGCAGCTGCTATCCCATTTTTCAGCCAAATCACAGCGCTCTTCACCTGTGCAAGTGTCACTGCATTCCTTCTCTGCACGCCCCCCAAGCCAATCAATACAGTGGCTCTGCTCTCTCTATTCCCATTCATCAAGGTTTCAGAGTATTCTTTCCATCTGGTCCTTATTTCATCCCCGTGGGTTAATAGTCTACCACCTGCATCCTTCACACCTTCACATTTCTTTTCGCTTTCACTTCTGCATTTCCGCAGCTCTTTCCAGAATAACTTCCTATTTTCAGAATAATTTCCATTCATTTATCTTCCTAGATCATCATTTACCTCCTTTTTCCTCTTCACTAGTCGCTTCAAATGCTTCTTGCTCTGAATATATTCAGTTCTTATTTCAACTGAACCCTTGTCCTATAACCACTCTAGCCACTTCTTCCTCTTTTCCTCCACTGCTCTCTTAATCTCCTCATCCCACCATCCCGTTCCTTGCTTCATTGTTGTTACTCTTGCCACACCACACACCACTTTAGCGATTCTAAGCAATCCCTCTATGCATTCCATAGGCTGTCCAAATAATAGTAATATTATTATTATTAACATTGAGATTAGTAAAGCCAACAACAACAACAATAATAATAATTTATAATTATAATGATAAAATTATTATTATTATTATTATTATTATTGTTATCATTATTATTATTATTATTATTATTATTATTATTATATTTATATTATTATTATTGTTATTACTCTATTATTATTATTATTATGATATTTTTATTATATTTATATTTATTATTATTATTATATTTATATTTATTATTATTATTGTTATTATTATTATTATAATTATTATATTTATATTATTATTATTGTTATTATTATTTTATTATTATTATTATTATTATTATTATTATATTATTATATTTATATTTATTATTATTATTATATTTATTATTATTATTATTATTGCGAGTGGATGGTGAGCTGAGTGAGTTCTTTGATCTCAATGTGGGACTGAAACAGGGGTGTGTAATGTCTCCATGGCTGTTTAATATATATATGGATGGGATCGTAAAGGAGGTACAAGGTAGGGCAGTGGATGTGGGGGTGGCCCTAATGAATGAGGGTGAGATTTGGAAGCTTCCGGTGTTGCTGTTTGCTGATGATACAGTATTGTTGAGTGAAGATGAATGGGAGTTGCAAGGTTTGGTGAATGAATTTGGGACAGTGTGTAGGAGGAGGAAGCTGAAAGTTAATGTAAACAAAAGTAAAGTTATGGTGTTTGAGAGGAATGAAGTCACAGAGTGTGCAGTGAGGTTGGATGGTGAGGATATGGAGAATGTGAGTGCATTCAAGTACTTGGGTAGTGTGATGAGTAAGGATGGAACTTTGGGGGATGAAGTACGTGAAAGGGTACAGCAGGGAAGGAAGGTTGTTGGCACACTGAAAGCAGTGATGAGAAATAGGGAGGTGAGTATGGAAGTTAAGAAGTCACTGCATGATGGGATTGTGATCCCTACCCTGACGTATGGAAGCGAGGCGTGGACCTTGCAAGAGGGGAACAAGTCAAGAGTGAGAGCAGTGGAAATGAGTTACTTGAGAGGAGCATGTGGAGTGACATGGAGGGACAGGTTGACGAATGAAGAAGTGAAGGAACGTTGTGGGGTAGATGTGGATGTGGTTGAAAAGATTAGGAGAAATACACTGAGGTGGTTTGGACATGTGGAGAGGATGGAGAATGAAAGACTGACTAAGAGGGTGTATGTAGGTGAGGTGGAGGGAGGGAGAGGGAGGGGTAGACCGAGGATGAGGTGGAGGGATGGAGTTGAGAGGTATATGAGGGAGGGGGGGGTGAGTTGGGGGGAGGGGAGTCAAATGGTGGGTGACAGAGTGACTTGGAGGCGTTTTGTCTGCGGCCACCCTTTGCGGGATTAGGGCGTCGGCTATAGATAGATAGATAGATTATTATTATTATTATTATTATTGTTATTATTATTATTATTATTATTATTATCATGATCATTTGGTGCTTCTAAGAATAAAAGAAGTAGCATGTCAATGTACCGAATAAATTAACAGAATGACAAATTACAGTAGCACTCCTGATTCTACCAACCCCCTAGCCAACTTCCCCTCTGCTCCCTTAGCCCTTTGCCACTCTGTATGCAGGAAGATAGGTTAATGTTTTCTTCGTCCTTGCCCCGACCTCATTGCCAGGGAAGTTAGCGAGTGATTTCCCAGGAGTGGCTGTAACAGAGACAATGAGATTTTCAGTGTTTCCTGCTGTGTTTCCCTAGCGAAACATCTTAAGAGTTTATATGAATTTCGAGAAATTTACTGTATTTCTTACCTCTTTTCGTCGAGGTTTACATGTCTCCTCTATCTAATAATACCTCTGTGCATTTTTTGTGGGATCTTTCTTTTTCAGTACGGTATATTTCTCTAGTTGGTAATTATATGGGTGTATTATGTAGAGTTATTATTTTTTTATTCAGCTGTCTTCACAGTACTGCCTGTGACACAAAGAACTGAAGAAAAGTTGTTTCTTGATCTTATCCCCACGTCTTTTTTTTTTTTTTTTTTTTTACTATATGTTTTGTCCCTAGCAATTTAGTTTCAAAGTTGGTTAAAAGATAGTTTTTTTTTTATTGTTTCGATACACACACACACACACACACACACACATATATATATATATATATATATATATATATATATATATATATATATATATGTAGAGAGAGAGAGAGAGAGAGAGAGAGAGAGAGATCTTCTTTCAGGGGCTCTTGTCCAAGTTCTTTTGGCGTCACAGTCTGTAAAGGTCCATTATTTTGATATTTTAGTGGATTTATTGTCTTGACTTTGTGTTCTAGTGTTTACCTCTGCTTCTGGAGTGATTTATTTTGTTCCCAGATATGGAGACTACACTGACTAAAGAAGAGGATTGGAGGTGGTGGTGCGGTGTTTCCTTCTCTGGTTCAGAAGATATGGAGTGTCGTTTGAGTGATTTAATTATGAACGTTTTTGTTTTTGGTTTTCAGATCATTTTGCTTTCTTTATCTGTATTCGTGGTTGTTTCGTTTTTTTTTTTTCTTATGGTTGATTAAATCATTATGATCTCCGCACTGTGGTGGGAACCTTGCTGGATTTGCTAATTTCTTTATTTTTTCTTCTTCTATTCCTTGTTCTTCTTCGGCATATTTTTTTCTTTCTCTCTTTCTTCTAAACGTATTTAATTATTTGCCATTTCTTTATTTCATCATTTCACTTCAAATTAAATACAATTGTATCTTACACAAAAAAAAAAACCATCCCACACAGACTCAAGTTTCATTTATGATTTAGGATTTTGTGAGGTCAAAGGTCAAATCATAATGACACAGAGTTTAGGACCCAATGTTCTTGTACGATGATATCCGCCAGGGCAGTTTGACAGACATCTCACCCTGTTATAAATGTACTCTACCACCGTCGCAACCGTTTCCTCTTCCTCAAAGCTATGTTGTCAATAATTTATCAGTGAATTGTTTTTCGAGTGGTTTAATATTTAGAGTTCTCATATTTAACTGGTTTAGCCTACATTTGAGTGCCTGTTATTGAGGGATTTTGTTAATTTAAATGTGTGAGTGTGTGTGTGTGTGTGTGTGTGTGTGTGTGTTTTAGGTATTGGGTTTATATGTCGAATGTTTAACATTTTGGTCCTTTTTAAGGGAGTAGTTTCGTCTACTTGTATCTTTAATTTTTTTTTTTAATCTTTTTTAATAAGCTCCATGGAGGTCAGTGGTTGGAATGCGCCAGTCGGAATGACGACCTTGCATATATTTCACAGGCTTTTCGATCATGTACTGGCAGCAAAGGAAGCTTGCTTGTCGTCATGTACTGGACTACTGTCGTCTTGTCCCGTTCTAACAGCTCGTGATAAGGTTAGATGGAATTAGCATTTACCGTTCATATAATGTATGTTATATTTTTCTAGGTGTGATGGAGACAAAGAAGACCAGCCTGATCCACACACACACACACACACACACACACACACACACACACACACATACACGAAACTAGCATGATAAAATAAATCATTACTAATAAACTCCCCAGACAAACAGTGTATTTCCCAGATTCCTTATGTACGGTTTGCAGATGATTACATTTTATAGCTGGTGTTAAAACCTGCGCTGTATGCCGATCGTAAGTTTGTTGATGTTTTGTAAATCTGGCGGGATAGTAGGGTTACCTAAATTGTGGAAGGTCTCATAAGTTAACCAAGTTTTCAGGGTTATTGTGAGTTTAGTATGGGATTCCTTAAGTGCTGCTGAGATTTCGCATGTCTGTAAGTTTTTCGTAAGTCCTATAAGGTTATAGGGTTAACGTAAATTGGTAGTTATCCTATGTTTCGTAAGTTAATAAGGCTATCATAAGTTTGATGCCATCATAACTTTACAATGAGTTTGACAAGAGTGTATTAATTGAACATCTTTCAGGATCTACATTTAGTGTAAATTTTGCGAGTTTCATATTTTGCTGTATCTTGATTAAGCAAAATTTATGGCTGTAGTAAGATTACTTTCCTTTTTCTGCTTTGAAACTACTTTATTTTGCTGTGACATGATGTTTCGAACTGGTGCTGTTAGACATAGCCATAAATTCCATGATCAAAATTTACAGTGTATCATTATGCAATTCAAATCAAAAGAGACAGTAGCGGCCGTACCTAGGAAACGCAAGGGAACAAGTTAGTTTACATTTCCACTTAAAATCGTCGAAAATGCATCAGTGTCTAATCCTTTTGTATTTTTTATGTGCCCTTGATAAAAATCTGTTTTTAAGACAGTAAGCATCTCTTCCATAACAATACATTACCTAAGCCTGGAAACATGCTCAGGAAAACAAACGTGAAATGGGACCAACTGACATTGGTTCTGGAAGGATGGTTCAGAGATCAGAATGAAGTTTACAAGGCTAGCGAGGTACAAAGTGTTGAGGGTTGTTATGGATGGGGAGGTGCTGCTAGGCTTGCTATGATACATGGAATATGTGCCTGAGTCAGTCCATCAGTATTCAGCAAAAGGAAAATGCAACAGTCAGTGTGTTTACACATGAAAATTTTCCTAACTACTGTTCGAAAACGTTAAATATCTCACGTTACATTTACGGTCTGTTGTTATAGTACCCAGCTGATTGGGTACAAATCGTTATTTTACCACCACACACCACCTAAAACAACGCCAAGTCTCATAACACCACACCACATCAAACCATCTCTCTCTCTCTCTCTCTCTCTCTCTCTCTCTCTCTCTCTCTCTCACACACACACACACACACACACACACACACACACACACACACACACACACACACACACTAACTTTACAGCCAGCCAGCCAGACCAGCACTGTTTTCACCGAGTTCCACCGTCGCCAGTTTTCCTCGCGTGTTCCAAATAAAAGATATCTTTAATTATCACGAGTTGCAGTGGTGGCAGGAGTTGCCGTTTATTGCCACGCAGGGAAAGATGAAGGAGAGAGAGAGAGAGAGAGAGAGAGAGAGAGAGAGAGAGAGAGAATAAGGGTATGAGTGTGAAGCAGACAGGGATAGAAAAAAAATGAGGAATGTAAGGGATGGAGCATCACCCGGCGTAGTATTCTATACCCTGTTAGATTGACTTGCGCAGCTAAGATGTATGGGGCGAGTAGGGAGTGTTTGATTCGTGGCTGCTGCATGGCCACCGATGATGTAAATCTACAGCTCTTGTTATATATATATATATATATATATATATATATATATATATATATATATATATATATAATAGGACAAGTTTATGGTAGGAGACTTATTCACAGAGTTAGAGAAAGAACAGAGAAAATAGTTGGAGAAGAACAGGGAGGCTTTAGGAAGGGAAGAGGTTGTGTAGATCAGATATTCATTCTTAGATCTTTAGTGGAAAAGTTTTTAGAGAAGGGAAAGAAGTTGTATGCGGCTTTCATGGATTTGGAGAAAGCATATGACAGGGTGGATAGACAAGGATTGTGGAAAGTATTAAGAATATATGGAGTAGATGGGAAGTTGTTGAATGCTGTGAAGAGTATGTACGATGGTGCGAAGGCTGCAGTGCGTGTGGATGGTGAACTAAGTGAATTTTTCTCTTTGAAAGTTGGGTTGAAACAGGGATGTGTCATGTCTCCATGGTTGTTCAATCTGTACATGGATGGGGTAATAAAAGAGGTACAAGGTAGGGTAGTGGATGTTGGAGTGGCCCTAGTGAGAGAGGATAGTGTTTGGAAACTCCCTGTACTGTTGTTTGCAGATGATACTGTGTTGTTGAGTGAAGACGAAGGGGAGCTGCAAGGCTTGGTGGATGAGTTTGGGAGAGTGTGTAAGAAACGGAATCTAAAGGTGAATGTAGGGATGGTCTTTGAGAAAGGTGAAGTCAGTGAATGTACAGCGAGGTTGGATGGTGAGGAATTGGAAAATGTTAGTACGTTTAAGTACTTGGGTAGTGTGATGAGTAAGGATGGAGGTTTGGAGGGTGAAGTGCTTGAAAGGGTACAGCAGGGAAGGAAGGTTGCTGGTTCTTTGAAAGCAGTGATAAGAAACAGGGAGGTGAGCATGGAAGTGAAAAAGTTACTACATGACAGTATTGTGATACCAACTCTAACGTACGGAAGTGAAGCTTGGACGTTGTTGGAAGGACACAAGTCAAGAGTGAGAGCAGTGGAAATGAGTTACTTAAGAGGAGCCTGTGGAGTCACATGGAGAGACAGGCTGACGAATGAGGATATAACGGAGCGTTGTAGTGTGGATGTGGATGTGATAGGAAGCGTTATGAGGAACACACTGAGGTGGTTTGGCCATGTGGAGAGGATGGAGGGTGAAAGACTGAGGAAGAAAGTGCATCTGAGTGAGGTGGAGGGGGGAAGAGGGAGGGGGAGGCTGAGGATGAGATGGAGGGATGGGGTAGAGAGGTATATGAGAGAGGGGGGTGTGAGGTGGGAGCAGGGCAGTGAAATGGCGGGGGACAGGGCGACTTGGAGGCGATTTGTTTGTGGCCACCCCAAACGGGATTGAGGCGTCTGGCAATATATCTATATATATATATATATATATATATATATATATATATATATATATATATATATATATATATATCCCGTATATAAATTGCCTGCAATATAAGCAGCCAATTTAAATATGGAATAATTTCCGAAACTAAAGATGTCAGTATTAACTAAAATATACTGTTATCAAAGAAAATTAAAGTTGATTATAAAATTTCAAAAAACGATGAGTGACATTTGAAGTAAATTATCTACCCACGGTGCACACCCACGTCCGCATGTTGCACTACAGTACATGCCTGCATATACTTCAATGACATCATCGGCGGCCAATCAGCAGCCGCGAATCAAACACACCCTACTTGCCCCATACATCCCAGGAGCACAAGTCAGTCTAATTGACTATGGTAGTCTAAATAAATTCCCAGACATCTCATTATTACAGCCATATTTTTGGATTGTGGCATATTAATATCTTCGTGTGTATTATAATATAATGGAAACTGTCGGCGTTTAAATCATATAAATAATAACTAAAGGAAAAAATTATTTGCAACTTTTTTTTTTTTGTGTCCGACTCTGGGCATAGGCTTCGCAGCCTACTCTCAAGGCCCAGTAGTCCTCCTACATAGCCTACCATACACTTCTAACTTGACAAATACATGCTAGGAATGAGGTGCTGGAAAAGTTCCTAAGCTGTAAAATACGGCCTTGTCTGGGAAAGAGGTCAGTGATATGATGATGATGACGAATAGGCATAATAAATCGCTTAAAAATCGTGTTCCGAAGCCTACAACGTTATCCAGTATAAAATGAACAATCGAAGGACTGATGCACACAGAGTCCAGGCTGACTACACCTCCTTGTTATTTATTGGCTTTAAAGTCCGCCTGATTCCTAAATTCTGACGCTGATTTTTTGCGTTTACATTTTTTGGGCTTCGTTGTAGCGTCTACGCTTTGTTAACGGAATTTTGAGTTGTTAGAACTATATGTTGCAGATGGAAGAGTTGGACGGAATTAAAATGATAATACAGTAGTTAGTATATAACTCTTCTTAATCAAATGTTGGCAAGAATAAAGAACTTAAAGTGTGTCCATAACAGCGAAATAGCTGATTAAAGTCCGAACTGTGAGATCTCATTTTCCCTAAATAAGCCTAACAATCTAACCTAAAGAAAAAAAGAACTGAGGTAAGGCAAGAACGACGGTCTATACACCACGGTGTACTCGATTTGACAACATGCAGCTTCCACGCCTCATCTCTCCAAAAGCTGGACATATCTTCAACAACTACGCAACCCTATTAATCCAAAATTACAACATCATAGGTACTGGTAGAAAAGATAAATACTCAGGTACAGTCCAGAGAGACCTGGAAGGGCATACCTGACTCCATGTTCCCAGCCAGTTAAGGCAAGGACAAGACGTGCTCCGAGAAAAAAAAAATGAGTATATACAATATATACACCACACACCCATCATCTACGTGTACTGCAACCTCTCAGGCGGTCTCCGGGATCTTACACTCTAGTACTACCGAATTTCCCTGATAGCTCTGCATACCTCCTACAGGCAAATTTGACCACTGTGGAGTTGGCTGCCTAAATGGATTTCCAGTCTTAACGGGAGTATACTGTAATGGACCTCCAACCTTGGTCGGGGTGAGTCCGGGTGGGCCTAACATGTCCTCCAACGCTCTAATACGCTCAAAACACTCATCAATTGCGGATGGTTCCTGTTTCACCTCTACTCCCTCTGGCATTTCAGTTTCAATGTCAATCAATTTTTCAACACGGGACTCCATCATAAGTTATACAAACGTGAGCAACCCCAGGAGGTGAATGCTCAACTACGAAAATGCCCCAGCTGCAACTTGAGCAACCCCAGGAGGTGAATGCTCAAGTACGAAAATGCCCCAACTGCAATTTGAGCAACCCCAGGAGGTGAATGCTCAACTGCAACACCAAAATAGTACACACTACAAATACACATACCTTATAATTCTACGTATAATGCTAGGTACATATACCTTTGAGAACTGGGGGATGAGCTATTACTTTAATTTCAAGTTAAATTACCGTCACATTAATAGGTCATCCCAACGCTGAGCCACCACTTGTGCTGTCACCTCTGCGATCCAGACTTTTACATGGTCAAAAGGGTCAGAAAACAAGTCACTATTGATGACCACTGTGTGCTGGAACGGTCAGGAACTCAGATTGATGGAGACTCTCTCCCAATAGCGGCCTCTTTGCTTGCGTTTATTAGATTTCAAGTGGCCAAGTTAAGAGTGGTAGCATGCCAAAATGACAGGGCCAGTCTCCAACTAGGCCAACCCAAGCCCAACCTTCGCAGTTTCCCAGAATGCTTCTAAGTTACACGTTAATAAACTACTAGGTAAGCTCTACACCACCAGTTCTCAGGGGTTATACAAACAATAAAGTTCGAGTGGGAGGGAATGTGTATTAACAAGACCAAAAAGTAGAAATCTTCCCCAGTTACTTGCTTTACAGATTAATCATGAATCAATTGGCACATTGTTCGAAAAATATATCTCTATATGGTCCTAATATCAAATGCACAAAACTTAGCTCCTCTGTCCCGGTCCAAAGTGTTTCTTCATAATTGTCCCTCTGAAAACCTAGTTCACTGGTCCATTCCTCTGCCACTGCCGACCTTGACCTCATCACGGGGACCTTGATTCACTGGGACTTCGACCTCCACGTCTGGACTTGGACTCACTGGTACTTAGACCTCCACACTTGGACTTGGACTCACTCAGGTACTTCGACCTCCACACTGGGACCCGCTAGAAGTTAATATGAATATTGAATAACTGCTCTCCTCATTGCAAGTAATCCTTTCACATGATCAGGAAGGTCTCATAATAAAGAAACATGAGTTACAACACTCGGCATCTCAAGTAATAACAGAATAACACATGGCACCACAGACACACTGGTCTGCTCAAAATAATACTTATTGTAGGGATAACATGGAAGAAAAAAAATACTGTAACAAATACAGTAAGCATGAATAACTATGACTCTAACCATGAAAATCATCACTGTATCAATATCATTGTGCCTCACAAAGTAACTATGTGAACATTTACTCACAACATAGCCCTAATAAGTACTGAATTACCAAGTCATTTCAACACAATAATAAATAATTCACAGTCCCTGGGCACCTGATACTTGGCCTACAAAAATCACACATTTATCTGAGGCTCAGACAGAACTAGCTAGTATTCTCTTCCTTCCAGTTTCTAAATAATAATATAAAGTACAGTACACAAAAATATGGGAAATACCTCACTATTCAGCTCAAAAATGTAAGGGAGGTGAGCGGGAACACAGGACTCGCTTCTCCAAAGGCTAATGGCGTCACCGTTACACCTCCTGAGGAACGACAACACTTGATTCTACCCGAGTCCGCTTCTTTATTTCGTCACTAATATCACTCGTGTGATATCACTATTCACTCTTCAACATATTGGACATATCATTAATATTAAATTACTTACAGAATTCCTTGGAGGGAGGGGGGGAAGGATGATGACAGTACCGACTAACTGCCACTTACCACGGCCGGTGAGTAAGTGAGACACGCCAAAACTGCGTATGCAAAGGGAAGGGGGGGATGATGGCGTATGCAATTTAAGATTTTAATTATTACAGACTCGAGATACACTCAGTGTGATGTCTTTCCCCTTACAATCGATTACTCAAAAAAAAAAAAAACATTCTCTAGTTACAATAATTACTCAGCAACCTCTCTTTCTTTATACTCTTACATCGAAAAATAATGAAAATTATTGTGCTTTACATCATTCCGCGCACGCGTACATTATGCTGGATTATGTGAACAAAGGCACATGTTCCCATCGACTCAAGATTTTATATTATAAAGAGACTTAATACTAGTGAATTACAGTAGGAAAAAAAAAGTGACTTAGCAACTAGGTAATTAATTTATGTTCTGGACACGTCCGCATGGTAAAGCCATGCCTCTGCCACTCGCTCTCACTTAACCGAACTTTTGGTCATATAAAATAAACTAGATACAACTCATTATCACTTCCGGGCACTACATTCCCCCACGGTTAGGGAAGACCAAAAGTTTTGCAATTGGACCTGAACTCCTCGGAAATGCCCAGTACCCATACTTAACACACACGGTACACAGGTTCAGCTACTTGACCAGTCTCCCTCAATACTGCTACTGTGGGGTGTTTCACACGCTCCTTGCTCGTGAGGGGAAACCAATCTGCACGCCTCGAAAACACCAGCCAACGTGTCCTATACTGCGACTGTGGGATATTACATAAGCTCCATGCTTGAGAACAGTCGGCGGCTATCATCTCCACAAAAAAATAATCCTCTACCACGAGTAAATTTTCTCCTGCTACTCACTATATGCAAATGACGACGTATGTCACTCACCAGGCATATTACTCATAAGAAGAATGTCCTGCTACCAAGAGAAACGTTGTGCTTAGTTAAGAGTAACACGAGTCGCTCCACTGCGTTCTGTCCAGAGAGACTGAATGAAACCTACCTACCTCTCCTAACATGCGAGAGCCCCATAGTTCAACTTCTCCAAGCCCTATAGAGAAACTGGAAACTTCCCCTCTCTCTCTGAGCAATCCTATACTACAGTTTGGGTATTACATATACTCAGTGCTCGAGGTTCTCAAAGCAAGTAGGAAACCTCCAGGTGGAGACCTTCAGGTAGAACTGCCCCTCAGGTGTACAGTTCTCTAACTCTGGGGGAAAAAAATTAAAGTCCTAACTGTGAGATCTCATTTTCCCTAAATAAACCTAACAATCTAACCTAAAGAAAAAAAGAACTGAGGTAAGGCAAGAACGACGGTCTATACACCACGGTGTACTCGATTTGACAACATGCAGCTTCCACGCCTCATCTCTCCAAAAGCTGGACATACCCTCAACAACTACTCAACCCTATTAATCCAAAATTACAACATCATAGGTACTGGTAGAAAAGATAAATACGCAGGTACAGTCCGGAGAGACCTGGAAGGGCATACCTGACTCCATGTTCCCAGCCAGTTAAGGCAAGGACAAGACGTGCTCCGAGAAAAAAAAATGAGTATATACAATATATACACCACACACCCATCATCTACGTGTACTGCAACCTCTCAGGCGGTCTCCGGGATCTTACACTCTAGTACTACCGAATTTCCCTGATAGCTCTGCATACCTCCTACAGGCAAATTTGACCACTGTGGAGTTGGCTGCCTAAATGGATTTCCAGACTTAACGGGAGTATACTGTCATGGACCTCCAACCTTGGTCGGGGTGAGTCCGGGTGGGCCTAACATGTCCTCCAACGCTCTAATACACTCAAAACACTCATCAATTGCGGATGGTTCCTGTTTCACCTCTACTCCCTCTGGCATTTCAGTTTCAATGTCAATCAGTTTTTCAACACGGGACTCCATCATAAATTATACAAACGTGAGCAACCCCAGGAGGTGAATGCTCAACTACAAAAATGCCCCAGCTGCAACTTGAGCAACCCCAGGAGGTGAATGCTCAAGTACGAAAATGCCCCAGCTGCAACTTGAGCAACCCCAGGAGGTGAATGCTTAACTGCAACACCAAAATTGTACACACTACAAATACACATACCTTATAATTCTACATATAATGCTAAGTACATATACCTTTGAGAACTGGGTGATGAGCTATTACTTTAATTTCAAGTTAAATAACCATCACATTAATAGGTCATCCCGACGCTGAGCCACCACTTGTGCTGTCACCTCTGTGATCCAGACTTTTACATGGTCAAAAGGGTCAGAAAACAAGTCACTATTGATGACCACTGTATGCTGGAACGGTCAGGAACTCAGATTGATGGAGACTCTCTCCCAATAGCGGCCTCTTCGCTTGCGTTTATTAGATTTCAAGTGGCCAAGTTAAGAGCGGTAGCATGCCAAAATGACAGGGCCAGTCTCCAACTAGGCCAACCCAAGCCCAACCTTCGCAGTTTCCCAGAATGCTTCTAAGTTACACGTTAATAAACTACTAGGTAAGCTCTACACCACCAGTTCTCAGGGATTATACAAACAATAAAGTTCGAGTGGGAGGGAATGTGTATTAACAAGACCAAAAGGTAGAAATCTTCCCCAGTTACTTGCTTTACAGATTAAACATGAATCAATTGGCACATTGTTCGAAAATTATATCTCTATATGGTCCTAATATCAAATGCACAAAACTTAGCTCCTCTGTCCCGGTCCAAAGTGTTTCTTCATAATTGTCCCTCTGAACACCTAGTTCACTGGTCCAGTCCTATGCCACTGCCGACCTTGACCTCAGCACTGGGACCTTGATTGACTGGGACTTCGACCTCCACGTCTGGGCTTGGACTCACTGGTACTTAGACCTCCACACTTGGACTTGGACTCACTCAGGTACTTCGACCTCCACACTGGGACCCGCTAGAAGTTAATATGAATATTGAATAATTGCTCTCCTCATTGCAAGTAATCCTTTCACATGATCAGGAAGGTCTCATAATAAAGAAACATGAGTTACAACACTCGGCATCTCAAGTAATAACAGAATAACACAAGGCACCACAGACACACTGGTCTGCTCAAAATAATACTTATTGTAGGGATAACATGGAAGAAAAAAAATACTGTAACAAATACAGTAAGCATGAATAACCATAACTCTAACCATGAAAATCATCACTGTATCAATATCATTGTGCCTCACAAAGTAATTATGTGAACATTTACTCACAACATAGCCCTAATAAGTACTGAATTACCAAATCATTTCAACACAATAATAAATAATTCACAGTCCCTGGGCACCTGATACTTGGCCTACAAAAAATCACACATTTATCTGAGGCTCAGACAGAACTAGCTAGCATTCTCTTGCTTCCAGTTTCTAAATAATAATATAAAGTACAGTACACAAAAATATGGGAAATACCTCACTATTCAGCTCAAAAATGTAAGGGAGGTGAGCGGGAACACAGGACTCGCTTCTCCAAAGGCTAATGGCGTCACCGTTACACCTCCTGAGGAACGACAACACTTGATTCTACCCGAGTCCGTTTCTTTATTTCGTCACTAATATCACTCGTGTGATATCACTATTCACGCTTCAACATATCGGACATATCATTAATATTAAATTACTTACAGAATTCCTTGGAGGGAGAGGGGGAAGGATGACGACAGTACCGACCAACTGCCACTTACCACGGCCGGTGAGTAAGTGAGACACGCCAAAACTGCGTATGCAAAGGGAAGGGGGGGATAACGGCGTATGCAATTTAAGATTTTAATTATTACAGACTCGAGATACACTCAGTGTGATGTCTTTCCCCTTACAATCGATTACTCAAAAAAAAAATAACATTCTCTAGTTACAATAATTACTCAGCAACCTCTCTCTCTTTATACTCTTACATTGAAAAATAATGAAAATTATCGTGCTTTACATCATTCCGCGCACGCGTACATTATGCTGGATTGTGTGAACAAAGGCACATGTTCCCATCGACTCGAGATTTTATATTATAAAGAGACTTAATACTAGTGAATTACAGTAGGAGAAAAAAGGTGACTTAGCAACTAGGTAATTAATCTATGTCCTTGACACGTCCGCATGGTAACAGCCATGCCTCGGCCACTCTCTCTCACTTAACCGAATTTTTGGTCATATAAAATAAACTAGATACTACTCATTATCACTTCCTGGCACTACACCACTAGGGGCTCCATGCTGATTGGAAGTCTGTCAGTACCATAATCATACTAAAACATTATGTGTAGGAGTTATTCTTTAAAAAATGTGCTGTCGTCTACAGTTTTCACATTCAAGAAATTTAAGACAAAACTTAAATCTGGATCAAAGTTCACTGTACAGTGTGTGTTAGACCCTCTAAAATGCACGGCTACACAACGTCAATAATAAGATCAAGTGACGCCAAGCACAACAAACCTCACTCGACAGAGGGTATTTTAATGCTGTTAAATACTAAATCGATATTGCCATTTAGCATCAGTACACAAATATAATATATGGTATTGGTGCAAATGTTTTCAAGTTACCCCTGTTGAAAATCCTTGGTCTTGCATTTGACCTTTCATGGTCACTCAAGGTCAAATGAAAACCCTTATGAGACTTCCTGTATCTTGATAACAGTAAATATCTCTATCTTCAACCATTTTCGATATATGCAGTGGCCTCCTGATTACCTGTGACCTTGAGCTTGACCTTTCAAGGTCACTCAAGGTCAAAGGTCTTGGTGCCAAATGAAAGTCCATATTACGAGTTCATGTATGTTGATAATAATAAATATCTTTAACCGGCTTCAAGTTATAGCCCTCTCAAAATCCATTACCTTGATTTTGACCTTTCAAGGCCACTCAGTTACCTCCAAAATTTAATAACTTTCTTTTCGGACCAGTGTCAACATAAAAAGAAAGTTTCATGTAATTCCATCTAGCCCTTTTTGCATTATGTTGCCGACAAACAAATAAACAAACAAACAAAATTGACCAAAAACAAAACATCATTCCAAGCAAGACACAACAAAGATAGATTTACTCTAATTTGCTTGCAATAACTTACTAATTTCTGTGGGCATCTTCAGTCAAAAGTGTTGAAAAAAGCAATATAAACAAAAATCTTAACTATGTAATGTAATTTACTGTAAGTTGAAATTCTTAATGTTGCCAAAAAAAGTTACGGAAGGGATAAAATAATACTCATGTTTATATCCTCGCTTGCGTAGTGAGAATGGATATTACGGGTTGCTCATCGCACGTGCACGCATTGTGTGTGTGTGTGTGTGTGTGTGTGTGTGTGTGTGTGTGTGTGTGTGTGTGTGAGAGAGAGAGAGAGAGAGAGAGAGAGAGAGAGAGAGAGAACACTAAACTTTTCTATTTGATTTTGACCAAATTAGGTGAGAAGGTAAAAGGATGGCCAAGGAATTAGTCTATTGTTTTTGAGAACAATAAGTCTAAGGTCAATGTCACAGGGTTATGTCATATTTTGAACTATTAAAGTGAGCTTAAACAGTTCTTATCCATTTAAACCACCTTTGAGGGAAGTGTTTAGGGTCATGCAAGAACGAAGGGGTTCGATCTGAGAACAATCAGTCAAAAGACAAAGTCACAAATCATGGTCAAATTTCGACCCGTGCCTCTGTGTGTGAACATAATATCTATAATAATTTTGATTTAATCCGGAACAAACTGTGGTAGTGTTTAGAACAACATACCTTAATGTCAAGGTCAAATCATATGGTCTACTTCAACAGTGTTTATCCAATTTATACTGAACATTGCCCCAGAGTTTAGAGAAGAGTAATTTGGTGGTTCAAAATAGTAAAACGTTTTAAATTTTTAGATAATGGTATTTTTTCCCATTCTTTGGTGTAATATAAATCAGTGACATCATTTTTAATAAAATTAAATTTCGTCCTGGGGCTCCTCATCGAACTCAAAAATTTTGATACTTTTTTCTTTGTGATTTTAGCTTACTGTGTTAATTTATATTCAAATCCCTTCAACCTGCATCTCATTTTGTTCGTCTCAATGAGAAAATGAGGAGTAAAGGAATAAGAATCACATAATTTGTACCTAGACAGTGTCTAGGTACAGTGGACAGAGACAAAAGCAATCCTCATTTTTGTAAGTCCCGGCTACATAGAAGGGAAGCTACTAGCAGTGGCAGAGCTCGAAGATGGGACTAGTAAATCCCAAGCAAAAGCAACAATGGATGCCCTGAACAATTGGGAAGTAGGTGATGCAGTTCTAGGACTTTGCTACGACACTGCTGCCAGCAACACAAGACGAATTCAAGGTGAAGTAGGTAGGCTTGAAAGGATGTTGGGGAAAAAGCTGCTACGACTAGAATGCAAGCACCATGGTCTTGAGCTAGTGATAGGTGCGATTTCAAAAATACTTTTTGGAAGGACTGCAAGTCCTTTTGAATCAAAGTTCAAAGAACTGAAAAAGAGTTGGTCGACAATAGATAAGGAGAAATTCATTATACTTCCGGTCGATGACGAGTGGTTAATTGATATCCAAGGTGAAGTTATCACTTACATTCAAGAACTGAACCAAAACTAGAAATGATTTTTTGCGGGATGACTATCGTGAGGTAGGAAAACTGACACTGACAGTACTCGGAGTCACCGACATTCCGGAAGCCAAATTCCGCCGTCCAGGTGCCTACTATCATGCACGCCGGATGTCCAAGCTGATATATTATACCAAAATGTATTTGTTTGGTAACCAATTGAACCTTGATCAGGAACTGAAAGCGTCTTTGAAAAGGATGGTGTATGTGCTGCCTTGGCTCAGAGCTCCAGTTGCTGTTTGTGTGTGTGTGTGTGTGTGTATATATATATATATATATATATATATATATATATATATATATATATATATATATATATATATATATATATATATATATATATATATATATATATATATATATATATATATATATATATATATATATATATATATATATATGTGTGTGTGTGTGTGTGTGTGTGTGTGTGATTTTTATCTTTATCCTGAATTACTAAAAACAGCACATTGATAAGAAGCTACTGGATTATATATATATATATATATATATATATATATATATATATATATATATATATATATATATATATATATAAACTATTACAATATTTAAGGTTAGCTTTGTTGGTATTCTTACCTGCCACTGCGTTGCCATGAAGCAGTCGGGGTTTCAGTGATTATAATGTTGTTGATATTGATAGTGGCGTCAACAACGACGACAACGATTACACTGACAAAGATGAAGTGGGCGGTTAAGATAATGATGATGGCGATGATGATGATGATGATGATGATCTGAAACGAAAACACAGTCGCTCAAAGTAGTTACTATTAATTAGTGTTATTTTTCTAAGACCATTTAAGAAAGCAAAGCCTCATATTTGGAAAAAACGGATAAACATTTTCGAACGAAGCAACGAAAAATTTACGAAGAGAAAATGTAAATAGGGATGAAACATGTCCGCGCTCCAGGCCGAAACCTGCCAAAATGTGCCAAAAAGTTTAAGTGAGTTTGGAGAGCCAAATTGGGCGTGGTAATATTAGTGATGGGGCGTGGGTGGGGTGGGTGGATCGTGGGGGGTGGGAAAGTGGGAAGGATAGAATGACGTTAGGAGGATGATGAAGGGGTATGAGTGAGATAGTGGAAGGGTGTGAGAGGAATCGTGGTGGTGTGTGAGTGGGGTGCTGCAGGAATGTGAGTAGGGTTGTGTAGATGTGAGTGCGTTGGTGGAGAGGTGAGTATGGTGGTGGTGGTGGGGTGTGTGTGTGTGTGAGTGGAGCAGTTGTGGGGTGAGTGTAGTGGTGAATGGGAGTGAGTGGGATGGTGGAGGGTTGTGACTAGGGTGGTGGAGGGGTGTGAGTGGAATGATGGAGGGATGTGTTGGTTAGTGGAGGGGTGTGAGTGGGATGGTGAAGGGGTGTGAATGGGGTGGTGGAGGGGTGTGAGTGGGATAGTGGAGGGATGTGTTGGTTAGCGGAGGGAAGTGAGTGGGATGGTGAAGAGGTGTGAGTGGGGTGGTGGAGGAGTGTGAATGGGATGTTGGAGGGGTGTGAGTGGGGTGGTGTAGTGGTGTGAGTGGGGTGGTGGAGGCGTGTGACTGGGGTGATATTGGGGTGTGAATGGGATGGTGGAGGGTTGTGAGTGAGGTGGTGGAGAGGTGTGTGGGGTGGTGGAGGGGTGTGAATGGAGTGGTGTAGGGGTGTGAGTGGGGTCGTGGAGGGGTGTGTGTGGGGTGGTGTAGGGGTTTGAGAGGGATGGTGGAGGGATATGTTGGTTAGCACAGGGGAGTGAGTGGGATGGTGAAGGGGTGTGAGTGGGGTGATGGAGGGGTGTGAGTGGGGTGGTGGAGGGGTGAGTGGGGTGGTGGAGGGGTGTGAGTGGGGTGGTGGAGGGGTGTGAGTGGAGTGATGGAGGGATGTGTGTCGTAGTGGAAGGGTTTGAGTGGGGTTGTGGAGGGGTGTGCGTGGGATGGTGTAGGGGTGTGAGTAGGATGGTGAAGGCATTTGACTGGGGTGATATAGGGGTGTGAATGGGATAATGGAGGGTTGTGAGTGAGGTGGTGGAGAGGTGTGAGTAGTGGTGAAGGGGTGTGAGTGGGGTGGTGGAGAGGTGTGTGAGTTAGTGGAGGGGTTTGAGTGGGGTTGTGGAGGGGTGTGTGTGGGATGGTGTAGGGGTGTGAGTGGGGTGGTGGAGGGGTGTGAGTGGGGTGGTGGCGTGTGATTGGGGTGATATAAGGGAGTGAGTGGGATGGTGAAGGGGTGTGAGTGGGGTGGTGGAGGGGTGTGAGTGGGGTGGTGGAGGGGTGTGATTGGGGTGATATAGGGGAGTGAGTGGGATGGTGAAGGGGTGTGAGTGGGGTGGTGGAGGGGTGTGAGTGGGGTGATGGAGGGGTGTGTGTCGTAGTGGAGGGGAGTGAGTGGGATGGTGAAGGCGTGTGATTGGGGTGATATAAGGGTGAGAGTGGGATGGTGGAGGGTTGTGAATGAGGTGGTGGAGAGGTGTGAGGGGTGGTGGAGGGGTGTGAGTAGAGTGGTGGAGAGGTGTATGAGTTAGTGGAGGGGTGTGAGTGGGGTGGTGGAGGAGTGTGAGTGGGATATTGGAGGGGTACATGGGGTAGTGGAGAGGTGTGAGTGGGATGGTGGAGGGTTGTGAGCAGGGTTGTGGAGGGTTGTGAGTGAGGTGGTAGTGGGGTGTGAGTGGGATGGTGGAGTTGTGTGGGGGGTAGTGAAGGAGTTTGAGTGAGATGGTGGAGGGTTGTGAGTAGGGTATTGGAAGGGTGGGGATGTGAGATGGTGGAGGGGTGAGTGGGATGGTGAGGGGTGTGAGTGGCAGGGTGCAGGGTTGTGGGTGGGGTATTGGAAAGGTGGGGGTGTGAATGGGATGGTGGAGAGGTGTTTGGGATAGTGGAAAGATGTGAATGGGATGGTGGGAGGGTGTGAGTGGGATGGTGGAAGGGTGAGTGGGGTGGTAAGGGGTGTGAGTAGGATGGTGGAGGTGTTACCCTGATATAATACTTCCCTTCAAACTAAACATGAACAGCAGTAAGATCAGTACGTCTTACTTTACCTTGTAGTGTGTTGGGTCTATGTGCCAATTCTCGTCTGATAAACAGGCGTCGCATTCAAAAAGTGCTGACAATATGTTTACGACCTAGTGTGGGCCGGCGTTCTCCCCTGCAGCCTCAGTGCGTGGGCTGTTGTCACAGAAGCAAGATCTGTGTTCAATTTGACCAAAAATAACACCCGATAATTTGCATCGGGCTTTGGATTTACCAGTACTTGGTATGAATAGTTTAGCAGAGGGGTGTGAGTGGGGTGGTGGAGGGGTGTGAGTGGGGCGATGGAGGGGTGTGTGGGGTAGTGGAGGGGTGTGAGTGGAGTGGTGGAAGGGGGGTTGAATGGGGCAGTGGTGGGTGATTAAGTGGGTGGTGGAGGGGTGTGAGTGGGATGGTGGTGGAGTGTGTGGGGAAGTAGAGGGGTGTGAGTGGTGGACTGGTTTGACTAGGATGGAAGTTGTGCTGGTGGTGTGTGACTGGAATGATGGGCCCTGGAAGCTACGAGACTTCTTACTACACAGGTATCAGGAAAGCAAATTTCAAACCCATGCTTTCACTTCTATTGTCTACCAATTACTGGCCAATAAGTACAGAAAGGAGTTACCTCTAGAATGGAGTGGTGCTTATTGAAGTCGTTCTCTTGATGACTGCGGGCAAACTCTCGGCGATGGCATTTCTTGTGGGATCACATACTGTTTAGCTGAATAGAGTCCAAGGTTAGTTATTTCTTCCCTTGCTTCGACTAAGAGGATGCAGATACCATAAAATGGCGACGAATCCGAGTCACAGGAATTGCCATTTACTATTTTTATCATTTACTGACTTAACACTACGGTTTATTACTGTATGATATTAACAACATGAACATACTTTCATAAGAATACATTTGGTTTATATAAAAACTACTACCAATTTAAGTATTAATGTAACTGGATCTCTTCCCGTTTTCTTGCTGGAATATTCCATCGATACAGATGCTTACTCGTGAATTATAATGCATTGATTTATATTTCCATACAATATAAGAATTAGCTTATCCCATTTTCTGCAAGTTATGTACATTTTATCTACAGTGCAATTGTTAGTAATGTCAGATGGAGTGACTTTTTTTTTTTATGTTATTTACATGAGACCACTAAACAACAAAAAAGCCTGTTTTGGGATTTAAAAACATCTTAGAACCTTCATTTTGTGGTTAAATCCTCAGTTTCCAATTTGTGGCAAATATATCTAAGAGGTACACCAGTACCGTTCACATGAAGTACTTGAAAACTGGTGAAAAAATTGATTCGCTCTAATATGACCCCTTGTGAGGATATCTCTCCAGAAGTTTTAGGAATCCTCTGCTGCAGTCCATTTCGGTCGCATCCCCGTTGGACCCTGTTAGTCTATAGCATTCTCTTCTTCAGTAATATCTGACAACTACAAGTGTAGAAATGTTTCAACGGTTTTTACACTGACTTCCCCTTTAGACACCATCTTCACAATTCTAATTACTCTTTCAGCATCAGGATGAACAAAACTTATTTTAGCTATGGGTCACTGTGTGTGTGTGTGTGTGTGTGTGTGTGTGTGTGAATAAGTTGGGAGTGTGTCGTTCTGTCTCGACTACCTCCCTTTCTTTGGGGGAAGCAGCCTAGGTATATAGATTGATAGATAGATAAATCGGCCACTGGAGTCTGGGTTGTTCAGATTTCACTTAGATTGCATCTCTTGCCTTCAACAAGGGCCTGTTACTAGCCGCGTGAGCATCATTATATGATTCTCTATCAAAATAAATTATTTGTTCGTCACTGTCTTTTCCAAACCTCCAAACCTTAATCAAGTGCTTATATCTCTTTCTCAGTTGTAATCCCAGGTTGATTTCTTTTAAAGCACCGTCATCGAACTCTTCCTTCACATCATCACAAGGATCAGGAGATAGGGTTCTGCTATACAGCAAGTGTGCGGGTGGCAAAGATTCTAATAGAATACTAGTATCGTCCAAATATCGAAAGACAAATTTTTGTTGTGGGTAAGACTGAAAGTAGGTCATTGTTCGTGTGTGTGTGTGTGTATGCGCTGACAGTTGACCGTGAAAGCAGAGTGAAAGATGAGTTCTGGGTAAATGTGGAAACATACATGGAAATGTTTGAGGGAAGTGAGAGAATGCTTTTTGATTGGAGATGTGAATGGAAATGTTCGGAATGAGAAGGTGAATGGAGTAGCTGGTGAGTGGGATGTGCATGAAAAAGTGGATGAGAAAGGTAGTGCTCTGGAGGACATTTGTGCTGGGAAGGGATTGTTGATAGCCAATACCCACTTTAGGCACAAAATGATCCACAGGTATGCATGGCGAGTGGTGAGAAGGGTGATTGGTGAGCTGGATGAATGGAAGGCAATAACTGATTATGTGTGTGTGGATGAGAGAATGAGAAGATCTGTGCTGGATGCAAGACCATTATGGATGTGAACTCTTTGACCACCACTTAGTAGTTGTAAGAGTCAAGGTACAAATGCGCTGGATGAATAGAAGAGGAAAAGGGCAGGAGGAAGCAGTCCATACAAAGAGAGTAGGAAGTTGCAGGAGGATGAAAAAAAGCAAAATATACGAGGGAAGTGGAGGA
Source organism: Coenobita brevimanus (assembly GCF_032717465.1). Taxonomy (NCBI): domain Eukaryota; kingdom Metazoa; phylum Arthropoda; class Malacostraca; order Decapoda; family Coenobitidae; genus Coenobita; species Coenobita brevimanus. The sequence continues at coordinate 19,061,131 of NC_137065.1, read as the reverse complement.
GCGATTGGGTAGATATGATCTGGAGCAGATGAGGGAGGTGAAAGGTGCGTGCAAGGTATTCACAGAAAAACTCTGTGCAGCATATGAGTTGGTGTGTGGGGTGAAAAAAAAAAAAAAGCTGAAAGCAGGTGCAAGGAATAGCATGGTGGAATAAAGGGGTGAGACAAGCTGCCGCGCAAAAGTAGAAAGCATGCAATGAGTGGATGAGAAGAGGCTTGGAAGAAATTGAGAAATGGAATAGAGTTATGCGTAGGGATGAGGAGAGAGGTGAAAAGATTAGTGAGTGAGAGAGAGAGAGAGAGAGAGAGAGTAACTAGAGGGTGGATGAAGAGTTTGGAAGAAATTTAGGCATAAAGTGGAGGAAATGTAAGAAAATGTTCTGGAAGAAAGTTAAAAGAAAAGTAACGCAGATTGATAAAGAATGTATTAGAAGAATGAAAGATTAAAAATGGTAGATTGTTATTGGAGAACGGAGAAAAAGTGAGGAGCTGGAGAGAACACTTTAAGGAATTATTTAACAGAGAATGAAAGTTAAGCTAGTGTAAGTGGCTTGGGAATAGCTTCAAGAAGGAGGGAGATGAGAAGGGAGGAAGAGATCAGTAGGATGTAAATAGTGGAATCAACGAAAGAAGTCAAAACTGAGAAGGGCCAAGGAACTGATGAAGTTTGTGGTGAACTGCTGAAGCACGGGGTAGAGACAGTAGTAAAATTGATATGGAAGATGTGCAGATTATCCTGGGAGAAAGGTAGCCTCCCAGAGGCCTGGGAGTCAGATATAATTATTCCCCTGTGCAAAGGAAAACGGGAAAAAGAAGTGTGGGGCATGTGGCTTTTAATGTAGTAAAAGAAGTATATGGTAAGATACTTACCGACAGAGTTAGGGAAATAACAGGGGAATCAATAGGAGATGAATAGAGAGGTTTCAGGAAGGGAAGAGATTGTGTTGATCAAATTTTCATCCTAAGGTGTTTAGTGGCAAAGTCTCTATAAAATGGAACGAAGTTGTATGCTGCCTTCATGGATTTGGAGAATGCATGTGACAGTCGATAGGTATGGAGTGTAAAAAATATTAAAAATGTCCAAAGCAAATGGAAAGCTTTTGAATGCCATGATGAGTATGTATGAGGCGCTAGGGATGCTGTTAATTAGTTCTCCCTCCATCACTTTTTCCTCATTCTCTTTCTTCTGAACCTTTCGTTGCCCCATCCTGTGAAAGAAATAAAAATGTCGAAATGACAATGATGATTAAGAAAGATACGTGCTGGCACAGTTACTGCGGAAAGAATGTGTGGCAGCTGAAGCAAAGACAAGTAAACGAACGTAAGTGATGGTCCAGTCATGATGAACTGACTGCAGTTGGCAAGCATCGATGTTTGTACTGCTCTGTCTTCTGTTACTGACCAGTGGCCACACAGTAAAACATAATTATTTAATTGTACAATTGCGTTTTTTTTTCCAAATGTATTGAAGTACAGGTATTAGAAAACCATAGCAAGATAAAGGTAATAAATGTTTACATTTTAAAAAGTCGATACCCAAAAAGGTTACTTGAGCACAGTTCTGAAGTAAATTTACTTCGTTACATTAGCTACAACTCTGCTTGTCTGGAAGAGAAGCATTTGTAATAATCCAGGGCAAGTCATCATGAACATAAATCTTCCTTAACGAAGTTCCACAGGTTTTCTTTCAACAACACTTCATTCCATACGTGCATAATATTTCTTCTCCCTAGCCACGCACAAACATCACCTCATGTGCAGGTGACATTACCATAGCAACCACACGCAACCTAGGGAACTATCTGTACGTTCAAGCGGAATTACCTCAACATACCTCATGCATGGGTCTAGTATAAGTGACTGACGATTACACCTGTCAAATCCACAATCACACTCATCACCATCCGCAGTCATGAGCATAGGTACATCTCAAGCATAACACTTCACAAAATACAAGTGCCACACACCGCATCCAGTAAAATCATAGAAGTGACTCATGACGCAAGACTCATTTTTAAGGGTACAAAACATGAAGTGGCGGTGCACCCCTCGACTTAGTGCACTCAGAGGAGTCACAGGGACTTACTTTGGCTAGCACAAACAAACACCCTCCCTACTCTTAAACTATATATTAGATCAGCGATGCCCTTTTTTCCCGGCACGGGCTCTCACCCAGTCTAACACCAATAATTTTCACTTGCAAAAATTACAAAACAACGCTCTATGCATCGTAAATGCATTACAACTCCCCGTATCTCACTTTCACTTTGAAACAAAAGTCCTTCTTGTTAGAAAATAATTATCTTGAAAGGCACTCATTTCTACACTGAAGACTGCGCCATGACACAACACCATTATCATTAAATGTCACAGCAACACAACACATCCTGGCACATAAAACAATCACCACACAGACACTAAGAGACCCTATACTCGTACAACAACATCCCACCTCAAGACACTTGAACACTAGCAATAAATACCAACATTCTCACTTCTTGTGTAGGTCAATAGAACACCTCAATCAGAACACTTTACTACAAGCCCCCTGCATCCCTACACTCAGCATCCACCCCTCAGGGGTATCCTTAAACAGAGCTGATCAAGCTCACCTACCTAGGCTTAGGTCCTACAAGGGCAGTTTCTTATCAGGGGGCGGCTGGTCTACTGGGACAGTCAGACCAGGTCTGAACAACAACAGCAACAGTCACAACGATCACTTGTAGTAATGGCACTGCTCTCTCTCTCTCTCTCTCTCTCTCTCTCTCTTCACGGCCGAAAAAGGAAGGTGTTCTGGTGTTTTGTTCATAGTGGTTGTGATGGAATTTCCCAGGCGTATTAGCTTACATGCACTTTTCTGGCTCGTTTGTTATTCTCATTCCAAGCTGCAACAGCAGCTCACACACACACACACACACACACACACACACACACACACACACACACACACACACACACACACACACACACACACACACACACACACACACACACACACACACACACACACACACACACACACACACACACACACACACACACACACACACAAGCAGCCATTATTCACTTTTATTGAGAGGCAGTTCAGTTATCACGTTGTAAGAATTTGATGTAAAAGAAAAAGTCGTTCCAACTGACGCAATGGAGAGAGGGCTATTGGCAAATCTCCCAGTAAATGCTGCTTGTGCCTCAGGAGACCGGAAGATTTCTTCACCTTTTATAGATTAGTGAGTATCACCGAATGTACAAGAGTATCAGGGCCGCGGCATTGGAGGTTTGGCAGCACCTTTATCTTAGTGATTTATTTAGCATATTATACCTTAACAATCCTCAGTATGCAATTTATATCGTTTGAAGACGATGCATATTGCATGAATTAAATGAAGTTACTGAGATGTAATGTGCAGAATAAATCGCTTGGAAGGAGGATGTACGAAATCCCGAAAACCACTTACATTAGAATCCTCATTGTGTTGGGACTGTTATATTCCGTTATACACTTCTCTCTAATGCCAGCACAAACACTAATATGTTCAGCACGAACCCACTGGTAATTTCTCGCATTATTTGCAGCCGATAACGTCCAGGGAAGCTATTTAACCTCACACATGAGGGGGAGGGGAGGCTGGGGCATATTGAGGGATGGCATGTCTTATCTAGGGAAGTGTTGAGGGATGCCATGTCTTATCTAAGGAAGTGTTGAGGGATGGCATGTGTCAAGTCAGTGATTGTATATTCTATGCTTCCTCGAATACAAGTTGTTTTGATTCAGTGTTTCGGGACTGGAAGTGGTCGGAATTGAAAGGTGGCGATGACTGGGCTGAAGTGGGGAGCATCCTGTGCCTCTGCCATCGTCACCACGTGTGTGGAGGTTGCCAAGGCCTTCTCGGGGGAAGATTTGGCAGTTTTTGCCCGGTGCCTGCTCGTCATCTTCCAGGCCAATGGACTCCCTGCCATCTCCATCCCCGAGTAATTTTCCTCCACATTCGTGGTGCAGAGGTGTCCTGGGAGGGGGAGCTCTGTGGTAGGTCTCCATATTATAATTGCAAATCATAATAGATAGATAGATAAATAGATAGATAGAGAGACAGATAGAAGCAGGAAGTCAAATGATGAGAAGGTGTTGTGTCTGCGAGAATCGAGCAGTGCTAAGCATGCTTACACACTCTTAACACTGAGGAAAGCTGACGACAGCGGCCAGTAAGGAGATGATGCAGTTAGCTGTCAGCAGTCCTCTCGTGAACAAAGATCCACGAGGAACATACGTGATACACCCCTGCTACACCAGATTTTAGGAAAGAGAGCTCAGACGGAGATTAGCCACCGAACAGGCTAGACAGAAGGAGACAAGCGACCCTAGAGAGAGGTCGAGACGGAGATTAGCCTTAGAATAGAAAGAGAGAGAGATAGCGAGACAGGGAGGTAGCTACCCGGGACTTATACTCTTCCCATGGGAGAGACCTGTTTAATATCTCCAAGACAAATAAAAATAGTCCCATATTATTCTTTACCTCTCCCGTCACTACATGACATCTGGTGGGGAAACTACTACAAGATATAAAAGCCGCTCGACCACAAGTCTAAAATATACTACCCTCTACAAGCAAATACAAAGTCGCTGCTTTATGATACAAAGTCTTTTATGACATTTGGTAGCAGCGAACGTATACGAACCTCGTCTACGAATCAACATTAAATTCCTACAAAATATCAAGATTGAAAACAACCAACAACATCAGCTCCTGACAGTATTCTCTCCATCCAGCCCGCTCCATCTCCCAGATCATTACGCTGATGCAGAGGTCAAGAGATCACTCGACGCCTTGCAAGTAGCTTAACGACAAACCAGCAAATCTGCGGACATCGTCTCCGAATTAAAAGCAAATTTCTACAAAAGCAACCGAGACTACAAGATTAGCTTCAGTTCTACATTGAATCCTACAAAATACAGTCTACAGTGCAAATAGTCTACAAAGTCTACAGCCATCTACAATCAACTACAGCCATCTACAATCAACTACAATTAACAACTCTACGTCGTCTGTATAATCTTCTACACGCACCTACAAGTAGCGGCAGTCTTCATCCCACAACGAGTAAATCACTAGAGAAAAGGACCGAGAAAACTTCCACATAGAAAAACGGAACAAACAAACGAAGAGTGAGACACGACTCACAACTCATCTTACTCACTCGTCTTCACTCAAGTTACTCATCGCTACTCATTCACTCACCACAGCTACCAGTGTGGGAAGCCGACGTTCTATGCTGAGGTTTGCCTGGGACAGCCGTTAACCACTACAAATACCAGGCCATGGAGTTTCCTGAGTAATATCGTCCATCAACACACCACTAGAATTATCAAGAGATCTTCAATCAAACCTGTATTTTCTTCCGAGATCGACTTTGTATCGACACACCTCTACGATCTGTATCAAGTGGGTAAAATTATACTTGCTCATTTCTTCTCAGTGCTAAAAGTAGCTATATTCAACTTATTTACTCATCTAGTTTGCTAGGACATAAATAAACAAGAGGCGTATTTCATAACATCATATCTTAATGACAGGAATATTTTCGCCACCACCCACGTTAATACCAGATGACACACAAATTGCCACAACATCAGACTCACAATTAAGAGACATCCCACCGCTGCCACCAAATGTCATAAAGACTTTGTAGTTACTTGTAGAGTTATTCACATAGCTCCTACTCATATTCACTTATTTTCACAGTTAAGTTGGAAATTCAACGTTACTCTTTTCCAGCACTTCTCCATCATCACAGAACATATTGACACGATTCTACTACAATTAGAGAACACTAGAGATCATTTCAGGGCACTTATGCAAGGAATTTCGAATGCTGGTGATGGCAAGATCACAAATGACTTACTCCCAGCTCATGAGCTACGTCAGATAGTTAGTCAAGGCATACATAAACATAAATTGAAGCCATTGTTCCGCAGTAGGGAATTTATGCAATATTACCCGTACTTAGAAGCAACACTAACACCAACATCAGTGATAGTTCATGTACCATTCATCACGGAAGACCTGTTCACAGTATACCAAATACACCCCTTCCCCTATAGAAACAACAACACTTTGGTCATCATCAACATCAACACAGACACCGAACTCATCATGGTCTCCAAGAGACGAGACACTGTCACTTTCGCAAGTGAGTCAACGATTGAGCGAAAGTGCCGCACATCCTTACATGCTGTTCATCTTTGTCCTGCGTACATTTTCACGTTTCAGCCTACTGATACGGTCCCTTGTGAAATGGCTATCATCAGCAATAACAATATTCATCATCATTGCAACTTCACTTTTGCTCCAGATAAACTTGTACATCATCAACGCATTGGACACTCGCAGTTTTTTTATTTCCCTCATAACACATCAGTTTACATAGTCTGTCCAGATATACCACCATCTCATACATCAGCCTCAGGATTATACATAGCACCAGACTACTGTGCGGCAGTGTTTCCACTGCTTGAAATTTTTCTCAAGATCTTGAAATATTGACCCTCGTCTTGAAAGCTTGAAATATAAATTGCAAAAAGTCAAAATTCTTGAAAAAAAATCTTGTTTCATGTATTTTGCTTATTTTTTCATATATTCTGACAGGAACAATGATGGAAACAACCCCCACGCACATAATGTATTTTTAATTTAGTTTCCCCTTTCCCATTTTCTATTGTACGGCACTCTGTGAGTGTGACAGACTAAGTGATCTCTATACGTTGCTTACAGAGTTACAGTTTGAGCCACCCCCACGCTACACAGTGAATTTCCTCTCCAAAGTTCGTCTTTTTATTCCAAACACTGTTATTATTGCATTCACTAGGGCTAATTGCTACTATTATATTAATATCAATTTCTTATTTACATTATAAAGGAAACATTCTCTTTAAGTCTTAGTTTATTGAAGTGCAGTGTTTAATTTCTATTGTTTGTGTAACAAATATAATTATTTCCATTTCTTTGATTCATGAAAATTCACATTATAAGTTTTTTTACTTTTACAAGTGTTTTAATGTAACCTTTGCTTAATAGTTAAGATTCCTGCGATATTAAGTTAAAATATAGTCTTATTTACTTTAAAATAATCAAGATATTGGAAGTGAGAAAGGTAGTATCAGTTAGTGTTACCCCTTGAAAGCTCGTTTTCTTTGGTTTTCTGTAGAGCATTATGTGTAATTAATATTATATTGCTCTAATGTGTGAAAAAGTTCCTGTTTAAGGTCGAAATATTTATTATTACTACTAATTTGCTCAACCTTGAAAGTTTTTTATCAATCTTGAAAGATTTTTACCCAACCCTTGAAATATATATTTTTGCCAGAGTGGAACCACTGCTGTGCGGTATTTACACCATCCATGTCTACTTTTTCCACCATCAATCACTACGCCATTATCAACCATACACACAAACATTTCCACCCACTGCCTAATATGAACTTAAACATGAGCACAAGTATTAAGCTGACTTCACCTAAGTTTGAAACTATGCAGCTGATCAATGAAACAATGAAGCCCTGGGAAGATTTGAGTTTGAGTATGTTCAACCCATATTATGTGTATAGCCAAGCACCTTCTGTCTTTATAATCATCTGCATTGTAGTTGCAGTATTGCTGTTAGCAATGCACAGAATGCATGCAAGAATTGCTAATTTGGAGTCATTGTTTAGTGGGGGGAAAGTTAACATCACAGTTAACCCCCCTGAATGAAGTGTATATATTTTGTATATAGTATTAATTATATATATATATATATATATATATATATATATATAAAATATATATATATATAAAAATAAATGATAATAATAATACAAAGAAGAATGACCCATATATGACAGACCAGTACCATTATCTTTGAATGAAATATTAATAACTCTTACAATAATCTTAATTTTAAACTATTTTTATTCTTGCATGTATGCATTTCACTATAATATCCCAAGTACATACTGTATTACAGTTAAATAATTTACTTTAATGCATTTATTCAAATATGTATACAACTTATTTAAAATGTAATAGTACTGAATAATCACTATTTACTATGAATAATATATGTATACAATATTCATACAATTATGTTACTTTACAATATTATGTATTTCACTTAATTAGCTTATAAGTTCATTATAATGTGTATGTAGTATGTATTAATATGTTATAACTATTAAATGTCGATGGTACGCCATTTTTGCGCGGCCGAGCAATGTGGTAGGTCTCCATATTATAATTGCAAATCATAATAGATAGATAGATAAATAGATAGATAGAGAGACAGATAGAAGCAGGAAGTCAAATGATGAGAAGGTGTTGTGTCTGCGAGAATCGAGCAGTGCTAAGCATGCTTACACACTCTTAACACTGAGGAAAGCTGACGACAGCGGCCAGTAAGGAGATGATGCAGTTAGCTGTCAGCAGTCCTCTCGTGAACAAAGATCCACGAGGAACATACGTGATACACCCCTGCTACACCAGATTTTAGGAAAGAGAGCTCAGACGGAGATTAGCCACCGAACAGGCTAGACAGAAGGAGACAAGCGACCTTAGAGAGAGGTCGAGACGGAGATTAGCCTTAGAATAGAAAGAGAGAGAGATAGCGAGACAGGGAGGTAGCTACCCGGGACTTATACTCTTCCCATGGGAGAGACCTGTTTAATATCTCCAAGACAAATAAAAATAGTCCCATATTATTCTTTACCTCTCCCGTCACTACATGACATCTGGTGGGGAAACTACTACAAGATGTAAAAGCCGCTCGACCACAAGTCTAAAATATACTTCTCTACAAGTAACTACAAAGTCTTTATGACAGCTCCTCGTTGTCTTCATAGTCATCCTGCGCCCTCTTCGACCCCCACATTCTTTGTCCCGAGGGTTCTGCAGCTGCTGCCCTCTATACCCCGGACGAGGATCCAACTGTTGGGGCATGCTGTCTCCTTCCAGTCTGCCTCTCAGCCCCTACTAGAGGTGCCCATGGAGGTGAGGGATGTTGGACCCCCATCGCAATCTGAGGTTGCTGTTCCTGACATCCCTGTGTCTTCTGTAGTGCCTCTTGCTGTGCCTCCTCCACAAGAGGGACGGGCACTGGCAAATCCCAAGACTTCAAGTTCAGCCCAGCAACTCTCTTGGGGTGACTTTGCCTCCCTCCTTTAGCTAGGCCTCGAGATCATTGAGGACCACCTGCGCCATTACAAGAGCTTAGCACTGGAAGAGTCTGGTGAACAAGAATATACAGAGGGGGGGAGACTTCTGACAGGCCTTGCTCTCCTCCACAGAGCTGTGCTGGGCATCCCTCCAGGCTGTTACTGGCCTTGAGGAGTGTTGTATCCACTCCTACACCCACGGGGAAGTGCACTCTTATCTCAATGCAGGTCCAGACTCTGACTCCAACTCCATAGAATGTACTGTCTAGTGTTCAACCATCAATCATTCTACCATGATCCCTGTCCTACAGCTCCTGCTTTTGTTCCCTACTTTTGTTTAAGATATTGTGGACTGTGTATACAGTAATCCCTCATTTATCCGGATGTGCAGTACCCAGACGTGTTCATTATCTGGATACTGGACCTTGTTTCTATTAACCTGCCGAGAGCCGGCCACCTTGGGACGTTTATGGCACCCTAGTGCGGGCCAATTTTCTACCTACCATAGTTTCTTTTGCTAGATACGTTAGCAATGATGAGAAAATATGGAGAACAACCATAAAATTACTCACAGAAGCCTACTATGTCGATTTTGGGGTCGATTCTCTCTCGGCAATTAACTTAAATGTTCGTGGTAATGACCATAGACTTCATCGGTTGCTGCTTACACCCAGCGGGTTGAGGTAAGAGATCTTCGTTTTCTTCATGGGTAAGTAACCCAAATTACCCAGGGCACTCTAGGAAAGTATACAGATGATGTGGGAATTGTTTCCAAGCAAAATTACGCGGGGGCGCATTACAGCATTCGAGTGAGTGAGTGGCAATTTTCCGATAATGTTTGTATTATTGGATTTTTCAGTTTTAACATAAGTGTTTGCCCACATATATGTATTTTACGTTTGTATCTTTTTTTCACACAACAAATTATTATTGCACATTGTACTCACTATGTGTCTTTTCTCAAACACACAAGACACATTACACAAGTTATCTATGAAGTTCCTACACTGCACTTACTAACCCGTGGATTGTGAGCCACAGCTCAGGCTGGGCAGCATCGCGTTGCGAACCACAGCTCAGGCTGTGCTGGCCGTGCATCACTGTAAACAACTCGACCCCTACGCAAACTTATGGATGGCTCTATGAGAAGACAGAGAGAGCGGGACAGATTTTTTTTCCTTTCACCAGATGATATCCTTGATGTTTATCTTCAAGTTTATAATAAACAATTTTTTTTTGTTCATTTTTTCACTACTCCAGTACGTAAGTTTGCACATGGTCCTACGCGAAGACAGAAAGATTTTTTTTTTTTTTTCACCAGATGATGCCCTGGATGTTTATCTTCAAGTTTATAGAGAACAAAAAAAAAAAATATTTTCCTTTGTTTTTAAATCACGTACACTTATTTATGTATTATACATTACATTTACTTATGAAATAACTTACACTAATGTATATGTACATTTCAGTAACACTCATAGGCATCTTGTTTCGCACATACCACAGGTTTCTAACATTTAGAAGTGGAGGAGGGTGTGATGCTCCTCAAAGCATGGGAATAGGCACAATCCCACATCACACTCCACACATTGATAGAAGGCAGCATAGATGTTAGGAGAATGATTCTCAGTATTAGCTCCCTCATAAATAAATTCTTGAAGAAATCGATTCTCCTTGAGGTTGGAGTCAGCTCTGGCACAATACAACCTGCTGTATCACCGCCTGTGAAGGGATGAATGATGGGAATGAAATTGCTCCCATCTTCCCACTCCCATTTGACTTCATCCTCTCCTTTAGTTTCTCCCTCATCACCAATGGGGCCACCACCGTCTCTATCGTCAGGATGGGGAGGAAATTCAGTAGTACTGTAGGCTGGGCAGGAGGTTGGGGAATAAAGCTTGCCTCCTCACTTTCCCCATGACTCACACTTTTTTCTCCCTGCCTTTTCCCTTCCCTTTTACTTTACCTTTTGCTCCATTCCCCACTGTTTGAGGCTGTGGGGAGGAAGTCTGGGGAGGGGGTTGGGAGGGAGAGTGGGGAGGTTCAGGTGCCATGGAGGTGCTGGGTTGGGGAGAGGCAGTGCGGCATGGGGCTAGAGGTGGTGGGTGTCGTTGTGCACCACTAGAATAGAACAAAGCACTGCTCAGCTTGTACTTTTACTAAATGGTTCTTCCCCACTCCTCTGGGTTTTCCTGGGCAATTATTCTACCCACAAAGGCAGCAGATGTACACCTGAGGGGTTGGCCTCGTTTTCCTCATCACTAGAGGGATCGTCCATGGAGCAAGAGCAGTGTGGTGAGGTGGGAAATGGTGGTGGTGTGGTAAGATAAAGACATGCAGACAGCTAAATATCTCGCCTTTCTTGGGGATGGAATCTCGTCCTCGCTGCTTGATTCCAACTCAGGTTGGATGTAGTCTCGATCAGCAACATCATCATCAATGGGAGAATCACTTTCTCCATCATAAGGGATGTTCAGGAGCTTGTCAATCTTGTGTTAGGGAATATCGCGATGTGCCATGGTGCTCACTCACTCACTTACTCAAAACGTGAGTTGGCAGCAGCCCCACACAGGAAGAGGAATGATGTGATGACTCATAGCATAGGTATTAGGAATAAACAGGTGCTGGAGTATCTCTAGCAAATATCTTGCACCAAAACTGAATTGCCTAATTTTGGCAAAGATCTTAAATTTATGACGTACATGTACGTTGCTGGCATTTTGTGCACATGCAGGGTCTGATGAATAGTACATGTACATCACTAGCATGTGACGGGTTAAACCATTATCCAAATTAACCCGCCCCGTCACCGCTGATTTCTCACCAATGACTCCCCCACAGTCCCAGCAGATTTTCAATTTTTTTTTTTTGGTCAAACCTCCACCTTTTATGAGAAACATTGGGAAATACCAAAAAAAAGTGCTTACCTGAGCTTATAAGTGCACTATTCAGGTGTCCCTCTGAACACCTGGTACCATCTTCTCTGGGCACTTGCTGTTGCTGACACGTTTTCTATGGTAGGGGAAATTATTGCAAACCACTCAGATAATGTAGAAATTAATTCATTTGATACGAGTTTATATGTACTACTGTACAAGAATATATTGGTTTTCATACAGTAATATAGGCGATATAAGCATTGGTTCACTCACCGAACACATCAACATACCACACCTTCCTTATCGACGATACCTCATCACTGCTGCTTGTTTCTTCCTCCAGTGCCACGTAATTTTGTCTTCCATGTCATCATCGATTGGGGAATCACTCTCGCCTGTGAATGCATCAAGGGCAGCTTGAACTTTGTCATCGGAGAGACCGCAGTGCAACATGTCTTTACTGGCCAGGTCACTGCTAACAGGTGAGTTGACAAGACAATGGCATGCGGGGTTCATGCGGGGTCAGGCAGTGTCACTGCCTGGTGGCTGGTAGAGCAAGGTCTCCCACATATGCATACCAAAAATCAACCATGAAACTTGAAAAATGTGCAAATGCCGGACCTTGCAATTGCAGAACATATCGGTACATCATCAAGTCTCAATGTAAAAAAAAGTTCCGACGTACCCATACGTCATTAGGATGCGATGGGTTAACTTGCTATTATCTGGATCTAAAAGTCCCCGAGAAATCTGACCGGCCTGCTGACATGTTCAAACATTCCGTATCGTGGCCAGTGGGCTGCAACCATGCGCTGGAAATAGGCTGTAACCCATAACCTGAGCTAAAATGTCCTTTCATCCCTGGACTGAATAACTGAATGGTCAATGTTGCATGCTGGCCCAATCACTCCCTACATACCTCCAGCACCCGAGTAATACCGACCATAACTCACAAGCGGCGTCAAAACATCCATACACATCCCCACTGGATATCCAAAGTTGTGTGGCCACCAGGAATAGTCTTTCTCAACTGCCACCGTATGTCTATCACAAACAGCAAGCCACGAGTGCGTGTTTGGCGACAGCAACCGTCTGCCTACCTACCAAACATTCAAAGTTGCCTTTTCACCAGGAGTTATGTTTCCCAGTGGTCACTGCACGTGTAACATAGACCACAAGCCATGAGTAAATGATTGGTAAAAGTGCCCATCTGCTTCTACATCTAATGGCCTGAGTCCCCTGGCCTCTGGAATTTTTGTGAAACCCCCCATCATGCGCTTGTGTCTGCTTCCCTACCGAATGGTCAGAGTTGCCTAGAAGGCTTCTTTAGTCATACACTGCCTGAGGCAGTGATTTATTGGTCATCCACTGTTGTTGTCATGTAATAACCCTTGCCTGTGCAAACGAAAGTGAACCTTGTATGCAGATGCCAGTTTGCCAGGTTTTGCATACTCTTAGCTAAGAGGCATGCGTGGGGTGCGATATGACGGTGCTGTACTGCTTGCTTGCCTCCAAACCCACACCTCAATTCCCGCCTTTGTCATCGTCTGAAAGGTCATGCTTGCAAGCATGGCTGTGAAAGCGGTTGCTTTTGTGGTGGTCCCCTACCTTCTTCAGGTTGTGGCCGTCCTCTGCTGCATTCTCATGTGTGTGATGATGGCCCCACCACCACCTGAGAAGTGGAAGAGGAAGGTTTGACTCTGGAGAAGATGCGTGTGATACTGAGCAGGGTTGACACGGGCTGGACCACAGGACACAAGATGTGGGAATATGATCTAGCCCATTCAACAGTATTTGATATCAAGAAGTTACGGGGCAAGCTTATGTAGTACAGACAGGACATCAGCGAAAGCACATGTAAGGGCGACAGGAAGGTCATGGCCCAGGACTGGCATGCCATTATTAACTGGTCGACGTTGTTATGGTTTCGCCAGCAACATGCTGTTGGTGTACTTGTGCATGGGACTGAGGTGAAGGCTGCAGTAGAGAGGTTTGGATGCGTGCACAATATGCACTACTTCAAGGCTTCTGAAGGATGGCTCTTTCGCTTTAAGCTTCGCCATGGACTTACAGGAAAGGCCATGGATGCAGCAGAGGAGCATGTAGACCCGTTTTGCCAGAAAGGGCAGTGACTAATCAAGGACGAGGGCCTTGCCCTTGGCCAAATCTATAATGCTGACGAAGCTGGTCTATTCTACACACAACACCCTGGCAGATTGAGTTTGTGTCGGTTCATATCCGAGGGGTGGTTGGGGTTTATTACTCACAGAATAACACTCAGGGATACGTAAGGCTGGTCACTCATTCAAGACCAACTTACCTAGCCAGGGGCTCCTACACTCCTCATGGTGCAACACAGGTTTAAATGATGATAACAGATACATACATACATATTACATACATACATATACAGTAGACAGACAGACAGACAGACAGACAGATAGGTAGAGAGATAGATAGATACGTAAAATCCATGCTAGACAATTTACCAACCAACGAATCTCCAAGCCCAGGTGGAATTCCTCCAACTGTTTTGAAAAAGTGTTCACTACAACTTGCCTCTGTTCTAGCTTTATTATGCAGACTATGCATACTTACTTTTTCATTAAGTAATTCACGGAAAGAAGATAATAACCACCCAATTCCAAAGAATGGAAGTTCCTCTGACCCCTCTGATTACAGACCAATAGCTATCACATCTTCTCTTGTTAAAGTATTTGAAATTGTAACTAATAAGCACATAGACAAAACACCTTGAATCCAACAATTTAATTAGTGATAGACAACATGGTTTTCACCACGAAAGATCCACAATTGACATACTCAGCCTTCTGACTCATACCATTCATCAATCAAATGATCAACATAGAGAAACTCATGGAGTATCCCTTGATATCTCTAAAGCTTTTGACAGTGTGTGACACCGTTCCCTGCTGTCCAAACTCCTTTCCTATGGACTAACGTCTTTTGTTCCTCTGCTTTCCTCGTATTTCAGTGACAGAAAAATAAAAGTAAAAGAAAATGATGTATATTCCAATTTCCACTCAATTAACGCGGGCATGTCACAAGGATCCGTTCTTGCGCCAACCCTATTTCTAGTTCATATTAATGATCTCTCACCTGTCACCCAAAATCCCATCCATTCATATGCATATGACTCAACACTTCACAGTTCATTCACACTCAAACACCCATTTACAAAGTTTAATATCTCTAACTCTAAACTCATTGCAGCCATCTCCATAAATCAAGTTTTTATCTAAGATCAGTGAATGGGGACAAAATAACCTAGTCTCATTTAATGCTTGTAAAACCAAATATATACAATTTACTAATAGATAGATATTGCCAGATTCGTGTATTTCCTTCAGTGTTACTAATATTCCCATCTCCAAAAATGTTGAAATTCTCGCTGGTTCACTTAACAATGCCCTCAGCTGGACCTCTTATGTCAGATTAGTTACAAAAACCTCCTCAGAGAAACTTGGATTATTGTACGATGTCCATAACTTCTTCACTGACGAGCAATTAGCTATAGTTTATAACAGCCACGTGTGCTATCAGCTAGAATATTGATCACCCTTGTGGAATGCATATGGAGAGGTTGCACTAAAACAACTAGACAAAATTCAGAACAAAGCTGTTGGAATTATTAATAACCCTGCCATTACAATTTTTTTTTTTTTTTATGTGTCCGACTCTGGGCAAAGGCTTCAAGGCCTATTTCTTGGGGGTAGTGACCTATCCCAAGGCCCAGTAGTCCTCCTACACCTCCATATGTCACCACTTCGGCGCTAACACCCACCGTCCATATTGAATACATGCTAGGGCTGTCTCATACAGGACTGGCGTATTGGTATTAGCGGGGGTATTTTTACAACATGTCGGCGGGTCTTCTGGTGTAACGGTAAGAAATTGGATTTCCCACCATCGCTGTTCAGTTGTAACGGTAGGATTTTTATCCCACCGTTGTTCATCAGGGTAACGATGAGCAATTGGATTTCCCACCTTGTTTATCAGGTTTGTTCTGTTTAACTTACTTGTTGATAATACAAAGGGTACTCAACTTAGTCTCCCCTCAATGGCTGATAAAGTATTCACCAAAGAAAAAAACAAAGGGGGGCGGGAGTAACTTCGACTTTGAATGATAAAGGTTAATTGCATAAAGGATATTTTTGGTAGTGTTTGTATTTTTAGCCGAGTCGAGAATAAGTTAGTACCACGTGTGTTAGTCGTTCCCAAAGCGGAGGAATCTTCAACTGGAGGGGGAGTGAGTCATGCGTGAGAGGACAAAATTCCCTTGGTTGGATATCAAAATTGCATATACTTTACTTTAATAAAACTATACTTGTTAAACAACAGACATTTTTTGAATTACATGACCTTTAATAATATGAAAAGAGTTGTAAATTAAGTACTAGTTTGGGCGATAGTAATACAGTACTGTTACCAAGCGAAACAATTTGAATATTTAACAATGACTCCTGAGTTCATCACATTTCATTCTCGATTATCAGTTATTCTTGGGCTCGTCAATAGCCTCAAGACTGGGACATTCAATGACATGGACTGTCTATTCGGGCTGGCATAGCCTCGAACCAAAAATATTCACTCGTGTACTATTACGTCGGGCCAGTCTAAACTCATCACACAATTCAGTAATACTCCACAATCACTCGGGCTTGCTTAGCCTCGAGGAACACTTCAAAATTACATATCCTTACAACCACTAAATTCACATCAACACTCCCAATATTTCTAACCTATCAATAAAAGAAGAGAAAAAAAAAAACAGTTGAGTTAAATTCGCTTTTCCGTTACTGATCACATTAACTTTCAAAATTCTGTACATTATCTACTATCAAAAAAGGAAAGGTTCACCTGATTGATTCATAATTCAATTGCTACTACATTCAGTTATAAATCTATTTGTGGGTAGTGTAAGTGTGTGTGTACTGTACAACAAGTCTATGGGCAATATCACATGATGGCCTCGTGCAACCCCAAAGTCACGGTGTCTGTGGACTGAAACAACATCTGTTACCCGTAACGTCTGGTTAGCCAATCTCTACGTTAAGCTTTTAACAACATTACTTCATATTGTTCACAGGCAAGAATTAAAACAAGCAAGGGGGGAGAAAGGAGGAATGTGTACAGCTCACCTGAAACAACGTCTGTTATCCGTAATGTCTGGTTAGCCAATGCGGCTTAGCTGGACACATACGGACGCTACTGCTAGTCAAATGAGACTGTGTTTTTGTGATATGGTGGGTTTTAATTCGCTTCACTGTTTATATAGTAGAGTACACATGACGTTAGGACTTTTGATTGAATTGGGGAAAATTTGGCATTCATTCCTTACTACAGTTAAATACTGAATTTACCGCCATCCCGCCCTGAGTTTGGGGTAGCTTATGCCATCTAGTGACGGCTAAGGCAAGCAGAACTACTTGATCCTCACAAATTACATTATCTTTGCCTTTTCTGACTATTAATTTCACATATTTGGATTCTAGCAGCTTCATTAGTAAGCATTTCACAACAATGATATGGAAAGAATTGCATACCCATTATTATTCCGTTTAAGGTTTAAATCTGGCACCCGGCGACGACGCACCACAAGCAAGGGGATGTTGCCCACATCTGTTATTCGTTACCCACTAGATGGGTGAACTCCCATAGGTCAACACTTCCAGTTACACTACCTATGCATAGATACAGAGATATATACCTATAAAAATAAAGTTGTCCCTATATCGATCATTAACACATGAACTACTACTTAGAACAGGAGCCTTATAGACTAGTATTCAAATTACACTCTAACTTAGAAATTACAGTACCTCTAAACATATACATGAATACTAAATTTGTGGCATTACACGGCTCCCACGTTCGGAAGACAAATTTTACCCAAGTCAATCATCTATGACATATGCATGGATGGAATGTTGTTACCCCTATAACTGCTATTAACACTTTGAATTGGAACATTTTTTCCCCACAATCGGTGGCACCTGTCGGTCCACATTAAACACCTAATGCATACCTCGGAAGGTCGCTTACTCACTTCATAAGGAGGTATGATCACTCCTTACATTTGATGTGATGAGGGAATTTATGCCCCAGTCAGCCTCAGGTTTTGGAGGATAGCTTGTCGCTCAACGGAGCTTGACAGGGTCTCTCGAGAGTGAGATCACCACGGGGGCGCTTCCTTCCACTCTTCCATTCACATTCACTCGGTTCTTTTGTTTCCAGCATTCCGCCCGCAAGAAGGTGAGGGCTCATTCTGTCCTGAAGACTCCACTACCTCACAAAGCGTGCTAACTGTAAGGTGAGGGGATTGATCACTCCCTTCGAAGTAAGGCACTTCCTGGTTCCAACCGGAACACTTTTCTCTCTTTTTTTTTCTTTTTACACCCTCTCCTCGAGGATGAGTCCACCCGGAACACAACCTCAGGCAGTTATGTTTCACAACATTCGTCTCATGCACTTATCTCTACTTTTCTGTTTAACACTCCTGTATGAGCCTCCGAGGGGCATTCCTCACTCGCGGTGGTAATCGCTCATCTTCGGGCTCCGGAGTGAGCTCCTGTTGCAATGGTTCTAAGAGCCATTCCTAGGTACTGTAATATGGTTTTACCTTTTCAGCACCCCTTTGTATTCTCTTGCCATTAAATACATTTTCAATGATTTAAACACTTCCATCTAGCAACACTTCGATCACTTTATATGGGCTGTCCCATTTGGCATTCAGTTTCCTACAGGTACCCGGCTGTATGGTTTCTTTTTTCGCCCACACCAAGCTATTGACCCCAACCTTCTGCGCTCTCCTCCGTCTGTTGGCCACATCCCGGTATCGCCTGGTCATCTTTTGGTGGGTTCTTTTAACCCGCCCCGTCCCGACCACTTTTTGACCACTGGTACCCCCCCATCCCGACCATTTTTCGACCCTTTTTTTTTTTTTTGCTAAAACTTTCGCCTTTGGTCAGAAACAATGGTCAGTGACAAAGAAATTGTTCCCCGGGGTCCATAATTACCCTAACCAGGTATGCCTTGGTCCCACCTGGCCCCGTGTTCTCCGTAGGCAGTCTGAGCCTCTAACGTTTTCTATGGTATTATAAGTCTGGGAAACCAATGAAAGTAAGTAGATATGTATTTATTACAAACATAAAAACATGTGATAAAAGAGTATGTTCTGGTGTCAACACCTTTTTCCATATGAAGTTGTAGTATCACACATTTTACATAATAATTTTTAAAGCTGTTTAGTCATAATTAACAGTGTGTAATGAAGTGTGAATGATGAACAACCAAATATCATTTCGCTGTTAGCTGTGGTATAGAAGAAGGTGGATGGCAGACCATAAGTGCCACCCTGTTTCAATTATAAAAAGAAGGTTAGGAGAAGTGATAAGATATCTGAATAGTGCGTAAGTGTAAAGTCCTGGGGAACCATTTATTATGTTGGTATATGTGAATGTACTTAATACCATTTAATAGAGGTGTATAATGTGCTAGTAGAGTTGTCATTTATCTCTACTTTTTGCATAAGCCCAGAGTATATGTAATGCTCGGCACCTCACTTTTTAGCTGACCTCAGCACCGCGCCTTAGTCGGCTCGGTGAGTGTACAGCGTCAGAACCCGTTTTACAGTTCTAAAGGAAGGTTGTATCGCTCTTACATATCTCTCGGGTCGCAGTTATATTATTCTATACCCAATAAAGAGAGATTTAATCTGCTCATTTCTGTCACCTTACGCTACCACTTAATAACAGACCAGCTTCCACCTTCTCGTGGCAGAGGACCTTTGGTGGGAAGTGTCAGGCAGTGACGGCGAGTACCTGACGTGTGCTACAGACAGTGTCGTTGATCCAACACGGTGGTCTAGTTATACTATACAGCAGAACACATTATTTTATTGGTGCTAGCGGTAGCATGATATTTAGTGCTAGCCGTGTACCGATACATTAAATTGGTGTTCAGTGCTGGGATACAATACGTGCTAAAGGGATTTATGCTGTGAACCAGTAACCCTTGCAATCGCTCGTTCCTGAAGGTAAACAGAAAATCTTCCTCTACTGTTGTAAGGGGACTAATTACCAGTGAGTTAAGTGGAGCAGATAAACTGGAGTGGTGAATATTAATTCCTCCCATTATTCTGCCAGTGCGAGATTCCTATCTTAAGCACAAACTGGCAGTTATCTCGCCCTGTGGTGTGCGAGATATCTCCATCTTCAAACGCAAACTGGCAAGAATCTCGCTTTCGTGTGCGAGAGGCGAGATAAGGAGAGTTCAAGCCAGTGCGGTGAGGAGTGGGTCAACTAGCGACTTCTAGCAACTCCAGAGGCGCGGACGGCCGAAGCGAGCCGAGGGGGAGCCGAGAGCAGCGGGTCTGGCGTGGTGCAGGGCGAACCAGTCGCTTGCTAACTCCCACAGTGAGCGGGCTGTCGTGTATGGTTGGAGGAGTCTGGTGGAGTGTGGAACGTGGAATGTGGAACATCATCCTGGACTTTCATATCTAGGTAGTGTCCATGCATAGTAATACACACACACACACACTTGAATCAACACACGTTAGTTAGTTGATGAGTGGAAATAAAGGTTTCTCAGAATTCCCTTGAAATAAATATACTTTCTGTATTTCATATGTGTCCCGTTCTGTCACTTACCATAACTATCCTTTTTTATGTCAGTTTATCTTCCTGTAACTGGGAGGGGAATATTATTGACAAGGTTAGATGGATACACTGAAGTGGGGACGTAGAATTAGGGAAATAGAGATTAACCCCACTAGACTCAGCATTTTATGAGTGGGTTGATACATCAAATAAAAGTGCTCAGACATATTAAATGAGTGAAGGACATATTGAGGATCAAGGTGATGAGGATATTTCTGAAAGACTGGATGAGGATTTGAACGCTTTGCCTTTGCGTTCTGGTCATACTTATTCAACAGTCCCAGAGCAATCAGTATGATCCAAAATGGCCACTAGTCTTGCTAATGAGGGTAATCCTAGTGAGGAGACTGTGGAAGTTGAGACTACAACAGTACCTTTGGTCACTCAGGATATGCAAAATCCGGTCATTACTGATAGCATTACAACCACTCACATACCTGTGTATACTTCAGATGTTTTCAGTACACCACAAGGTATTGGACAGAATTTATATTCTGTTCCTTATTCAAATGCATGGGGTATAAACACAGATGGTATTGGCATGCGAACCCAGAATCCTAATCAATGGGGCATGAATAGTAATATTGACATGCAAACCCAGAATCCTAATCAATGGGGCATGAATACTAATATTGGCATGCAAACCCAGGGCCCTTGTCCAAATATCTGGGGCATGACTAACAATATGGGCGTGCAAAGTCAGACTAACCCTCCTCCTTTGTGGCAGATACCTGTACCTAATATGGCACCCACTAATCTGGCTACTGATATAGTACAGCAGCATCCTAACTGTACTAAAAGTCAGGCTTTGGCGAAGGCAGGCATATGCTATGCAGAAGCTAGCAAAGCCTTGCAAACTTCAGGCTGGAGAGACACAGCTACTAGTTCTCCACAGCAAAGGACCAAGGCTGTTAAGCCAGAGGTGAAAAGATGGTGTGTCATACATGGGCATTGTCCTCATGAAACGGACTGTTGCCCCTTTGTCATTGAAAAGAGGAAGAAACTAGGGAACCCAGCTAGTTCGGGGGAAGTTCAGGGCCGCGCGCAAAAGTAATTAAAATAGTACAATCCACCGATGCGTGTGTGGCAGCTATTACTAAGGTGGACTTATTATCTATTCCTTGTATCATAGGGAAAGGCCAACTGTCCCTGATCGTAGATACAGGGTCATGTACAAACATTATTTCTAGTAAAGCGCTGGAAAGACTTAAAAGTGAAATGCCTCTAACATACTGGACATTATCACCACCTGATGTAATGTTGACAAGTGTGACAGGGAGTAGAATGAAGATTGTAAGCCAGGTGCCGTTGAC
Organism: Coenobita brevimanus; assembly: GCF_032717465.1. NCBI lineage: Eukaryota > Metazoa > Arthropoda > Malacostraca > Decapoda > Coenobitidae > Coenobita > Coenobita brevimanus. The sequence goes on along the minus strand of NC_137065.1, from coordinate 19,039,078 downwards.
ATTGAGGGCAGATAAACGATCTCCTGTGTTACGTGCTACGTTTTATGTGGTTGAGGATTTTCCTCTGCCAGCTGAAAACAATGGAGGAGTATGATACAGTATTCCATTTCCTTTAATGGGAAAGAGTTTGTAGGCCTTAATCCCTCAGCGACACGAACTGGAACTGGCATCCAATCAGGAGCCGTCCAACCAGTTGTGACCCCAACAAGTGAAGCGTCAAGGGAGTCCCCGGATGCACACGAAGCGGAGGGTATGGACTGGAAGAAAGTCAGGGCTATAGTGAGTGGTAATCACCACTTACCCAGTCAAACTGTCTGTAAAATTCCTATCCGAGTACCTGACGTGTCGGTGGGAACTGATGTAGCATGCTTAACTGAGACTGTAAAACATAAGGCATTGTCGCTGGAATCGACTCTGACTAGCGTTGGCCAAGACCAGAAGACGCCCCTCTTCATCGCAAATATGAGTGGTGGTGCAGTTAAGCTCAGAGATGGTTGTTATATAGGCGACTTGATGTGCTATGGTGCCCCCATAAAGGAAGTCGACGACGTGCCGGTGATCTCTCCTGTAGTTATATCTCAAGCAACGACTCAGTCGGAACCCGTACGTCTGGCTAAGGAAAAACAGCTGGAGCAATACGTGAAGGTCACGGATAATGTAGACCATAAAACACGACTCCTAGCCCTCCTTAGAGAATTTTCCGACATAGTAGCACTTCCAGGAGAAGCGCTGGGTAGGACGGATAGGGTGAAGCATCATATTGGTTTGTGCCCTGGTACAAATCCAGTTTATGTGCCTGCATACCGTCTACCGCACAGCCAAAGGGAAGCAGTGGATGAGGAAATTGAAAGGATGCTTCGTGATGACGTTATCCAGCCTTCCTCCTCGCCTTGGAGCACCACTCTTTCTGGTGCCTAAGAAGGACGGTGGTGTGAGACCTGTTGTGGATTTTCGGCAAGTGAACAAACAGTACCGGATCGTTACCCGATTCCGCATCTGCGAGACTTACTTCAGTCATTAGGTAAGGGAAATACTGTGTTTACTTGTCTGGATCTAGCGTCAGGGTATTGGCAGGTGGAGCTGACCGAAGAGTCGCGTCCCATTACTGCTTTTAGCACTCACCGTGGGCACTTTGAATTTCTCCTGATGCCTTTGGACTGAGTAATGCTCCTTTAACATTTCAGCGGATGATAAACCAATTGTTTGGCGAGATGTTAGGGCAAGACGTCTTAGCGTATCTAGATGACCTATTTCCTACACCACAGAACAAGGATCAGATAAGATCGTTCCTAGGCCTCACTGGCTTTTATAGGAGTTTTGTCCACAGGTATACCATCATAGCATCACCTTTAACAACGCTACTTAAGAAGGACGCTGCATGGAAATGGGGACCCTCGGAAGAGAAAAGCTTCAACGAGCTCAAACAAGCCATGTCAGAAACACCCGTATTAGCGTTTCCTAATTATACTCAACCTTTCTATCTGTGCACGGACGCCTCAGGTCTGGGTCTGGGAGCGGTGTTACAGCAGAAGGATGAGCAAGGTAAGACACATACAATGGCATATGCTAGTAGGGCACTAAGACCCCCAGAGAGAACTATTCGATGACACATATGGGGACATTAGCAGTCGTGTGGGCGTTAGGACATTTCCGGGATATTATCTTTGGCTATCGGATAATTGTTTTAACTGACCATGCACCCATACGCGACTTGTTTAAAGGAAAAAACTTGCACGGTAAGGTTGCGCGTTGGTTTGGCAAGGTAATGGAGTTTGATCCAGAGGTCAGATATTTACCAGGCCGTCAAAATGTTCTAGCCGACGCGTTGAGTAGAAACATTGCTGCTACCATAGCCGAGGATGTTGCTCTTGCTGAGTATTCCTCAGACACGGTAAAAGCGGAACAATGTAATGATGCGATGTGGTCTCAAGTCATCTATGCCTTGGAGTCTGGTGACGAGACTTGTCTACCTGAACTCCCAGTACCAATGACTCACTTCCATCTTCAACAGGGTCTTTTGTATAAGCAACCCCCAGGGAAGGACACTGCATATCAGTTGGTTGTTCCTGCTACCTTACAGCAAGCCGTGCTACAGTTAGTTCATGACGTACCTCAAGCGGGTCATCCCGGTCGCGATAGATGCATACGTGAGGCGAGAAAGAAATACTATTGGCCGACCATGAGGAAGGATATAGAAGCCCACGTCAGTCAATGTGTCAAATGCGCGGAAATACGAGGAACGACGGGACTTCCGACTCCCATCTTAGAGTATCCTCTACCGGAAAAACCCTGGGATACAGTCCCCATTGATCTCTTAGCATTGCCGAGAAGTCGTCAAGGTTCAAGTTATGTACTGGTGGCAGTGGACCATTTCTCACGATTCACTGTTTTAGCACCTTTACGGACGAAAACTTCAGAGGAGGTGGCGCACGCTTTTGTGACTTCAGTGATTTGTCCATACTCTACACCTAAGGTATTGCTCAGCGATAATGGCAGTGAATTTCGTAACCAGGTGTTACAAGAAATCTGTCGTATGTATGGAGTAAAGCAAGTTTTTGTAACGCCTTACAGTCCTAACAGCAATGGCCTGGTGGAGAGAACAAACAGGAAGATACTGGAAGTCTTGAGACCAGTAATAACCTCAAATCAAGAGGATAACTGGGAAGACTGGTTACCACATGTAGCGGCGACCATCAACTCCTCAGAAAATTCATCAACTGGGAAGTCTCCTCATTATATCCTTTATGGAGAAGAGAAAGTGTTACCCTACGATTTGTTGGCTGGACCTCCTACTCCAGTATACAACGAAGAAGACTACGCAAAGGTACAGTTGTTGAAATTCCAACGTATACACAGTGAAGTACGGAAAGATTAAAAGCCTTAAGAGCGGAGATGATGGCGAAACAACACAAAGGTAGTCAAGAAAAGACGTTACAGGCAGGCCAGAAGGTCATGATCCACAACCCTGAGAGAATTTCCAAGCTCAGACCTAAGTTCCGCGGACCATATACCGTTGTGGAACGAGTACGTGGAAATACTTATAGAATAAAGGATGAAGCTATTGGAACTCAGGAGGCAGTACATGCTGATAGGATCAAACTAGTAAGTCAAGAGCTAGGCCTATCGTCTGATGTGTTGTCCCCTCTGTCTTCGTCACAGTCTATGTTGTCGTCCGTACCTGTCCCTAACCAAGAGTATCACAGCAAGCTACGATCCCACAACAAGAGTGATTAAGGGAGTATCTTCTCTTGCAGAAAAAAATGTGGCTGTGGCTCATACTCCTCGTGCGTTGCTTGGGGTGGACCTATGGAAAGACGTCGGACACGGACACGACTGCGTTAATGCCAGGAGCACTGAAGAGCCCACTTGGAGAAGTCGTGGTAGTGGAAGATGCAGTATGCGTCTACTATCCATTGGAAGGCTATCTCCAAATGCCAGATATTGTCAAGGAGGTCTCCAAAGGCTTGTCGAATCTCAGACAGCAACTATTGGAAGTGGGAAAGATGTTTAATCGAAACCCACGATTGACGAACTCTGACACTGAAGCCTTGGAACGAACCTTGCATGGAATTGTTGAGCTTCAGACTAGGCATATAGACAGGCTCACCGACAGGCTCACTAACTTGCATGTTGCTTTACCTAACGTACACTCTGATCTTTCCAAGCATGTCCATGTACGTACTAAGAGAGGACTTGTGGATTTTCTAGGAATCCTGTCTCAACAACTCTTTGGCACGGCATTAGATAAGGATGTAGTGCAATTGGGTAGACAGATGTATGGCTTGACACTGGCTGCTAAAGCCAATAATAGATTAATCATGCATGTGTATAAACAGTTAGATGAGTTCACTAACAAAGCTAACGAGATAATTAGGACTACCAACCATCTAGTAGAGCTTGTGAACAACATCCAAATTAACCTACCAACCCTAGCTAACTTGGTGTTATTTGCTGAGTACTTACATGCTCTCGACGAGTCAACCACTGCTTTGGAGAAGCATGCAGCCAATATGGTGGACGGCTTAATTGATGCAAGTTTGAACAGGGTTAATGCTTTATTGTTGCCTACTAATATACTAACAAATGCACTTAATATAGCTATGTGGAAGCATGGACTTATGTCACTCTTTGATCTGAGTCAACTGGAATATTATTACCCATTGTTAGAGGCCCAGTTAACCCATGAAGGCATCCTGATATTGGTACGTATGAGGAATGCTGTAACATACCAGGCATGGCGGTTCATTTCCTTCCCTTTTGCTACTGCTAATAATACACTTGTTGTTATTGAAGAGGGTCCAGAGGTGCTGGTTGTCTCAGATGACAAGAAATATGTAGCATAAACGACTGTGGATGAATTTGAGAAGTGTAAGGCCTCATTTCTTGATCTCCATGTATGTCCTGCTTTCCATTTTGTCTTCGTACCATTAAAGGTAGAGGAGTGTAAGAGGGCCTTGTACACAAATACTTCCTCTGCTCTGCAACGTTGCACCTTCCAACCCATTCAGTTGAAGTCAGTTTTCCATGCTCATATTCATGCAAAACAGTACTTTTACTTTCCTGAGACAGAGGATGTAACTGTGATTTGTGCCTCACAGAATCAATTCCTTACAGTAAAGGGGTACTATATTGCACCTGATTTTTGTGAGTTACACAGTAAAGAGATAGCAGTTCTGCCTAGCAAGCATCATCTAGCTTTGACAGTGAACTTCTCATCCCAGTTACGACCCTTTTTACCTTCATTCAATGTTACTTCCTTGAATGTGAACAGGCTGTCTCATGTATTAAAGGAGCTTACCTTCCTCTCCCACCTGAACAGGACTGATTTAGAGCCTTATGTACTGTCCTATCTTCCTTCATACCTTTCTCCTTCCTATTTTGGTCCTGGCGTTGGTCTTCTACTTATTGTGGTCTTGTCCTGTGTTTGTGGTTTAGGCTACTATTTAAGGCGCCAATTAAGGAACCCACTGATACCACATGTCCGTACTCGAGGATTGCAAATGTATGTTCCTGAATAGTTAGCTACCCTACACTCTGGTTAGGCTACACGGTAGTTAGGACAACAATGTCGACGAGGACGTCAATGGTGTGGCCGAGCGATGTTCTGGTGTCAACATCTTTTTCCATATGAAGTTGTAGTATCACACATTTTACATAATAATTTTTAAAGCTGTTTAGTCATAATTAACAGTGTGTAATGAAGTGTGAATGATGAACAACCAAATATCATTTCGCTGTTAGCTGTGGTATAGAAGAAGGTGGATGGCAGACCATAAGTGCCACCCTGTTTCAATTATAAAATGAAGGTTAGGAGAAGTGATAAGATATCTGAATAGTGCGTAAGTGTAAAGTCCTGGGGAACCATTTATTATGTTGGTATATGTGAATGTACTTAATACCATTTAATAGAGGTGTATAATGTGCTAGTAGAGTTGTCATTTATCTCTACTTTTTGCATAAGCCCAGAGTATATGTAATGCTCGGAACCTCACTTTTTAGCTGACCTCAGCATCGCGCCCTAGTCGGCTCGGTGAGTGTACAGCGTCAGAACCCGTTTTACAGTTCTAAAGGGAGGTTGTATCGATCTTACATATCTCTCGGGTCACAGTTATATTATTCTATACCCAATAAAGAGAGATTTAATCTGCTCATTTCTGTCACCTTACGCTACCACTTAATAACAGACCAGCTTCCACCTTCTCGTGGCAGAGGACCTTTGGTGGGAAGTGTCAGGTAGTGACGGCGAGTAGCTGACGTGTACTACAGACAGTGTCGTCGATCCAACACTGTGGTCTAGTTATACTATACAGCAGAACACATTATTTTATTGGTGCTAGCGGTAGCACGATATTTAGTGCTAGCCGTGTACCGATACAAGTATATTGGATTTTATACAAAAATAGAGCAGAAATAAGCATTGTACCATAGTGCGAAACGAGCAAAATCGGGCAACTTGGTCACGATGAATCGCTAACATTCTAAAATCATGATACATATCATTTTTTTTACTTACATAATACTTCTACAATAACATTATACCATTTTACATTTTATTGAACTGTTTTTACGTATTCACAGGCCTTTTGATAACATTTAGCGTAATGTTAGCGCTTATTTACGTAGTGAGTGAACTCGCTGTGACTGTTGTTTCAACTCGTATTGTGTTTTTTATACTTCCATAATACTTTTCTAATATTATTATACACTTTTCAACTTTATAGAACTGTTTTGAGATTATTTCAGGCCTTACGTAAATATATAGCGTAATAATAGCGCATAATAACACACACGGTGAAGTCGCTATGACAACTATTTCAACTTACAACCTATTTTTGTACTTATATAATAATTCTCCACTAACATTGCACATGTTTACAAGTGATATAATTGATATCACATAATTTCAGAACTTACGATGGAACTGAGCGTCATATTTGCGCGTACTTACACAGGGAGTGTTATCGCAATATCATTTCTTTCATCTTACACTAGTATTCAACTTATAAAATACCTTACTACTAACATTACAACAAATTCCACTTTATATAATTCCTATCACATACTTACTGACCAGAATGTGGGTGTACTCGTGACATCAATTATTACAACTTACACTATTGTTCAACTTATACGTTTTATTCATGCTAACATTACACCCGTTTCCACTTTATTTCCTTGCTATCACATATTTACTGACCACAGTGATATACTGAGCGTCATATTTTCGCAGATTTACACAGTGGGTGTAGTTTTGATATCAATTCTTTCAACTTACACTAATTCTCAACTTATACATTACTTTTCTGAAAACATAACACCCGTTTCAACTTTATATTTGACTTAGCACCTACTGACTGGCCTTACCATTATAATGAGCGTCATTTCGCCTTCCCACACAGTTTCGGTAGTGTAGGAAATTATGATACTCCTTGAAACAAGGCTGAAGACAACGCAACATTGCACTAGACACACTCGTACCTTGTGTCTTTTCTCTGAGTGGATGGTCTGACTGTCGAGTGCTTACATACATGGCAGTGATGCTGGGGTTTATGACGGTTTGGGTCGGAAGGGATTGCGCTGGGATAGTGGCGTCCTGCAAGACGTAGGGGAGTCTGACCAGCCATGGGGGTGCGGGTGCGGTGTGTGGGTCTGTCCTGGGCATGCTTGGCAATTATTTCACGTGCCAGCTCCCTCACAAACCCCTCAAAGGTCTCGGATACTCCGGTGGTCATTGCGTCCAGGTAGTGGGCGTTCAGGACCGTGATGTCGAGCAAGTTGAAAAAGAGTTTCTTGTACCACTTCATCGTGGTCCTGGCACAGTCAGCACTTGAAATCATCGAGTCTGACTGATCAACTTGCCTCATGTTCAGATTATAGTCCAGTACAGACTCGGGTTTCCATACGCTGCGCCTCCTCTCGCTACGGTGATCCACGGAGTCTGTGCGGTGCATCAGGGGGCTGTGAACAGTTGACAGGAGGCAAACTTCCCTGTTGTGGTTCCACAGGGTGGCAAGGATGTTATTGGCCTGGAAGAAAACCACCTCGTTCTTGTCAAATTTCCTCCCTATCTTGACCATATGGCGACGGTTTCTCTTGACTGTACCACAGACTCCGGTGTCGTATTGGTGGAGGAACCTAGCGAGTAGAGGGCTAGTGTACCAGTTGTCCAGGTACAACACATGACCACGATGAAGGTACTCTTCTATCATTGTCTTCACCATGGCCCCAGAGAGTCCTATACTCCGATCTTCTGTTATATCTGTGCGCCCGTGTACAAGACTATGTCTTGCACATAACCAGTCTTACAGTCACACATAACAAAGATCTTGATCCCGAAATGGTGTCTCTTGCTGGGTATGTACTGCCTAAAGGAAATATTGCCTCTCCCCAACACAAGACTCTCGTCTATGACGAGGTCTCTGTATGGATAAAATGAGGAGCGGAACATTTCCCGTAAATGATCAAATACCAGCCTAATTCTCCTCATTTTATCGGTGTTATTTGCATTGGCTGGATCTTCTGCATCAAAAAAGTGGAGGCGGCCGAGAATATACTGAAATCGGTTACGACTCGTCACCTTTCCAAAGAAAGGTGTGAGGATGACTGGGTCAGTTGTCCAGTAGGCAGGAATTTGGTTTTTCCTTACCACACCCATCAAGAGAACCAGGGCCAAAAATAGGAACATCTCTGAAATTGTAACGGGATAGTCATACTGTTGGGAATGCCTGCTCGTGGTTCCCAAACGTTCACTTTCACGGCGCTGTGATTGTGAAAAGATATTAGTCTGTTCAACTATGCGCCCCACAAACGCCTCACCAAAAAACAAGCGGAAAAAATCCACCCTAGACGAACCTGCATTCACACCTGGAGCCGTGGAACCAGACCGCCACTCCTCAGTGAAAGGGTGAATGATGGGAGTAAAATTACTCCCATCTTCCCAGTTCCACGTGACACCGTCTCCAGCCATGTCCCCATCGTCTCCTTCGTCAGGGTGGGGAGGTGAGAGTGGTGGGGGAGGTTGGGGAGGTGGAGAGCGGCGCCTCTCATCACTCGCACTTCTCTTCCCTCTCCCTTTTCCTTTATCCTTTCCCTTCCCTTTCTTTCCTTTCCCCACATCCTGGGGCTGTGGGGAGGAAGTTTGGGAATATTCTGGGGCGAAAGAAGTGCTGGGGAGTGGCTCCACCTCCTCTCCCCTAGGCTTACGTGCACCACATTCTCGTGCTGCCTCCCTCACACCACTTGCCCCTTCACCCCGCACTACCCCCACACCAATCTCACTTTCACCCCGGGCTGCTGCCACAACACTTTCCCTTTCACCCAGCAATCCCACCACACCACTATCCACTTCCCCAGACAAAAAACTTTCACCATACCTTATATGTCTTCTCGCCCCACCTTCTGATCCTCGTGGTGATATTTTTTCTTTTCCCAACCATGCGGCGATATCACGTCCTAAGCCGCCGTCATCCTCATCGTCCTCATCCTCGTCCTCATCAGATTCGGGATGGAGAGATAGCCGTGCACGTGGTTGGGGAGTAGGCTGGCCTTCCCTTGCCTTACGGTATGTCACATACCGCGTTTTTTGGGGTGAAGGGACCTCCTCATCACTGCTACTTATTTCTTCCTCTGGCTGGACATAATCGCGATCTACCACATCATCGTCGAGTGGAGAATCACTATCTCCAGTGAAGGCTTCCAGGGCGGATACAATTTCCTCATCTGAGAGACCTTTCCGCGCCATGTCTGACCTGGGTCACTGCTAGCAGGTGAGTGACCGAGACAAGGGCGAGCACGGGTCACGTGGGGTCTAGGACGCTGCCCGCCTGGCGGCAGGTAGGGGAGGCTTGGGTACGTGGGCGAATCGAAAATCTCGCGCGAATTTTGAAAATTGTGGAAATTATTAACCTTGCAATTGCAGGACGTTGAAATACGTCGACGGGATTGGCTGTGACATAACGTGAGGACGTGGAAGTACGTCGACGGGACGCCGCGGGTTAATAAGGGTGTGTGCTATCGCTAGGTCGTCCTCCTCTGTGTCCACGGAAAGCAATGAGGTACCAATGAGGCGAGGGAGATGGCGTGAAAAGAAGGCATAATAGGGCTGTTGCCCCGTGCTCGAGTGCACCGCATGATTTATGACGGTTTGGCTCGACTGGAGCAGCTGAGGCCAATGCAAGGGGTTCCTGTTGCAGAGGGATGCTAGGATACTTTTCACAGTCCTATGCATCCTTTCGGTGGTGGAATTTCCCTGAGGATGATAAGGGGTGACATTGAACAAGTCCACCTGGTTCCTCCAGCAGAACTTCTTGAATTCTCCACTCATGAACTCTCTGTCGTTGTCCAGGACGATACCTTGTGGCATCCCAAAGTCGGTAAAGTATTGCCCAAGACAGTGTATGATGTGTTGTATATGTTTGTCTCTGAGTGGATAATAATTCACAAACCTACTGTAGTGATCTATCACAGTAAGGACATATCGGTAACCCTGACCTCCAGCAACCATATCAGTCAAGTCGATCCCAATACTTTCCAATGGTTTACTTACAGGCGGGAAACCCCTCCAAGGTTTCTGTAACCCAGTTTCACCTTTGAATCTTTGACAAGTGGGACACTGTTTCACATACTCACATACATCTACTTTTAGATTTGGCCAATAGAATAGCTCTTCTGCCTTTTTGATGGTTTTCTTTTGGCCTAGTTGTCCTAAGACTTCATGAGCGTGTTTTATAGCTTCTTTTGTTAATGAGTTAGGAATCACCAAACAATATTGGATGCTACCATCATTTGCTTCCTGACCAAAATATAATAGTTCGTCAATCAACGCAAACTGGCTCAACATGGCTTTCGGTAGTCTTTTAGTAGGGAGCTTCTCACTCCACAAGTACTTAGCTAACTCAGGAATTTTTGTGAAACCCCCCATCGTGCGCTTGTGTCTGCTTCCCTACCGAATGGTCAGAGTTGCCTAGAAGGCTTCTTTAGTCATACACTGCCTGAGGCAGTGATTTATTGGTCATCCACTGTTGTTGTCATGTAATAACCCTTGCCTGTGCAAACGAAAGTGAACCTTGTATGCAGATGCCAGTTTGCCAGGTTTTGCATACTCTTAGCTAAGAGGCATGCGTGGGGTGCGATATGACGGTGCTGTACTGCTTGCTTGCCTCCAAACCCACACCTCAATTCCCGCCTTTGTCATCGTCTGAATGGTCATGCTTGCAAGCATGGCTGTGAAAGCGGTTGCTTTTGTGGTGGTCCCCTACCTTCTTCAGGTTGTGGCCGTCCTCTGCTGCATTCTCATGTGTGTGATGATGGCCCCACCACCACCTGAGAAGTGGAAGAGGAAGGTTTGACTCTGGAGAAGATGCGTGTGATATTGAGCAGGGTTGACACGGGCTGGACCACAAGACACATGATGTGGGAATATGATCTAGCCCATTCAACAGTATTTGATATCAAGAAGTTACGGGGCAAGCTTATGCAGTACAGACAGGACATCAGCGAAAGCACATGTAAGGGCGACAGGAAGGTCATGGCCCAGGACTGGCATGCCATTATCAACTGGTCGACGTTGTTATGGTTTCGCCAGCAACATGCTGTTGGTGTACTTGTGCATGGGACTGAGGTGAAGGCTGCAGTAGAGAGGTTTGGATGCGTGCACAATGTGCACTACTTCAAGGCTTCTGAAGGATGGCTCTTTCGCTTTAAGCTTCGCCATGGACTTACAGGAAAGGCCATGGATGCAGCAGAGGAGCATGTAGACCCGTTTTGCCAGAAAGTGCAGTGCCTAATCAAGAACGAGGGCCTTGCCCTTGGCCAAGTCTATAATGCTGACGAAGCTGGTCTATTCTACACACAACACCCTGGCAGATTGAGTTTGTGTCGGTTCATATCCGAGGGGTGGTTGGGGTTTCTTACTCACACAATAACGCTCAGGGATACGTAAGGCTGGTCACTCATTCAAGACCAACTTACCTAGCCAGGGGCTCGTACACTCCTCATGGTGCAACACAGGTTTAAATGATGATAACAGATACATACATACATATTACATACATACATATACAGTAGACAGACAGGCAGACAGACAGACAGACAGACAGATAGGTAGAGAGATGGATAGATACGTAAAATCCATGCTAGACAATTTACCAACCAACGAATCTCCAAGCCCAGGAGGAATTCCTCCAACTGTTTTGAAAAAGTGTTCACTACAACTTGCCTCTGTTCTAGCTTTATTATGCAGACTATGCATACTTACTTTTTCATTAAGTAATTCACGGAAAGAAGATAATAACCACCCAATTCCAAAGAATGGAAGTTCCTCTGACCCCTCTGATTACAGACCAATAGCTATCACATCTTCTCTTGTTAAAGTATTTGAAATTGTAACTAATAAGCACATAGACAAAACACCTTGAATCCAACAATTTAATTAGTGATAGACAACATGGTTTTCACCACGAAAGATCCACAATTAACATACTCAGCCTTCTGACTCATACCATTCATCAATCAAATGATCAACATAGAGAAACTCATGGAGTATCCCTTGATATCTCTAAAGCTTTTGACAGTGTGTGACACCGTTCCCTGCTGTCCAAACTCCTTTCCTATGGACTAACGTCTTTTGTTCCTCTGCTTTCCTCGTATTTCAGTGACAGAAAAATAAAAGTAAAAGAAAATGATGTATATTCCAATTTCCACTCAATTAACGCGGGCATGTCACAAGGATCCGTTCTTGCGCCAACCCTATTTCTAGTTCATATTAATGATCTCTCACCTGTCACCCAAAATCCCATCCATTCATATGCATATGACTCAACACTTCACAGTTCATTCACACTCAAACACTCATTTACAAAGTTTAATATCTCTAACTCTAAACTCATTGCAGCCATCTCCATAAATCAAGTTTTTATCTAAGATCAGTGAATGGGGACAAAATAACCTAGTCTCATTTAATGCTTGTAAACCCAAATATATACAATTTACTAATAGATAGATATTGCCAGATTCGTGTATTTCCTTCAGTGTTACTAATATTCCCATCTCCAAAAATATTGAAATTCTCGCTGGTTCACTTAACAATGCCCTCAGCTGGACCTCTTATGTCAGATTAGGTACAATAACCTCCTCAGAGAAACTTGGATTATTGTACGATGTCCATAACTTCTTCACTGACGAGCAATTAGCTATAGTTTATAACAGCCACGTGTGCTATCAGCTAGAATATTGATCACCCTTGTGGAATGCATATGGAGAGGTTGCACTAAAACAACTAGACAAAATTCAGAACAAAGCTGTTGGAATTATTAATAACCCTGCCATTACAATTTTTTTTTTTTTTTATGTGTCCGACTCTGGGCAAAGGCTTCGAGGCCTATTTCTTGGGGGTAGTGACCTAACCCAAGGCCCAGTAGTCCTCCTGCACCTCCACATGTCACCAGTTCGGCGCTAACACCCACCGTCCATATTGAATACATGCTAGGGCTGTCTCATACAGGACTGGTGTATTGGTATTAGTGGGGGTATTTTTACAACATGTCGGCGGGTCTTCTGGTGTAACGGTAAGAAATTGGATTTCCCACCGTTGCTGTTCAGTTGTAACGGTAGGATTTTTATCCCACCGTTGTTCATCAGTGTAACGATGAGCAATTGGATTTCCCACCGTTGTTTATCAGGTTTGTTCTGTTTAACTTACTTGTTGATAATACAAAGGGTATTCAACTTAGTCTCCCCTCAATGACTGATAAAGTATTCACCAAAGAAAAAAACAAAGGAGGGGGAGTAACTTCGACTTTGAATGATAAAGGTTAATTGCATAAAGGATATTTTTGGTAGTGTTTGTATTTTTAGCCGAGTCGAGAATAAGTTAGTACCACGTGTGTTAGTCGTTCTCAAAGCGGAGGAATCTTGAACTGGAGGGGGAGTGAGTCATGCGTGAGAGGACAAAATTCCCTTGGTTGGATATCAAAATTGCATATACTTTACTTTAATAAAACTATACTTGTTAAACAACAGACATTTTTTGAATTACATGACCTTTAATAATATGAAAAGAGTTGTAAATTAAGTACTAGTTTGGGCGATAGTAATGCAGTACTGTTACCAAGCGAAACAATTTGAATATTTAACAATGACTCCTGAGTTCATCACATTTCATTCTCGATTATCAGTTATTCTTGGGCTCGTCAATAGCCTCAAGACTGGGACATTCAATGACATGGACTGTCTTTTCGGGCTGGCATAGCCTCGAACCAAAAATATTCACTCGTGTACTATTACGTCGGGCCAGTCTAAACTCATCACACAATTCACTAATACTCCACAATCACTCGGGCTTGCTTAGCCTCGAGGAACACTTCAAAATTACATATCCTTACAACCACTAAATTCACATCAACACTCCCAATATTTCTAACCTATCAATAAAAGAAGAGAGAGAAAAAAAAACAGTTGATGAGTTAAATTCGCTTTTCCGTTACTGATCACATTAACTTTCAAAATTCTGTACATTATCTACTATCAAAAAAGGAAAGGTTCACCTGATTGATTCATAATTCAATTGCTACTACATTCAGTTATAAATCTATTTGTGGGTAGTGTAACTGTGTGTGTACAACAAGTCTATGGGCAATATCACATGATGGCCTCGTGCAACCCCAAAGTCACGGTGTCTGTGGACTGAAACAACATCTGTTACCCGTAACGTCTGGTTAGCCAATCTCTACGTTAAGCTTTTAACAACATTACTTCATATTGTTCACAGGCAAGAATTAAAACAAGCAAGGGGGGAGAAAGGAGGAATGTGTACAGCTCACCTGAAACAACGTCTGTTATCCGTAATGTCTGGTTAGCCAATGCGGCTTAGCTGGACACATACGGACGCTACTGCTAGTCAAATGAGACTGTGTTTTTGTGATATGGTGGGTTTTAATTCGCTTCACTGTTTATATAGTAGAGTACACATGACGTTAGGACTTTTGATTGAATTGGGGAAAATTTGGCATTCATTCCTTACTACAGTTAAATACTGAATTTACCGCCATCCCGCCCTGAGTTTGGGGTAGCTTATGCCATCTAGTGACGGCTAAGGCAAGCAGAACTACTTGATCCTCACAAATTACATTATCTTTGCCTTTTCTGACTATTAATTTCACATATTTGGATTCTAGCAGCTTCATTAGTAAGCATTTCACAACAATGATACGGAGAGAATTGTATACCCATTATTATTCTGTTTAAGGTTTAAACTTGGCGCCCTGCGACGATGCACCACAAGCAAGGGGATGTTGCCCACATCTGTTATTCGTTACCTTCTAGATGGGTGAACTCCCATAGGTCAACACTTCCAGTTACACTACCTATGCATAGATACAGAGATATATACCTATAAAAATAAAGTTGTCCCTATATCGATCATTAACACATGAACTACTACTTAGAACAGGAGCCTTATAGACTAGTATTCAAATTACACTCTAACTTAGAAATTACAGTACCTCTAAACATATACATGAATACTAAATTTGAATACTAAATTTGTGGCATTACACGGCTCCCACGTTCGGAAGACAAATTTTACCCAAGTCAATCATCTATGACATATGCATGGATGGAATGTTGTTACCCCTATAACTGCTATTAACACTTTGAATTGGAACATTTTTTCCCCACAATCGGTGGCACCTGTCGGTCCACATTAAACACCTAATGCATACCTCGGAAGGTCGCTTACTCACTTCATAAGGAGGTATGATCACTCCTTAAACTTGATGTGATGAGGGAATTTATGCCCCAGTCAGCCTCAGGTTTTGGAGTATAGCTTGTCGCTCACCGGAGGTTGACAGGGTCTCTCGAGAGTGAGATCACCACGGGGGCGCTTCCTTCCACTCTTCCATTCACATTCACTCGGTTCTTTTGTTTCCAGCATTCCGCCCGCAAGAAGGTGAGGGCTCATTCTGTCCTGAAGACTCCACTACCTCACAAAGCGTGCTAACTGTAAGGTGAGGGGATTGATCACTCCCCTCTAAGTAAGGCACTTCCTGGTTCCAACCGGAACACTTTTCTCTCTTTTTTTTTTCTTTTTACACCCTCTCCTCGAGGATGAGTCCACCCGGAACACAAACTCAGGCAGTTATGTTTCACAACATTTGTCTCATGCACTTATCTCTACTTTTCTGTTTAACACTCCTGTATGAGCCTCCGAGGGGCATTCCTCACTCGCGGTGGTAATCACTCATCTTCGGGCTCCGGAGTGAGCTCCTGTTGCAATGGTTCTAAGAGCCATTCCTAGGTACTGTAATATGGTTTTACCTTTTCAGCAGCCCTTTGTATTCTCTTGCCACTAAATACATTTTCAGTGATATAAACACTTCCACCTAGCAACACTTCGATCACTTTATATGGGCTGTCCCATTTGGCATTCAGTTTCCTACAGGTACCCGGCTGTATGGTTTCTTTTTTTCGCCCACACCAAGCTATTGACCCCAACCATCTGTGCTCTCCTCCGCCTGTTGGCCACATCCCGGTATCGCCTGGTCATCTTTTGGTGGGTTCTTTTAACCCGCCCCATCCCGACCACTTTTTGACCACTGGTACCCCCCAAATCCCGACCATTTTTCGACCCTTTTTTTTTTTTTTTTTGCTAAAACTTTCGCTTTTGGTCAGAAACAATGGTCAGTGACAAAGAAATTGTTCCCCGGGGTCCATAATTACCCTAACCAGGTATGCCTTGGTCCCACCTGGCCCCGTGTTCTCCGTAGGCGGTCTGAGCCTCTAACGTTTTCTATGGTATTATAAGTCTGGGAAACCAATGAAAGTAAGTAGATATGTATTTATTACAAACATAAAAACATGTGATAAAAGAGTATATTGGATTTTATACAAAAATAGAGCAGAAATAAGCATTGTACCATCGTGCGAAATGAGCAAAATTGGGCAACTTGGTCACGATGAATCGCTAACATTCTAAAATCATGATACATATCATTTTTTTTACTTACATAATACTTCTACAATAACATTATACCATTTTACATTTTATTGAATTGTTTTTACGTATTCACAGGCCTTTTGATAACATTTAGCGGAATGTTAGCACTTATTTACGTCGTGAGTGAACTCGCTGTGACTGTTGTTTCAACTCGTATTGTGTTTTTTCTACTTACATAATACTTTTCTAATATTATTATACACTTTTCAACTTTATAGAACTGTTTTGAGATTATTTCAGGCCTTATATAAATATATAGCATAATAATAGCGCATAATAACACACACGGTGAAGTCGCTACGACAACTATTTCAACTTACAACCTATTTTTGTACTTATATAATAATTCTCCACTAACATTGCACATGTTTACACGTGATATAATTGATATCACATAATTTCAGAACTTACGATGGAACTGAGCGTCATATTAGCGCGTACTTACACAGGGAGTGTTATCGCGATATCATTTCTTTCATCTTACACTAGTATTCAACTTATAAAATACCTTACTACTAACATTACAACAAATTCCACTTTATATAATTCCTATCACATACTTACTGACCAGAATGTGGGTGTACTCGTGACATCAATTATTACAACTTACACTATTGTTCAACTTATACGTTTTATTCATGCTAACATTACACCCGTTTCCACTTTATTTCCTTGCTATCACATATTTACTGACCACAGTGTTATACTGAGCGTCATATTTTCGCAGATTTACACAGTGGGTGTAATTTTGATATCAATTCTTTCAATTTACACTAATTCTCAACTTATACATTACTTTTCTGAAAACATAACACCCGTTTCAACTTTATATTTGACTTAGCACGTACTGATTGGCCTTACCATTATAATGAGCGTCATTTCGCCTTCCCACACAGTTTCAGTAGTGTAGGAAAATATGATACTCCTTGAAACAAGGCTGAAGACACAACGCAACATTGCACTCGACACACTCGTACCTTGTGTCTTTTCTCTGAGTGGATGGTCTGACTGTCGAGTGCTTACATACATGGCAGCGATGCTGGGGTTTACGACGGTTTGGGTCGGAAGGGATTGCGCTGGGATAGTGGCGTCCTGCAAGACGTAGGGGAGTCTGACCAGCCATGGGGGTGCGGGTGCGGTGTGTGGGTCTGTCCTGGGCATGCTTGGCAATTATTTCACGTGCCAGCTCCCTCACAAACCCCTCAAAGGTCTCGGATACTCCGGTGGTCATTGCGTTCAGGTAGTGGGCGTTCAGGACCGTGATGTCGAGCAAGTTGAAAAAGAGTTTCTTGTACCACTTCATCGTGGTCCTGGCACAGTCAACACTTGAAATCATCGAGTCTGACTGATCAACTTGCCTCATGTTCAGATTATAGTCCATTACAGACTCGGGTTTCCATACGCTGCGCCTCCTCTCGCTACGGTGATCCACGGAGTCTGTGCGGTGCATCAGGGGGCTGTAAACAGTTGATAGGAGGCAAACTTCCCTGTTGTGGTTCCACAGGGTGGCAAGGATGTTATTGGCCTGGAAGAAAACCACCTCGTTCTTGTCAAGTTTCCTCCCTATCTTGACCATATGGCGACGGTTTCTCTTGACTGTACCACAGACTCCGGTGTCGTGTTGGTGGAGGAACCTAGCAAGAAGAGGGCTAGTGTACCAGTTGTCCAGGTACAACACATGACCACGATGAAGGTACTCTTCTATCATTGTCTTCACCACGGCCCCAGAGAATCCTATACTCCGATCTTCTGTTATATCTGTCTGTGCGCCCGTGTACAAGACTATGTCTTGCACATAACCAGTCTTACAGTCACACATAACAAAGATCTTGAACCCGAAATGGTGTCTCTTGCTGGGTATGTACTGCCTAAAGGAAATATTGCCTCTCCACAACACAAGACTCTCGTCTATGACGAGGTCTCTGTATGGATAAAATGAGGAGCGGAACATTTCCCGTAAATGATCAAATACCAGCCTAATTCTCCTCATTTTATCGGTGTTATTTGCATTGGCTGGATCTTCTGCATCAAAAAAGTGGAGGCTCGGTTACGACTCGTCACCTTTCCAAAGAAAGGTGTGAGGATGACTGGGTCAGTTGTCCAGTAGGCAGTAATTTGGTTTTTCCTTACCACACCCATCAAGAGAACCAGGGCCAAAAATAGGAACATCTCTGAAATTGTAACGGGATAGTCATACTGTTGGGAATGCCTGCTCGTGGTTCCCAAACGTTCACTTTCACGGCGCTGTGATTGTGTAAAGATATTAGTCTGTTCAACTATGCGCCCCACAAACGCCTCACCAAAGAACAAGTGGAAAAAATCCACCCTAGACGAACCTGCATTCACACATGGAGCCGTGGAACCAGACCGCCACTCCTCAGTGAAAGGGTGAATGATGGGAGTAAAATTACTCCCATCTTCCCAGTTCCACGTGACACCACCGTCTCCAGCCACGTCTCCATCGTCTCCTTCGTCAGGGTGGGGAGGTGAGGGTGGTGGGGGAGGTTGGGGAGGTGGAGAGCGGCGCCTCTCATCACTCGCACTTCTCTTCCCTCTCCCTTTTCCTTTACCCTTTCCCTTCCCTTTCTTTCCTTTCCCCACATCCTGGGGCTGTGGGGAGGAAATTTGGGAATATTCTGGGACGAAAGAAGTGCTGGGGAGTGGCTCCACCTCCTCTCCCCTAGGCTTACATGCACCACATGCTCGTGCTGCCTCCCTCACACCACTTGCCCCTTCACCCCGCACTACCCCCACACCACTCTCACTTTCACCCCGGGCTGCCGCCACAACACTTTCCCTTTCACCCAGCAATCCCACCACACCACTTTCCACTTCCCCAGACAAAAGACTTTCACCATACCTTATATGTCTTCTCGCCCCACCTTGTGATCCTCGTGGTGATATTTTTTCTTTTCCCAACCACGCGGCGATATCACGTCCTAAGCCGCCGTCATCCTCATCGTCCTCATCCTCGTCCTCATCAGATTCGGGATGGAGAGATAGCCGTGCATGTGGTTGGGGAGTAGGCTGGCCTTCCCTTGCCTTACGGTATGTCACATACCGCGTTTTTCGGGGCAAAGGAACCTCCTCATCACTGCTACTTATTTCTTCCTCTGGCTGGACGTAATCGCGATCTACCACATCATCGTCGAGTGGAGAATCACTATCTCCAGTGAAGGCTTCCAGGGCGGATGCAATTTCCTTGTCTGAGAGACCTTTCCACGCCATGTCTGACCTGGGTCACTGCTAGCAGGTGAGTGACCGAGACAAGGGTGAGCGCGGGTCAAGTGGGGTCTAGGACGCTGCCCGCCTGGCGGCAGGTAGGGGAGGCTTGGGTACGTGGGCGAATCGAAAATCTCGCGCGAATTTTGAAAATTGTGGAAATTATGAACCTTGCAATTGCAGGACGTTGAAATACGTCGACGGGATTGGCTGTGACAGAACGTGAGGACGTGGAAGTACGTCGACGGGACGCCGCGGGTTAATAAGGGTGTGTGCTATCGCTAGGTCGTCCTCCTCTGTGTCCACGGAAAGCAATGAGGTACCAATGAGGCGAGGGGGATGGCGTGAAAAGAAGGCATAATAGGGCTGTTGTCGCGTGCTCGAGTGCACCGCATGATTTATGACGGTTTGGCATGACTGGAGCAGCTGAGGCCAATGCAAGGGGTTCCTGTTGCAGAGGGATGCTAGGATACTTTTCATAGTCCTATGCATCCTTTCGGTGGTGGAATTTCCCTGGGGATGATAAGGGGTGACATAGAACAAGTCCACCTGGTTCCTCCAGCAGAACTTCTTGAATTCTCCACTCATGAACTCTATGTCGTTGTCCAGGACGATACCTCGTGGCATCCCAAAGTCGGTGAAGTATTGCCCAAGACAGTGTATGATGTGTTGTATATGTTTGTCTCTGGGTGGATAATAATTCACAAACCTACTGTAGTGATCTATCACAGTAAGGACATATCGGTAACCCTGACCTCCAGCAACCATATCAGTCAAGTCGATCCCAATATGTTCCAATGGTTTACTTACAGGCGGGAAACCCCTCCAAGGTTTCTGTAACCCAGTTTCACCTTTGAATCTTTGACAAGTGGGACACTGTTTCACATACTCACATACATCTACTTTTAGATTTGGCCAATAGAATAGCTCTTCTGCCTTTTTGATGGTTTTCTTTTGACCTAGATGTCCTAAGACTTCATGAGCGTGTTTTATAGCTTCTTTTGTTAATGACTTAGGAATCACCAAACAATATTGGATGCTACCATCATTTGCTTCCTGACCAAAATATAATAGTTCGTCAATCAATGCAAACTGGCTCAACATGGCTTTCGGTAGACTTTTAGTAGGGAGCTTCTCACTCCACAAGTACTTAGCTAACTCATCCCACATGGGTTCTTCACGCTGCTTATTTCTCACTTCGTCTCAGCTAAATCCAAGCCAGTTGGTTTCTGACTGGTGGAATATCACTCTGACAGGTCTAGAAAACTGATCGGCGACTACATTATATTTACCCTTGACATATTGCACATTGTAGTTGTACTCGCGCATCTCGAGAATCCATCGGTTCATACGTGGGGATTTTGTTTTTTGCTTAAAAATCCTGGTAAGCGGTTGATGGTCTGTCAAAATAGTAAAGTGGGAACCCCACAAGTAATGGTGGAAGTTGCGGCATGTAAGAACGACTGCCAATGCTTCTTTGTCAGTTGAGGAATATTTTCTCTCGCAGGAAGTGAGCTTTTTGGAAAAGTAACCAATAGGTAAGTTGGAGTTGTCTAGTTGTATCTGGCTCAATACGCCACCAATATGGGTGTTGCGTCGGTGGTTACAATGAATGGTCGAGTCACATAGGCTCTTACCAATACTGGCGCATTCACTAAACACGACTTCAATTGAACAAACGCGGATTGGCACTGATCTGACCATTCGAACACCACTCCGGATCTTGTTAATTTAGTAAGGGGAGCTGCTATTTTCGCGACGGAAGGTACGTGTTTTCGGTAGAACCCGCACATTCAAAGGAATCTCCGGACTTCTTTGACTTTGGTGGGTCTTTTCATTTTGTTGATAGCCTCTATGTTTTTTGGGTCCGGTTTACTCCCGGCCACTGAGATTTTATGGCCAAGAAAGGTTACTTATTTTAACCCAAAAGTACATTTGCTTAAATTTAGCTTTGCCCCATTCTGTGTCAGTAAAGTGAATAGCTGCTGTAAGCGACTCAACAACATGGGGAAGTCATCAGCCCAAATTATTAAATCGTCCAAATACTTCTTTACCCAGCCTTGTTTCAACAATGGAGTAAGAATGTCTTGCATTCGTCGGGAAAATATGGCTGGTGAACATTTTAGTCCGAATGGTAAGTGCCTAAATCTGTAAAGGGTGACTCCATCACTGAATGTGGTTAAATCACGGCTCTCCTCGTCCAACATGATTTGAAAATATGCCTCACGCATATCAAGAGTCACATAGTAATTATGACCTGTGGCCTGCTCGACTAATTCTTTTAGTCTGGGCAGTGGATAGATATCCGTGGCTAGATCTTGATTCACGTGGCGATAATCTAAACACATGCGCTTGCTGCCGTCCGGTTTGTTAACTAATACAATAGGAGATAACCAGGCAGCTGTTGATCTTGCAATAATTTCTCTCTCTTCCATGTCTTGCAACATTTCAGCAATCACCTGTTTAGCTTGTTCAGGATATCGATAGATCGGTCCACGGCTGGGCTGTGGGTCTGCTACCTTAATGTGAACGGGGGTACTGCTGATGGTTCCTAGTTCTCCTTTTTCCAAAATGAAGAGGGGATTGTGTTGCAGAATTACGTTAGCTAGTTCTTCTTGTTGAGCTAAAGTTAAGTGAGGCCATGTCTGTTTGTCAATTAGCTTTCGGAGTCGTTGAACATGAGTTCCGCTTTCATCAGTTCGATCACTGGCAGGGATCAGGTCATTATGAATTTTGGTGACTGAGCTGACTTTACTTTCAGGAGGGTCGTCAATAATTTCATATGAGCCTACAATGGTACCTTTCCGAAACAGTTTATCTTGTTTAGCTCCATTTTTGAGGGGTAAATAGACTAAACCCTCTGAATTCACTTGTAATATGTAAGGGTGACTATTATGACTGAAACGTGCTTGTGTGTAGAACAGCAAAGTGGTTTTAGGCTCCTCACTGACTGGCACGGCTATGAATCTGGTTTGATATGGGGTGAGCCTCTCTACTGTTAAGAGATTAATCTGTTTCAACTGTTGAGGGTTCCTGAAGGCCCTGATAGGTATGGCCTGGACTTGCTCAATTCTTCCTTTCCTCCGCGAAACATAGTTTATGACGTACGGGGCTCCTCCCCACATCAGCGCTCATTGCGCACCATTCCAGATCAACAGAGATTGTCCAAGGACATCACATCCCAACAACATTTCAGTAGTCAAGTAGGCGTTCAGGACGACTGGACACCACTGTTGATGAACTTTCTCATCTCCCACTCTGATCTCTACTTTGACCAAACCCAGGATATGGAGCGGCGCTCCTGTGACTCCCTGTAATCTCGGTGGATTTCTCCTCGTGTTTATTTCTGTTCCTAACAGCTTCACGGTGGCCTCTTTGAGTAAGGTGTAACCATTACCTGTATGAACTATGGCTTCCACTACTTTATTATTCATGTTGACACTTATCGTGGGCGATGTTATGCCTGCGGTTAGTCAAATAGACTGATGGGGAACTTTGTTTGGTTGGCAGTCTGCCTCGCATTTGGACTGGATTGGAGAAATCTGTTATTGCTCCGCGTCATTGCACTGTGGTTTATGCGAGCTGGGCAATCATGACTCCCTCTACGACATCCCAACCTACGGCAATCAAAACAGGGGCCTGGTGGTGGTTTTGCCCAACATTCTTGCAACGTGTGTGAACTCTTCAGACAATAACTACAGTATTTTCGCCTCGGTGTTACGGGAGGAATAGATTGTTTTTGGTTGAGTTGTTCTAAATTTGTTTTCAAATCCCTTAATTGAGCTTTCAATTCAGTCACTTCCTTGTCTGACTCGGGTTGACGGTTATCATGGGATGGTCTTGGTGGAGTATCCACTACATTTGTATTTGAGGGAACTTCACCTTTATTTTTTTTATCCGGCATTGCATTAACTCGGGTGGTGTACCTCTCTTCGAGAAGCTGGCTCTCATTTTCGATCCTGTCAATGAATTTACGGAGTGGATATCCGTCATCAAGGTAACCTTCCAATTTTTCCCTGGACTCGAGCGGAAGGCCATACCACAATTTCTTCTTAATTCGTTTATCTCACGAGGGAAACTTTTCTTTTGGAAACTTCGTTTCAAGAGCTGCGTGCTTACACATGAATCTATGTACAAACGCCTGGGGTGATTCTTCCCAGTCATAAGTCATACTTTCTAGCTCTTGCCATGCTCGATCTACACTCAATTCAATGGCAAACTCCGCGCTCAAGAATTTTTTTAGTTCGGGCCATGACAGTGCAAAATGTTTCTTTTGGTAATTATGGATGAAAGTGGCCAGTTCGGAACCCATTCGACTTTTGGCAACTTGGATTCTGATCGCATTACTGGTATCAACTTGCTCAACCGCCTCACAAAACATTTCGAGGCGAGATGTGGCCTCTATCCCTTGAAGCTGATTTAATTCCAAAATTGGAATATCGCGCGGGTTTATGAGAGAGACCCGTGAAGTTATGGTGTGCGAACAAGGGGTCCAGTGTGAAGGCAACGTTCTATTCGCAGTACCGAATTGCTTATCCACCTCATCTAATTGGATAGTTACATGATCTCTCATTGTTTGGGATGATCAGCTTCTGGCTGCGATTGTCCAAATAATTGTCCATACAGAGACATGGTGACCCTAATTATCTTTTCCACCCTTACTCAGAAAATTAGATTTTGGAATGCTTTCTCTCTTTTGGTGTTTGTGAAAGAATTGTGGATTTTGTTTGTGAACACCTTCATTACCTTTGAGTAGGTCTAGTCACTTACATCGTCTCTGTAGGCCTCAATAATTTTGATAAATTTTACGTCCACTCGCTCTCTAACTGCACCTCTCCAGTGTACTCCATCATCTAGATTATTACTATAGTAAGCCCAGACAAATTGCAGGTTTTGATTAGGTAAGCGTCGGCGAATTTTCTGATTGACAGAGTTCCGTACGGTTTTATAGTCCTCTGATGAAATAGGGGGCACTTGCTCCCTGGTACACTCTTGGTTCTAATTGGCAAACAATCACCCTGGCGCGGCACTGTTTCTCTAGCTCCCTGGTAACAGTCTTTATTCTGTGAAAAAATTCTTGAGGGGTAGTATCTTGGTCAATATCATTACTTCCAATCCACAAAAATACAAGGTCACATTCCCACTCCAATGCAGAATTTAATCAGGGGTCCTAAAAGAAATTCCTAACCTTGCCCCCACTTGCCCGAAAGATTCTAATCTCCACGTCCTGAACATAGAGTTGCGGAGGTATTTGGGAGTGACCATCAATGCTACCCTTAACATTCTCACTCTCTTTGCTAGTCACTTCCCTTCACTTTCTCACCAATGCCACTAACTGGGGAACGATGATCCCACCGCTGAGCCACCAGTGTAACGGTAAGAAATTGGATTTCCCACAGTTGCTGTTCAGTTGTAACGGTAGGATTTTTATCCCACCGTTGTTCATCAGTGTAACGATGAGCAATTGGATTTCCCACCGTTGTTTATTAGGTTTGTTCTGTTTAACTTACTTGTTGATAATACAAAGGGTACTCAACTTAGTCTCCCCTCAATGACTGATAAAGTATTCACCAAAGAAGAAAACAAAGGGAGGGGAGTAACTTCGACTTTGAATGATAAAGGTTAATTGCATAAAGGATATTTTTGGTAGCGTTTGTATTTTTAGCCGAGTCGAGAATAAGTTAGTACCACGTGTGTCAGTCGTTCCCAAAGCGGAGGAATCTTGAACTGGAGGGGGAGTGAGTCATGCGTGAGAGGACAAAATTCCCTTGGTTGGATATCAAAATTGCATATACTTTACTCTACTTTAATCTATTCTTGTTAAACAACAGACATTTTTTGAATTACATGACCTTTAATAATATGAAAGAGTTGTAAATTAAGTACTAGTTTGGGCGATAGTAATACAGTACTGTTACCAAGCGAAACAATTTGAATATTTAACAATGACTCCTGAGTTCATCACATTTCATTCTCGATTATCAGTTATTCTTGGGCTCGTCAATAGCCTCAAGACTGGGACATTCAATGACATGGACTGTCTTTTCGGGCTGGCATAGCCTCGAACCAAAAATATTCACTCGTGTACTATTACGTCGGGCCAGTCTAAACTCATCACACAATTCACTAATACTCCACAATCACTCGGGCTTGCTTAGCCTCGAGGAACACTTCAAAATTACATATCCTTACAACCACTAAATTCACATCAACACTCCCAATATTTCTAACCTATCAATAAAAGAAGAGAGAAAAAAAAAAAACAGTTGATGAGTTAAATTCGCTTTTCCGTTACTGATCACATTAACTTTCAAAATTCTGTACATTATCTACCATCAAAAATGGAAAGGTTCACCTGATTGATTCATAATTCAATTGCTACTACATTCAGTTATAAATCTATTTGTGGGTAGTGTAAGTGTGTGTGTACAACAAGTCTATGGGCAATATCACATGATGGCCTCGTGCAACCCCAAAGTCACGGTGTCTGTGGACTGAAACAACGTTTGTTAACCGTAACATCTGGTTAGCCAATCTCTACGTTAAGCTTTTAACAGCATTACTTCATATTGTTCACGACAAGCAAGAGTTAAAATAAGCAAGGGGGGAGAAAGGAGGAATGTGTACAGCTCACCTGAAACAACGTCTGTTATCCGTAATGTCTGGTTAGCCAATGCGGCTTAGCTGGGCACATAGGGACACTACTGCTAGTCAAATGAGACTGTGTTTTTGCGATATGGTGGGTTTTAATTCTCTTCACTATTTATATAGTAGAATACATATGACGTTAGGACTTTTGATTGAATTGGGGAAAATTTGGCATTCATTCCTTACTACAGTTAAATACTGAATTTACCACCATCCCGCCCTGAATTTGGGGTAGCTTATGCCATCTAGTGACGGCTAAGGCAAGCGGAACTACTTGATCCTCACAAATTACATTATCTTTGCCTTTTCTGACTATTAATTTCACATATTTGGATTCTAGCAGCTTCATTAGTAAGCATTTCACAACAATGATACGGAGAGAATTGCATACCCATTATTATTCTGTTTAAGGTTTAAACTTGGCGCCCGGCGACGACGCACCACAAGCAAGGGGATGTTGCCCACATCTGTTATTCGTTGCCTACTAGATGGGTGAACTCCCATAGGTCAACACTTCCAGTTACACTACCTATGCATAGATACAGAGATATATACATATAAAAATAAAGTTGTCCCTATATCGATCATTAACACATGAACTACTACTTAGAACAGAAGCCTTATAGACTAGTATTCAGATTATACTTTATCTAACTTAGAAATTACAGTAACTCTAAACATATACATGAATACTAAATTTGTGGCATTATACTGGTAGATCAGGAAAGTCTGCTTTTAGGAAATTCAAATCCTTAAACTGTTCCCTGCCCCAGCCGGGATTCGATCCTGGGTCCATTAAGACTGCAGGCCGCCTCTCTACCGATTCAGCCACCGCCTCCCCCAAATACACTACCTCCCCTACAAATAAGAAGGAATGTTGCCTCTCACGAATTATTTTACAGATACTTTAATGGCAAATGCTCAGACGAAGTTGCGTCCATTGTGCCACTTCTCCATGCCTCTCCATGCTTTCCCTCGTGCTCATGAATGGAATGCCACACAGCCATATTGCAGAACTTCTGCCTATCAGAATACTTTTATTCCCTGAACTGCATCTTTCTGGAACTCACTTCCCTGGAGTTGTCTCCCCCCAAACTTCAACATGTAGCTGTTCAAGTCCATCTGTTACAGATTTTTAAAAATGAATGGAGGACGCTAGTAATCTGGCTTATGGATTATTTTTTTCATTCATTTGTTTTTCCTTCTCCTGTTCTGTTATTTAATATAAATATATATATATATATATATATATATATATATATATATATATATATATATATATATATATTGTTACATAGCCTATGATTTTATCATCCTTTGTGTAATTCTAACGTACAGTATGCTGCATGTTTGATCACGAGCGTGTTCTACCTCACTCCCCCCTTCTACCCTTATTTTAGAGTAAGTCGTTCTTTCTGTTGTTCAGAGCAGGATTGTCAACTCTTTGTCCCGTATGGCTTCATTTGCACGTCCTTCTTACAAGTTGTATCAAGCTCTGCAGGCCCCTATATAATGAGCTCAGTCTCTGCATTAATTGCCACTTAGATCTACTCCTCATTTTGTTCACATCTCTGTCCTCCCCTGTACAGTTGTTATTATTATGAGTGCTCAGGAAGTCTCCAACCATCTAGCTGCTGTGTAATTTGAGTATAAGTGTTATTACATTTTTTCTTGTACTGTACTGCATAAGGTGTTAATTCGTGGGCCTAGTGAGGTTTTTGTGATTAGAGTGGAGTTTTGCTGTCAGCCAGTAGTAATAATATTTTGTATCTGTAATAATATATCTTGCATTCATTGAACATTATCCTGTTTTCTAATTTTATCAGGGCTGACTTAGATAAATTTACACTTGCTAATTTCGTGTTAATAGAGGCTATTGCAGTTAACCATATATTTAACCTGTTTTTTGCCATTACATTATCCTTATGAGTCCTGAATGTTTAGTTGTTAGTTTGAGCATTAAACTTTAACTTATAATTTTACCTAACTCTTTTGTTTTGAACCTGGAACTTTGCGGGACAGTTTTCTCCGTTCCGTAGCATAAATTTGGCGACCTTTTATTAGGATATTCAGGATATTATCATAAGGATATTGCTTGATATTTTGTGACTGTGATTTATTCATGATGTCTACTATTACTACGCTTGATGAAGCCAAAGATTTTTTGTCAAATGTGCAAACAGTGTGTGATGTAGAAAACAGAACAAAGAATGAACTTAAGCTTGTTGCTCAACAATTGGGAATTGCAGTTCACTCTCATCATTCTAAAGATCAAATTGTTGGCATGATTAATAAAAGCTTGTTTAATGTAACTCCTCCAAATGAGCAAACGCAGATTGAAATAGCTAAGTTACAGCTAACTCTGCAGGAGGCTCGTGTTAAGGAAGCTGAGTTTCAGGGTTGTGCTAAGGAGGCTGAGTTTCAGGGTTGTGCTAAGGAGGCTGAGTCTCAGGCTAAGGAGGCGGAGTCTCAGGCTCGTATTCAGGAGGCTGAGTTTCAGGCAAATGCTAAGGAGGCTGAGTTTCAGGCACAAGTTGAACTTGCTAGGATTCAGGCAGACCATGAGTAGCGCATGAAACAAGGTGGAACTGGATCATCTAGCTCTGATGATTTTGATGTGGCTAAAAATGTTAAACTTGTCACTCCTTTTAATGAATCTGATTTAACAAAGTATTTTCAGTTGTTTGAGAGGGAAGCTACAGGTTTTAATTGGCCCAAAAAGTATTGGCCAGTACTTCTTCAAACTGTTCTCACCGGTAAAGCTCAAGTAACTTATGCATCTTTGCCTCAGAATCAATCTGATAATTATGATGTAGTTAAGAGCTTGATTCTTAAGGCCTATGAGCTTGTTCCTGAAGCCTATAGAGTAAAATTTAGGACAACTGATAAGCAAGATAAGCAATCCCATGTTCAGTATGCAAAAATCAAAGAAGATCTGTTAGAGCAGTGGTTAAATTCTAAGAATGTGGAATCTGATTTTGACAAATTTAAGCAGATGATTTTGCTGGAGGACTTCAAAAGGTGTATTAATAAAGATGTAAGCCTATATCTTGATGAGAAAAGAATAGATAATTTGTCTGATGCTGCAGTTTAGCTGATGAATATGTTCTCACTCACAAGAGATATTATATAGAAAAAAGGAAAGCTGAGAGTAAGTACGTTACCTCCTCAGAGTACAGGTAACAGGAAAGAGTATAAAGATGATGTTTCTCAGGAAGTAAATACCAGCTCCACCTCTAGATTTCAGAAAAGTAAATGTACTTATTGTAGTAAGCTTGGTCATACTACGGAGAAATGTTTCAGGAGACAGCGTGATGTGAACAAAAAGGAGTCTTTAAATATTCAGTCAATTGGTCTAGTGTCCACCCTTGAGAGTTCCCAGAATTCTTTAACTGAGTTAAGTGAACCTGCTTTGAGAGGTAAATTAAATTCTCATGATGAAGCTCCCCTTTTGAGCAGTAACGTGGGTGACACTCTCAAGAGTTCATGTGCTAACTTCCTGTCTGATGGTTTTGTCAGTCCTCTGGACAGAAATGACAGGAAATCAGTTAAAATATATCGTGATACAGGTGCTTGCCAATCCCTTATGCTGACCAGTGTTCTAGGCTCTAATGTTAATTCCTCTGATGAAACTGTAATCTTACATGGTGTAGGGAATAATTACTTCTCTGTCTTTCTGTGCTGAGTGAATTTAGAGTCTGGTTTTGTTAATGGTTCCGTTATGGTTGGGTTGGTTGAGACACTCCCAATGTCAGGTGTAACTTTCTTACTTGGAAATGATATTGGTGGAAGTCAAGTGTGTCCAGTTCCTCAGTCGTCTAGTGAACCAGTGGCTGCAGCCCAGGATTGTGATGTCCCTGATGTGTTCTCTGCATGTGCTGTCGCTAGGGCTAAGTCTAAAGTTACTGGTGACTTAGAGGATAATGATGATGATGATGTTATCCTAGCTGACACTTTTCTTGCTAATTTGGACCACTCACCAGATGAGGCAGTACCCCGTAGTGTTGATAAATTTGTCTTGTCAAGAGTTGGTTGAGTTGCATGTTGCTGACCCTGAGTTGAAAGGTCTAGCTAACTCTGCTTGCAGTGAGAAAGAGTCAGCTGGTGCTTCTACTTGTTATTATATAAAGTCAGGAGTACTTATGAGGAAGTGGAGACCCCCAACAGCATCAGCCGACTGTGAATGGGAGGTTGTACATCAAGTTGTCATCCCTCGTGTTTGTAGGCAGGATATCATTAGAGTGGCTCATGATTCCAGTTTGGCAGGACACCTTGGAGTGAGGAAGACTGTGGCACGCCTTTTGAAACACTTCTACTGGCCAGGTATCTTCATTGATGTTTCCTGGTATTGTAAGTCTTGTCACACCTGTCAAGTTGTGGGGAAGTGTAATCAGACCGAAAAGGTTGCACCTCTAGTTCCCATTCCTCCTTTTGAGGCGCTATTCACCCGTGTGTTGGTGGATATTGTGGGCCCTCTTCCTAAGACTTCTTCAGGATTTTCTTATGTGTTGACCCTGATTGATATGGCTACTCGTTATCCTGAAGCCATTCCACTTAGAAATATCTCAGCAAAGAACGTGGTTAAGGAAATGCTAGGGTTCTTCACAAAATCTGGTCTGCCCAAGGAGGTACAGTCAGACCGGGGAAGTAATTTCATGTCAAATATTTTCAAGCAGTCTCTGAAAGAGTTGGGCATCACCCAGATCACGTCTTCAGCTTACCATCCCCAGACCCAAGGAGCGTTGGAGAGATATCATCAAACACTCAAATCGATGCTCAAGAAATACTGTTTGGAACATCAGAAAGACTGGGATAAAGGTCTTCCATTCGTTGTATTTGCCACAAGAGAATCACCAAATGAATCACCTTTTGAACTACTGTTTGGCCAAGAAGTAAGAGGACCCCTTAAGCTACTCAAGGAATGCTGGCTGTCGGAGGAAGATGACGTCAACCTGCTGGAGTATGTGATGAAGTTCAAAGAATGGCTGTCCACTGCTTTACAGCTGGCGAGAGAGAATTTAGGAGCTGCTCAGGAGAAGATGAAGACTTGGTATGATAAGAAGTCCAGGTTACACCACTTTCAGCCAGGAGATCAGGTTTTGATTCTGCTACCGGTGCATGGGCAACGTCTTCAAGCCAAGTTTAGAGGTCCTTATTTCGTGGAGAAGAAACTCAGTGATGTCAACTATGTCATCGCCACACCAGATCGTAGAAAGAACAAGCAACTTTGTCACATCAACATGCTAAAGTTATATCACAGGCGGGACGAAAATAACCCAGTCTGCAATGTAGCTGTTCCACCCGAGTCTGCAAGTGAAGTTCTCCCATGCAGCATGAGCCTGAGTGATAGTTTGGGGAAGAATCCTGATATCATGAATGATCTCCAGACTAAGCTTTCTCAACTACCTCCCGAGGAAAGGCAGGAGTTTTCGGCAATACTGCAGGAGTACCCGCAAGTGTTCCGTGCCACTCCAGGAAGAACCACTGTGTTGATGCATGATGTTGATGTTGGAGACGCAAAGCCAATTAAATTGCCTCCTTACCGTGTGAACCCAGTGAAAGTTCCTCTCATCGAGAAGGAGTTTGGCTACCTGTTGGACCACAAGATGATTGAGCCCTGTCAGAGCGAGTGGAGTTCTCCTGTCACTCTAGTCCCTAAGCCAGGTAGGTCACAGCGGCTTTGCATCGACTACAGACGTGTTAATCAGATAACCAAGACAGTCACTTACTCTCTCCCTCGCGTGGAAGACTGCATAGACAAGATCGGAAAGGCTAGGTACATAAGTAAGTTTGATTTGTTAAAGGGATACTGGCAAGTACCTATGACTGAACGTGCTAGGGAGATCTCATGTTTTGTAACACTAAGAAAGACTTTTGCATGTTCTGTAATGCCATATGGTATGAAGAATGCACCAGCCACTTTTCAGAAGCTCATGAATGTTGTAACAGAGGGTTTGGCAGGGTGTGTTGTTTATATTAATGATGTATTAATCTTCAGTGACAACTGGAAAGATCACCTATGCCATGTCAGTAAATTTCTTGAGCGTTTGGTTCAGGCTAATCTTGTAGCTAATTTATCAAAGTGTGAGTTTGGTCAAGCTAAAGTTCAGTACCTTGGGTACGTAATTGGTGATGGACATGTTGCACCACCAGGAGCTAAGGTTCAGGTTATAAGTGATCTTCCCAGACCTAAAAATAGGAAAGAGCTACAAAGATTTTTGGGAATGGTAGGTTATTACAGGAGATTTGTTCCTAACTTTTCAATTCTTGTATCACCACTTACAGACCTACTGAAAAAGGGAGTTAAATTTGTCTGGACCGATAACTGTGAATCCTCTTTCAGCAAACTTAAAGCTATCCTATTAAGTCAGCCAGTGCTCGCTACTCCAAATTTTGCTAAGACTTTTAAGATGGCTGTTGACGCAAGTGATACAGGAGCTGGGGCTGTTTTGCTGCAAGAGGATGATCAGGGTATTGAACACCCTGTATCTTATTACAGTAAGAAGTTCACTCCACCTCAAAAGAACTACTCAACTATTGAGAAAGAGCTTTTGGCCTTGATTTTGGGTTTACAGCATTTTTCATTTTATTTGTGTTCTGGTTTTGACCCCATAGTCATTTATACCGATCATAACCTAATGAAATTCCTTAGTAAGTTTAAAGATAAAAATCAGAGATTGACAAGATGGAGTCTACTTCTTCAGGAGTATTCATTAGACATACAGCATGTCAAGGGGAAAGAAAATGTTATTGCAGATTGCTTATCTAGACTTTAGACAGATTGTTTTAGAGTAATAAGAAATTTCCTTTGTAAATTTCTTTTTCTTTGTGGGGAGGTGTTACATAGCCTATGATTTCATCATCCTTTGTGTAATTCTAACGTACAGTATGCTGCATGTTTGATCACGAGTGTATTCTACCTCACTCCCCCCGTTCTCCCTTATAGTAGAGTAAGTCGTTCTTTCTGTTGTTCAGAGCAGGATTGTCAACTCTTTGTCCCCTATGGCTTCATTTGCGCATCCTTCTTACAAGTTGTATCAAGCTCTGCCGGCCCCTATATAATGAGCTCAGTCTCTGCATTAATTGCCACTTAGATCTACTCCTCATTTTGTTCACATCTCTGTCCTCCCCTGTACAGTTGTTATTATTATGAGTGCTCAGGAAGTCTCCAACCATCTAGCTGCTGTGTAATCTGAGTATAAGTGTTATTACATTTTTTCTTGTACTATATTGCATAAGATGCTAATTCGTGGGCATGGTGAGGTTTTTGTGATTAGAGTGGAGTTTTGCTGTCAGCCAGTAGTAATAATGTTTTGTATCTGTAATAATATATCTTGCATTCACTGAGCATTATCCGGTTTTCTCATTTTATCAGGGCTGACTTAGATAAATTTACACTTGCTAATTTCGTGTTAATAGAGGCTATTGCAGTTAACCATATATTTAACCTGTTTTTTGCCACTACATCATCCTTATGAGTCCTGAATGTTTAGTTGTTAGTTTGAGTATTAAACTTTAACTTATAATTTTACCTCTTTTGTTTTGAACCTGGAACTTTGCGGGACAGCTTTCTCTATTCCGTAACAATATATATATATATATATATATATATATATATATATATATATATAGTGAAGAGAGTTTACGAGTCCGTGAAGACGCACGTGCGTGCTTGCGTGCGTGCATGCGTGTGTGTGTGTGTGTGTGTGTGTGTGTGTGTGTGTGTGTGTGTGTGCGCGCGTGCGTGCTTGCGTGCGTGTGTGTGTGTGTGTGTGTGAGTGTGTATTTTTATGTTCATATTTCGTTCAGTTTTGTCTTCCCACTTTCTTATCCGTCCTGCTCTCAGATTTCCCATCCCAGTTTCTCTCCTACTTCTCTCTCTTCACCCTGCCTCCCTTCTTCTTTGGACAGCATTTTATATATATATATATATATATATATATATATATATATATATATATATATATATATATATATATATATATATATATATATATATATATATATATATATACTACGAAAGTATAAATGTACTGCAAGAGTTACTCACTCTCCGGCTGACCACAGCTGTGAGAAAGTACGAAACATGCATGCACTGCTTGCTACTATGAGAATAGCATTCACATATAAATGATGACATGCTGAGAAAGATAACCATATTGTTCATTAGACCCAACCTAGATTATGCATCAGTAATATGGAATGCACATCAAAAAACAAAAGCAAACAAACAAAAAAAGAACAGATAAAACTGAAAAGGTACAAAGGGCCACTGCAAGACTGGCCCCAAAGCTGAAGGGATCTAAGTTATTAAGAAAGACTAGAAAAATTAAACTTACCAACATTACTACCAATTAAGAAGGAAAAGAGGAGACATGATTATTCTATATGCAGTATATATGCATGACACGAAACGAGAAAATAGATATTAGTATATAACCTATGGGGAAGCATCAGCAAGAAAACACTGCAAAAAATTCCATAGAAACAATGGTGATAGAGACGTATGGAAATTTAGTTTCCCGGATAGTGCAACTGATCAGTGGAATCCACTACTGAATGAAGTAGTGTGTGCCAAAACAGTTTTTAAAAATTAGGATATGTGTGATAAATATGGTTTAATATAGTACACAGTACGAGCTTGTCTCATTCTTGCAAAAATACAGTTAGATAAAAACAATTAGGTAGGTAAGAAGACACACACACACACACACACACACACACACACACACACACACACACACACACACACACACACACACACACACACTAGATTAGTACCTTTATATGAGTCAAGCTCTGTACCAGGTTAGACTAAATGTTTTTTTTATTATTAAAAAAAAAAAAAGTTTAAACAAGACTTGTTCAAACAGAAAAGAGAACCGAGTGGCGAAAGAATGCGCTCAATCAGCTGATTATTTAGACTACAGCTGCCCCAGGGAATGTAAGTACTCTGTGCTTTTACTATTGCAAAATGGCCACATACTTTAGTAAAGCAAATTTAGAAAAGAAAAGGGATAAACGTAGAAAGCAAGATGATTTCTACCAAGAACTGGTTGAAATGGAGAATCACAATAAACTGGTGGGACGAGTACACAGACTAGAGATGGCTTTTCAGATGAGATTGATGAAATAAGAAACAGATGCACTTGCAAAAGTAAGAAATAGAAAAACTAGGAAGGGAGGTCAACAAGAAGGAAACAACCATATGTGAACTAACAGTGGAAGTGAGTACACTTAGGAGGAAAATGAGTGAAATGGCAAGTACAGTAGTCAACCACGAGAGTATTATGGAAGAGTTCAAAAATGATACAGAGACAATTAGGCAAGTAAGCAGTCTAATAGACCAGAGCAGTGATATTGAGGAGAAGATAACACAGATGAATGAAGCTGTGCAAAGCTACAAAAATGATGTGGAAACCACGTATGCTGAAATGGTGAAAGTAAAGAAAGACTTAGAAACAAGGGTAGAAGAAAAAAAACATTAAAAAGGAAGTGAAAAGAATAATCCAAAACAATCCAAAGTTAGTCAGAGATTCAATAGATATCAACAAATCTATAGTAATCACTGGTATAGAAGAGGAAGAAGTAAAAAACAAGATCTCAAGAGACAAAAAGGAGATGGCAAATGTAATGAGCTTATTGAAAGAAGTATCAGAGGAAATCTGTAGTAAAGACATAGAGGAACACAAAAGGTTAGGGAAATACGGGAAAAGCAAGTCAAGACCTCTAAAGGTAACTTTCCAGAGTGTAAACACCGTGAAGGAGATACTAAAAAAATGCAAAGAATCTTATGGAAAAAGAGGAGTTCAAAAATGTATGGATAAAAAAATGCCTAACACAAGAGGAACTGGAATTACTGAAAGAAAAGAGGGAGGAAGCAAAAATAAAAAATAAGGGAAGATCAGAGGAGGAGAACACATTTTTTTTTACAAAGTAATAGGATTGCAGGTACGAAAGTGGTACATAAACAGGAGGGAATAAAAAGGAGGAAGGTAGTAGAACCAAGTCATGACAAGTATATAAACAAGACGATTAAGTTGATGTACTCAAATGTGGATGGAATGGTATCTAAATTATTAGAGATGAATGATTATGTCAGAGAAAAGGAACCACTTATAATATGCCTAACTGAAACAAAATTAACACCAAGGATATCAAATGACATACTAAACTTTGAGGAATATAATATATGGAGAAGAGATAGAAACTTAAAAAAAAAAGGAGGAGGAATTATAATATTAACTAAGAAAAATCTAAAAGTCAATTAAATAAAACTAGATATACCCTCACAAGTAGAACTGATTGCAGTAGAGATCAACACATCCGAAGGGAAAGTAATTGTAGTCAATTTATACATGCCACCCAGATCAAACACAAGGGAAAGAGACGAATATGAGGACCTGGCAGAGAGTACAATTCAGAGTTTAAGAGCATTACTACATAAAATGAAAGAGAAATCGGAAAGAATTATACTAACTGGAGATTTTAATACAAATATAAATTGGAATACTCTAGATATAATAAGCCAAGAAAGCTGTTGGGACCAAAAGCTCCTGGATCTCGTGCAAGAGTTTTTCTTAACGTAACATGAGAGGGAAACCACCAGAAAAAGGGGACTCGATGTACCTTCAATGCTCGATCTCATATTTACTAACCAAGAAAATGATATTGACAGTTTAATATATCACCCTCCACTCGGCAAAAGCGACCATGCAGTACTAAATTGCAACTTCAGGATAGCATATGACATAGTTAACAGCAATGAAAGTTACAAAAAGAGCCTAAACTATAAAAAGGGAAATTATCATGACCTAAAGAAGTATTTCTTAGAAGTTGATTGGGAAAATGAGCTTAGAGGACAAGATTTAAATGCTATATATAAAAAATTATGTGAATTTTATGAAATAGGAATCCAGAAGTACATCCCACAGCACAAAGAAGCAGATAAGAAAATACAGAAATGGTTCAATACAGAATGTAAAAAATCAAAAGAAAGAAGAAATTTGTTGTGGAATAGATACAGAAGACACAAGAGTGAAAGGGCATATAATAATTACAAACAGGCAAGAAACGATTTTACAAGAATAAGGAGGGAAGCCCAAAAATAGTTTGAGGAGGATATAAAATATAAAAGTAGTGATCAACCGAAGCTATTTTACAGCTACATCAGAAGCAAAACCAAAGTAAAAAATATAATACAATCCATTACGGACGAGGGAATCACCTATACACAAGAGAAAGATATTTGTGAAGCACTAAATAAGAATTTCCAATCAGTTTTTACAGAAGAAAAAAATTTTGAGAGGGACTATGTGGAACATGCATGCCCACACATACTACCAGATATACAAATATCAGAAAAAGTAATACAGGAGGAGTTAAGTAAATTTGACAGAGGAAAAGCAAATGGTCCTGATGAAATTTCATGTTGGGTGCTACGAGAATGTGCAAAGGAGTTAAGTAACCCATTATTTTAAATTTTCAAGAAATCCTTGAGTCAAGCTAAACTACCTGATATTTGGAAGAAAGCAAATATTGTCCCCTTATTCAAGAAAGGGAATAGACAAAATCCACTCAACTACCGACCAGTATCATTGACCAGTGTTGTAAGCAAGGTATTAGAAAAGCTTATAAGAAAAGCTTGGGTAAATCATCTAGAAGAACACAATATGATAACAGAAAGACAGTTTGGTTTCAGAAAAGGAAAATCATGTGTTACTAATCTGTTGAGCTACTATGACAGAGTAACAGACACAATACAGGAAAGAGAAGGATGGGTGAACAGTATCTATTTAGATTTCAAGAAAGCATTTGACACAGTACCACACCAAAGACTTTTATGGAAACTGTACCATCAAGGAGGAATTCGAGGCAAACTGTTTTGTTGGATGCAAGATTTTCTCATAAAAAGAGAAAAGAGAACAATATTAAGGGGAAACTAATCATGGAAAGAAGTGATTAGTGGAGTACCACAGGGCTCAGTGCTGGCACCAATCATGTTTTTAGTGTATATAAATGATATAGACAGTAACACTGGAAATGAAAGCTATCTAAATATGTTTGCAGATGATGCAAAAATACAAAGGAGAATTACTAACACAGATTCTTGTAAAGAGCTAGAAGAAGAATTAAATAAACTTCATGAATGGAGTAATACATGGCAAATGGAATTCAATGTGGACAAGTGTCATGTAATCAAGTTTGGTAAAAGTGGAAAAAGACCTGACTGGGATTATACGTTAGGAAATGAAACTCTACACACATCAGAAAGAGAGAAGGACCTAGGTGTGATTATCAAAAACGGACCATCTCCGGGTGACCACATCAGTGAGAAGGTACGGAACATGTATACACTGCTTGCACATATGAGAATAGCATTCACATACATAAATGATGACATGCTAAGAAGGATAATAACATTATTCATCAGACCAACCCTGGAGTATGCTTCAGTAGTCTGGAGTCCTCATCTCAAAAAATACATAAACAAGATTGAAAAAGTTCAAAGGGCCGCTACAAGATGGATACCAAGCTTAAGGGATCTAAGCTACGGAGAAGGATTAAATAAACTGAATCTACCAACACTACAAGAGAGAAAGAAAAGAGGTGACATGATAATGCTATATAAATGCATATCAGGGAAGGAGAAAATAGACATAAATGATAACTTAACATACGGGAAAGCATCAGCAAGAGGACACTGCAAAAAACTGCATAAGAAGAGAGGTGATAAAGACGTGAGGAAATTCAGTTTCCCAAACAGAGCAATTGATCAGTGGAATGCACTACCGAATGAAATAGTGTATGCCAAAACAATTAACAAATTTAAGGATATGTACGATAAATATGGTTTAAGACACGGGACAGTACAAGCTTGACTCATTCCTGTAAAGATACATTTAGGTAAGAACAATTAGGTACAATTAGGTAAGAATACACACACACACACACACACACACACACACACACACACACACACACACGTGCACTCGCGCACGCGCGATGGACAAAACATAATACCCATTGTCACTTCTAGAGGTCGGACGTAAATAAGATTACTTTTTTTTTTTTTTTAATCCCTTCTGTGACTCGCTTATGGCGACGTTAAGAATTTCAGCTTTTAT
Source organism: Coenobita brevimanus (assembly GCF_032717465.1). Lineage (NCBI taxonomy): Eukaryota > Metazoa > Arthropoda > Malacostraca > Decapoda > Coenobitidae > Coenobita > Coenobita brevimanus. Next base: position 18,999,589 of record NC_137065.1, on the reverse strand, counting down.
TACCTTTCACAGCTCTCATTTTCTTGTTTTCATACCGATATCTCAACAAATTTGATGGAAAATTTTATTTCATTATCTGCCTATCTGTCTATTCCCAGGTGCCTCAATCCCATACGGGGTGGCCACAAACAAATCGCCTCCACGTCTTCCTGGCCCCCACCATTTCACTGCCCTGCTCCCAGCTCACACCCCCCTCTCTCATAAACCTTTCCATTCCATCCCCCCATCTCATCCTTGGCCTCCACCTCACTCACATACACTCTCCTCGACAGTCTTTCACCCTTCATCCTCTCCACATGGCCATTCCACCTCAGTGTGTTTCTCCTAACGCTTCCTATCACATCCACATCCACACCACAACTCTCCTTCATATCCTCATTTGTCAGTCTATCTCTCCATGTGACTTCACATGCTCCTCTCAGATAACTCATTTCCACTGCTCTTACTCTTGACTTGTGTCCCTCCAGCAAGGTTCAAGCATCACTTCCATACGTTAGAGTTGCTATCACAATACTGTCATGTAGTAACTTTTTTCATTTCCATGCTCACTTCCCTGTTTCTTATCACTGCTTTCAGGGAACCAGCAACCTTTCTTCCTTGTTGTACCCTTTCAAGCACTTCACCCTCTAAACTTCTATCCTTACTCATCACACTACCCAAGTACTTAAACGTACTCACATACTCCATTTCCTCCTCATCCAGCCTCACTGTACATTCACAGACTTCACCTCTCTCGAAGACCACAACTATACTCTTCCCTACATTCACCTTTAGATTCCGTTTCTTACACACTCATCCAAACTCATCCACCAAACCTTGCAGCTCCCTTTCCTCTTCTCTTAACAACACAGTATAGTCTGTAAACAACAGTACAGGGGGTTTCTAAACACTGCCCGCTCTCATTAGTGCCACTCCAACATCCACTGCCCAACTCTGTATCTCTTTTATAACCCCATCCATGTACAGATTGAACAACCATGGAGACATGACACATCCCTGTTTCAACCCAACCTTCAGATAGAAAAATTCACTCAGTTCACTATCCACATGCACTGGAGCCTTAGCACCATCATACATACTCTTCACAGCGTTCGACAACTTCCCATCTACTCCATAAATTCTTAACAATCCTTGTCTATCTCTCATAGACTACTTCAGGTGACATAACAGCAGCAGTTAGATTGACATCTTTACGTTCATTTATTTCATGATGCGTTTCTCAATAGTTTTTACTGAAGCTACAGACAAAATTTGGTAAATTTCTACAAGTTCTCCTAAAAGCAAACAAGAAAGAAAACAAATTTAATGACGTCAACGAATTTCATTATATATTTACCGTGGCATAATTCATACATCAACATATCTCTTGATCTTGTGGTTGACGTTGTTATTGTTGCACACCGCCGGCCTGGCTGATTAATTGCACGTTTCAACCATAGGTAAGCAACTCAGTCTACAGGCTTGTCACATTGGTTTCCTGCACAGTTGATGTTATGACTGCATCTTAGTGTGGCATGTGCTGTGTACTGTTCCATTTTGCATATTATGTTGTGTGGGCTTATTCTACAAGTAAATAGTCTGAAGATATCAGCAATAAAATCACAGCTGAAGACATTGGTTTGAGGAAAACAATAAAATAAATGATACAGCAGAATGAGGAAAATGTTTGAAAATTCATTGCTGACCCTGTTATTGATTTTGTTTCGAGGTTTTTCCTGGCCCTGGATGCAGCAGGGTCTGGTCTATTGTTACCTTTGTCTCAGAGTCACTATGTCCAACAGAAATTTCATCCACACTAAAGCCCTCAGGGCGGCTCCAGCAGTGTCATCTGTATCTAAGAGGATGTAAAGCGATGCTACCTGATCATTCTCTGTTTAGGTTCTATAATTATATGGATCCTCGTAGGTCCCATTTAGACCCTACTGATGTATCACGCACCAGTCAGTCCGATGTCCGTCAGTTAGTTGTCCTATTTGAAACGTGTACGGAGCCTTCAGGCGTGTATTATACTGAATATAATCTATAAGTATTGCATAGATGTCAAAAAATCAAATACAAAAACAGTAGCAACTGAACAGAAACAAATGCAAATAATTTTTTCAGCTTAGAGACATTGGTTGTCAGTTGCTTCCCATTGGTGGCAGACTTGCCTAACTACTCTCAGGGTCTTAAGTTCTGACGGAGAGGTGTACGAGTATGTGGCTCATGGATCTCTCTCTATCCTTAACCTAATTCTTTCTATTATACATTAACATGCAGTTTCGTCGTGCCTTGTGGAGGATCCGGCACACTCAGTGAACGCCGCTGTATCTAATTGTAAGTGTTCTCCTGAAATTCTTGAATGTGAAAACTGTACTGTAGATTTTTTTTTCTAATATCCTTGCTTCCGACGAACTGTTCTATTCAGCATGGAGCCCATAATGGCAAGGCAAGCTCCTGAAATCGCCAGCTTGGAAAGTCAATCGGACGTTGAGTAAAGTCATATATATATATATATATATATATATATATATATATATATATATATATAGATATAGATAGATAGATAGATAGATAGATAGATAGATATAGATATAGATATATATGGAGCCTCTGTGGTACAATGGTAGAGTGTGCGTTTCTCAAGCTGGTGGACAAGGGTTCGCCTCCCAGCAGAGTTGTAAAAACTTTGGGAAGCATTCACCAAGCCACTGACCACTTTGGCGGACACAAGGGGTGCTGTGGTTGAACCAGTGTCGCATACTAGTATGCTTGCACCCAGTCGGCTTAAGGCGGGCCGATTACACTTGGTTCACAGACTACATACACGTCCAAAGCCACTACAACACTACAGTCACACTCACAAGCACTTCTCACCATACATACAGTCTCTACCAAACAGCCTAAGCTACCAGGTAGAGATACATTGGTTGTATCGTCCCTCCTTCGTTAGGGATAGGCCGGTCTTGCAGTGGACCTCAATGACTGATGACTATATATTATATATATATATATATAGTAGGCTGTAGCACTAGTCGAGCAGGGCAGTACTCCCAAGGTGGATGGAAAGCAGATGACAGAGAGAGCTGGAGATACCGTTTCATCAACCCTCGGGACTAGTTCCTGACCATCCTCCTTTGCTGAACTTTTTCATTGTTTCAGTAATATAGAGAGTAGGCCAGCATGCTCTCCAATACAAATTTCTCTAACTGTCAACAGCAAACTACATGCACAATACACACTACACTCCAGTTTCAATTTTTCTTTTTTTTTTTTTTAATGGCGTCTAATAACCAAGCCTCGAAGTCCCCAGGGGAGTGGGACCATAAATGCCCCCATCATTCATCCCTCTCCCAGTGACGACACAACAAGCTGTCTGGAACCACTGTCTGACTCACTTCATTTCTGCAACATCCACGGCCTTTCCTCTAATTATCCTTCTGTCAAACACCTCCTCTTCTCCACTAATCCTCACCTTCTCTTCATAACTGAGACTCAGCTGTCTGAGGCAACTGACAGCAAACCCTTTTCTGTATCCTCCTACTTTCTCTATACTCATTTCAAAGCCAAAGGTGGCTGTTGTGTATATGTACACAACGACTTATCTTGCTCTAGTCTTTCTGAACTTGATTCTTCTGAATTCTCTACTCCCTGGGCTTTCCTCTCATTCTCTGACTAAATATTTCTCTGCTGTTTACTTATCCCCTTATTCTACTGACTGAAAAATTTTTCAACTACCTTACTTCTAGGATGGAACACATCGTATCCATCTCTTCTTTCTCTGAAATCTTCATTTTAGGAGATTTCAATGTTCACCACCACCTTTGGCTCGCCTCTCCTTTCACTAATCCACCTGGTGAACAAGCCTACATCGTTTCTATTCATAATGACCTAGTGCAGTTTGTACAGCATCCTACCCCTATCCCTGATCACCTTGGAGAGAGTTCCAACATACTTGGCTGCTTCCTTACAATTAATCCTTCTGCTTATGCTCTTAATCTTTCTTCTCCATTGGACTCCTCCGATCACAGCCTTATTACCTTAACCTATCCTATCGCTCTAGTATGGCCTGTGGACCCTCCAAAGAAATGTCGGTTGTGGGACTTTGGAGTTGCTGACTGGGAGGCCCTCAGACAGTACTTTTCTTATTATCCCTGGAATGATTACTCCTTCCATGCCCAGGAGCCACCTGAGAGTGCCATGTGCATTACGGAGGTTATTTACTTGGGCATGGAAGCATACATTCCTTTCTCATATCCTTTGACTAATGCAAAAAACTTTGGTTTAATGACACTTGTTCTAATGCTGTCCACAACAAGAATAAGGTCTATAAAAGGTGCCAAAGCCAACCCTCCTCTGAACCACATCTTTTTTATGTTTCTGCCAGGAATCACGCTAAGCCTGTTCTTCGCTCTGCCAAAAATAATCTTATTTGTACTTAATGCTCTGAACTCTCCAACTTGAATTTTTCCCACGCCTTTTGGCACCTCTGTCAAAAACCTTTCTAACAACTTTACCTCATCATCCTTCCCTCCTCTTTTCTATTCTGATGGCTCTATAACTATTCTTCTACTGATAAAGTAGATCTCTTCGCTCAGACATTCTCCTCCAATTCTACCTTAGAAGATTCCGGTGCTGTTCCTCCATCATTTCCCCCCTCAGACATCCTCATGGATGACACTAAAATTTCTTCAACTGATGTATTTTCTGCCATTATTGGCCTCAATACTAACAAGGCATACAGGCCTGATGGGGTTCCTCCTGTTGTCCTCAGGAACTGTGCTTCTGTGCTTACACCCTGCTTATGTAAACTCTTTTGCCTTTGTCTGTCAACTTGTACCTCTCCATCTTGCTGGAAGTTTGCTCTCATTCAACCAGTCCCAAAGAAGGGTGACCATTCCCAACCCTCTAACTATCGCCCAATTGCTTTAATATCCTGTGTCTCAATAGTTTTTGAGTCGATTCTAAAAGGACAAATTTAAAACCATCTTTTTTATTGCAACCTTCTTTCTGGTCATTAGTTTGGTCTCTGCCAGAGGCGCTCCACTGACAATCTTCTCACCTACCTTTCAAACTCCCTGTCATCCTCCTTTCGGGACTTTGGCGAAAGATTTGCCAGTGCACGCTACATCCTTAGTTTCCAAACTGCCCTCTTACGATTTCTATCCTTCTATCTGTGCCTTCATCTATAGGTCTCTTTCTGGTCGTTCTACGGCTGCTGTTGTAGATGGCCACCGATCTTTTCACAGATTTATCTACAGTGGTGTTCCTCAGGGCTCTGTCCTATCACCGTCTCTCTTCCTTCTATGCTGTACATCTAATCCTAGCTACTCATATGCTGATGATTCCACCCTTCACCTTTCCATTCGGTTTCCAAAACGTACACCTCGGCAGTTACTTCAACAAACAAGCGATGAGGCTTTGGCACACCTAATGTCTGACTTAGCTTTTATCTCTGACTAGGGTAAAAAAAATCTAATTGTTTTTAATGCCTCAAGGACTCAGTTCATACAATTGATCAACCTGACAAAATCTTTCACAATAGTACCCACTAACGTTTAATAATATCCAGCTCAGTCCTGCATCATCCATTAATATACTTGGTGATTCATTCTCTCGATTTATGTTGGAAAAATCATATTACATCTCATGTAAAATCTGCTTCCAAGAGGTTTGCTGTGCTAAGCCGACTTCGTACCTTCTTTACCCCTGCACAGTTGTTGACTTTATACACGGATTTTATTCGCCCGTGTGTAGAGTACAACTCTCATGTGTGGGGAGGCTCCCCACATACAGCTCTTCTCAACAGAGTGGAGTCAAGAGCTTTTCGTCTCCTTACCTCTCATTTGACTGGATCCCTTTAATCCCTGTCCCTTCACAGCACTGTTTCATCTTTATCTGTTTTCCATCGCAACTTCAATGGTCACTGCTCTTCTGAATCCCTCCACCTCTTCGACGGTTGAGTAGCCACAATCTTGCAACAAATTCTCATCCCATTGCTGTCCAGCTCTCTAAGGCATGTGTTATCCGTTACTCCCAGTCCTTCACATATGCAACAGATCAGTTCTGGAACTGTTTCCCTTTATCTGTATTTTCTACTTCCTAGGATCTACAGTCTTTCAAACGCAGTGTGTCCAGGCATCTCGAAATGAACGCATCTTTAATTTGGCTCTTTTTTGTATTATTATTTTTTCTTGGAAGGAACTGTTTGCGGTCTCCTAGCCTTTGGTTCTTTCATATATATATATATATATATATATATATATATATATATATATATATATATATATATAACTCAAATTTTTCTGTATTTTTCTGATTATTTTCGGAGTGGTAAATTATCTTTTTCTAATGGAAAATTTCTCCCCTTTCATTACCATAATGTTCCTTAAGCCGTACCTACAGTTGTTTGTTTCCGGGGAAAAGATGTACTCAACGTACTCAAAGGTGGATTTCGTTTTCCAGTTGCCTAGCTGGAGGTTTATTATGTCCCAGATTATGTCCCCCCCGTCAAAGGAGGAGACACAATCTGACCGCACTATGGGGTGGTACTACTACTCTGCGGCCAGGTTATGTTAGGAAGAATACTGCCACCATATTCCCTGCATGTCGTAAAACGCGACTAAAAGGGGCGGGGTGAGGGGACTACTGACCCCCTCCACTGTTTTGTAGTTCCTAAAAAGAGACAGGCCAGAGAAAGAAAAATGGGGGATTGAGTTATCCCCGTACCCTGAAGATTGGGTCTATGAATGTATGTGGATGTAGTACAATTGAGGCTAAAAGGGAGGAGATTGGGAGAATGTTTGTGAGAAGAAAGTTGGATGTGTTAGCTTTGAGTGAAACGAAGGTGAAAGAGAAGGATGAGTGTATGTTTGGAAGTGTGAATGGAAGAATGTCAGGTGTTGATAGAGGAATGGCAAGAGAAGGTGTGGCCTTATTAGTGAGTCTGGAAGTACAGCAGTGTGTGATTGGATGGAAGGAGGTGTCATCGAGACTGATGTGCGTGATAGCGAAATTTGAACGTGAGTTGTGGGTGTTTGTGAGTGAATATGGGCCTGGTAGTGAAAGGGATGAAGAAGAGTAGGAGTCTTTCTGGAATAATGTTGATGAATGTCTGCTGAGTTTTGGAGCGAATGTGAATGTGGTAATGATGGGAGATCTGAATGCTAGAGTGGGAAATGTAGCAGTTGAAGGTGTAGTTGTTATGCATGGTTGCATGGAAAAAATGAAAATGGGGAACAAATGACAGGGATGTGCATTGAGCGAGAGATGGTTGGAAATATGCCGTTTGAGAAGAAAGATATTTTTAAGTATACATGGGTGAGACAGGAGGGTGGAAGGGTTGTTGATAGAGCATTAATGGACTATGTGGTTGTGTCTAGGAATATAATAGGAAGGTTGTTGGATGTGAGAGTTCTGAAAGGGGAGGGTGAAAGTATGTCTGACCACTACCTGGTGGAGGGAAAGTTAAGAGTAGGTAAGAGATGGGTGAGAGCTAGGAGATTTAGGTGTGGCAGGGAGGTTTTGAAAGTGAGTTGGATAAAAGAGAGACAATGATAGAGTATCAGGAGAAATTGAAAGATGAGTGGAATGCAGTGAAAGATCAGGTAAATGGCAGTGTGGAGGAGGAATGGCAGTTGTTTAAAAGTGCTGTGGTGGGGCATGCAGAAGAGGTGTGTGGTGTGAGACGAGTGGGTGACAGTGTACGAAAAGGAAGTGAATGGTGGTGCAAGGAAGTAAGTATGGCTGCGGCTGAGAAGAGACATGCATATGAAGTGTGGCTGCAGAGGAAGGATGAGGTGTCATATGAGAGGTATAAGGAAAAGAAGAATACGGTGACAAGGGCTGTGCGTGATGCTAAAGTGGTAGCAGATGAGAGGTGGGGTAGGCTGTTGACCGAGAATTTTCAACAGAATAAGAAAATGTTTTGGAAGGAGGTGGAAAGGGTGCGAAAGGGAGAGTCTGGGAAGGAAGAGCGAGTAAAAGCAAAGGATGGAAGGATATTAATTGAGATGGATGCAGTAAGGAAGAGATGGGCAGAGTACTTTGAAAGATTGTTAAATGTAGAGGAGGAAAGGGAGGCTGAGATTGTGGCGGATGGAAGGGTGCAAGGAATAAATGTGTTGGGAGAGTTGAATGATTCATTGATCACGAAGGAAGATGTGCAGGAGGCAGTAAAGGAGATGACAACAGGGAAAGCTGCAGGTATGGATGGGTGTGCAGTGGAATGCCTGAAGGGTGGTGGAGTGACTATTTTTGACTGGTTAGTAAGATTGTTGAATGTGCGCTTTGTGAAAGGTATGGTGCCAATTGACTGCGCATGTGCTTATCTGGTCCAGTTCTATAAAGGCAAGGGTGATAAGTATGAATGTACTAGCTTTAGGGGTATAAGTCTGTTGAGTGTTGTATGTAAGGTGTGTGGGAGAGTGTTAATTAAGAGAATTAGAGAGGGTACAGAGGGAGTGATTAGTTATGAGGAGTGTGGCTTTAGGAGAGGGAGGGGATGTGTGGACCAGGTGTTTGCTGTGAGACAAGTGTGTGAAAAGTATTTAGCGAAAGGCAAGGATGTGTTTTGGGCGTTCATGGATTTAGAGAAATCGTATGATAGAATTGATAGGGAAGCTTTGTGGACTGTTTTAAGATTGTATGGACTTGATGGTAGGTTACTAAAAGGGGTGAAAAGTTTTTATGTAAGTTGTAGACCGTGTGTAAGAGTGGAAAATACTGTGAGTGATTGGCTTCCCGTGAGAGTGGGGCTGCGGCAGGGATGTGTGATGTCGCCTTTGTTGTTTAATATTTATATGGATGGTGTTTTAAAGGGGATGAATGCAAGAGTTTTTGGTGGAGGCCTGAGTCTGGTGAATGTTGATGGTGGAGAGTGGAATCTGATGCAGCTGCTGTTTGCAGATGATACTGCAATGGTGGCAGATTCAGAGGAGAGATTAAGACAGTTGGTAGAAGAGTTTGGAGGGGTGTGTGAAAGGAGGAAATTGAAAGTGAATGAGAATAAAAGTAAAGTGATGAAGTGTACAAGGTCGGTAGATGGTAGGAGGATGAATATAGTTTTGAATGGAGAGTTGCTTGAGGAGGTAGGGTGTTTTATGTCTTTAAGGTCACATGTTGCTGTGGATGGAAGAATAGATGCAGAAGTGAAGTTCAGAATGAATGAAGTAGGAAAGGTGCTGGGAGGTATGAAAAAGGTATTTAGATGTCGTTCGCTTAGAATAGATATAAAGAGAAGGCTGTATGAAGGTGTTGTGGTACCGACTGTGTTATATGGGGCTGAAACATGGAATATGGATGTAGCAGAGAGGAAAAGTGTGAATGTAAGCCTGAGGAGTATGTGTGGAGTCACGCGTATGGATCGAGTGAGAAATGATGAAGTGCAAAGGAGAACTGGAGTTGTTCGGGAGATGGCTGATCGAGTTGAGCAGAGGGTGTTGCGATGGTTTGGGCATATGGAGAGAATGGATAATGGGCAATTGGTGAAAAAGATAACTAGATCTGATGTGAGAGGTGTAAGGCTGAGAGGAAGACCACGAATAGGATGGAAAGACATAGTGAAGAGAGCGTTGGATGCGAGAGGGATGTCTGTTGAGCAAGGAAGAGTGGCTGTGCATGACAGAAATAATTGGAGAGAAACTGTGAATGAATGAATAATGATGCAGCCCTGATGGGATATTCTCCCGCATTTGGTCTGATCAGCTGATCAGGTCAGGTGCAGGTAAGGGGATGGGTATTATGATGTGGCAGGGGTAAACCAGCTCTGCTGTCGGGTCCCGCTGCGGATGTCACTGATTGCATTGTGCAGTTGACCCTCGTGTGGTGTGGTGCGGTGAGGATCTGTCCCTTCTCCCCTTTGGGGCTAAGATGCAAATGAATGTGTTTGAGTGGATGAGTAAATTCGGAGTGTGTCGACCTGTCTCGGCTACCTCCCTTTCCTTTGGGGAAGCAGCCTAGGTATATAGTGTGATAGAAATTTTAGGTGCTTAGGATAGGGCAGACCCTTCCGTCACTGATCTGGCGAATCAAACGAGATATCACAGCGGAACAGCTAGAAACAATGGGGAAAAAGATTTAACAAGAAACGTTTATTTACCACCCCAGAAATAGTAAGAAAAATGTAACAATCAGGAAGAAAATTAATTGATTTTGTTACGTGCTTCTACTCCCAAAATAGTATGTCAACCCTGTGAAACTTCAAGCCATCATCCTAGTTCAGCTGATAGTGGTCCCCAGCCTTCCACCAGCATGTCACTTTAGCCAGCTGATAATCTTCGTAATACTGAAGCTGTCGACTAAATCACTTTGTACCATACTTTTCTTTATTTGTTTATTATTACATTTGGCACAGTGCATTATTGTGCAATAAAGGCCTGAAAAATAGCTTTTCATGTTATACCACTTTTCCCTTCGACTAAGCTTTCCCTAACCCTATTTTTCTCATATGAAATTAACTATCAACCACTGTTTTCTCAACCACGGTGGTTATCAGGAACCTAACCCTCGTTGTTAACGGGAAAGTACTGTATGTATATCTATATCTATTTATAGATATATATATATATATATATATATATATATATATATATATATATATATATATATTTTTTATGTGGGGAAGAAGGAACCAAAGGCAATGAGCCCGCAAAACTGTTCCTTCCAAGAGAAAAACAAAATACAAGAGAGGGCCAAATTCAAGATCCATTCATTTCGAGATGCCTTGACACACTGCATTTGAAAGACTGGAGATCATAGGAAGCAGGAAATACAGACAGAGGGAGACAGTTCCAGAGTTGACCTGTTGCATAAATGAAGGACTGGGAGTAACGGTTAACTCTTGCATTAGAGAGTTGGACAGAAAAGGGGTGAGAGTTTGCTGCTAGACGAGTGCTATGCGCCCGTCGTAGAAGTGGAGGAATGCATGCAGACAGTTCAGAGGAACAGTGACCATTGAAGTAGCGATAGAAAAGAGATAAAGATGCAACATTGCGGTGAAGAGACAGAGGTTGAAGGGAGTCAGTAAGAGGGGGAGAGTTGATGAGATGAAAAGCCTTTGACTCCACCCTATTGAGAAGAGCTGTATGTGGGGAGCCTCCCCACACATGAGAGTTGTACTCCACACAGGGGCGGATAAAACCCCTGTATAGAGTCAACAATTGTGCAGGGGCAAAGAAGGAACGGAGTCGGCTTAGCACACTCAATCGCTTGGAAGCAGATTTTACAAGAGATGTAATATGATCTTTCCAAGACAAGCCCCGAGCAAATGAAACCCCAAGCATGTTCAACGATGATGCAGGATTAAGCTGAGTGTTATTAAACATAAGTGGGTATACCTGTGGAAGATTTTATCGGGTCGATAGGTGCAAAAACTGGGTCTTTGATGCATTAAAAACAACCAGATTATATTTACCTCAGTCAGAGATATGAGCCAAGTCAGACATTAGGTGTGCCATAGCCTCATCCCTTGCCTGTTGAAGTAACTGCTGAGATGGACGTTGCGGGAATCGAATGGAAAGGTGAAGGGTGGAGTCATCAGCGTATGAGTGGATAGGGTTAGATGTACAGCTTAGAAGGTCATTGATGAATAAAAGGAAGAGAGTTGGTGATAGGACAGACCCCTGAGGAACACCACTGTTAATAGATCTAGGAGAAGAACGATAGCCGTCTACAATAGCTGCTATAGAACGACCAGAAAGGAAGCTAGAGATGAAGACACAGATAGAAGGATAGAAACCGTAAGAGGGGAGTTTGGAAATTAAGATTTATGCCAGACTCGATCGAAGGCCTTTGAGATGTCAAGTGCAATGGCAAAGCTTTCGCCAAAGTCCTGAAAGGAGGATGACCAGGAGTCAGAAAGGTAGGTGAGAAGATTGCCTGTGGAGCGTCCCTGATGGAACCCATACTGATGATCAGAAACAGGGTTGTGATAGGAAAAATGCTTTAGAATGTTTCTATTAAGAATAGACTCAAAAACTTTTGAGATACAGGATGTTAAAGCAATTGGACGATAGTTAGAGGGTTGTGTGTGTGTGTGTGTGTGTGTGTGTGTGTGTGTGTGTGTGTGTGTGTGTGTGTGTGTGTGTGTGTGTGTGTGTGGAAAAAATCCGGGAAACCATAATGATGAAATAGAAAAGTGCATGATTAATCATTGCTTTACTACTCCTGTAATAGTTGTTTGCAGATGATACTGTGTTGTTAAGTGAAGACGAAGGGGAGCTGCAAGGCTTGATGGATGAGTTTGGGAGAGTATGTAAGAAACGGAATCTAAAGGTGAATATAGGGAAGAGTGTAGTTATAGTCTTCGAGAGAAGTGAAGTCAGTGAATGTACAGTGAGGTTGGATTGGGAGGAAATGGAATATGTGAGTGCGTTTAAGTACTTGGGTAGTGTGATGAGTAAGGATGGAAGTTTGGAGGGTGAAGTGCTTGAAAGGGGACAACAAGCAAGAAAGGTTGCTGGTTCCTTGAAAGTAATGACAAGAAACACGAAAGTGAGCATGGCAGTGAAAAAGTTACGTGACAGTATTGTAATAACTCTAACATATGGATGTTAAGCTTGGACCTTGCTGGAGGGACAGTAAGCAAGAATGTGAGCAGTGGAAATGAGTTGTTTGAGAGGAGCATGTGGAGTCACATGGAGAGAGAGACTGAGAAATGAGGAAGTGAAGGGGTGTTGTGGTGGGAATGTAGATGTGATAGGAAGCGTTAGGAGAAACACATTGAGGTGCTTTGGCCATGTGGAGAGGATGAAGAGTGAGAGACTGCCGAGGAGAGTGTATGTGCGTGAGGTGGAGGGGGGGAGAGGGAGGGGGAGACCAAGGGAGTGGAGAGGTATATCAGAGAGGGGGGTGTGAGCTGAGAGCAGGACAGTGAAATGCTGGGGGACAGGGCGACATGGAGGCGATTTGTTTGTGGCCACTCCTTACGGGATTAAGGCGTCTGGCAATAGTTAGATAGAGACTACCATATCTCTTAACGCCGAACCAGATATTCCGGATTTTGTCATTTCCAAAACTCTCCACCAGATTTTGTCGCAGCCAGACTTGTTGCAACTGGATTTGTCACTGCAGGATTCATTAAGTATCCTTCTTGAAATTTTTTGTTATTTTGAAAGCAAGTCCTTCACAAAACTTAAAATCTTCAAATTTTTGATAGCTTGTTTTGAAAATAATTGTGAGTGAGGGCAAAGCCCTCGCGAGTCTTTCGTCAAGTAGTGGCATTTTCTCATATATGAGTGGCCCAACCCGGCCTGGCCCAAACCCTGCCCGACCGTAACGCTTTTGAGAAGCGTATATCTCAGCAACCAGATGACCGATCTCTGCATGGTTTGCACATATGATAGCACAATTCTTTAAGATCTGTTTTTGACAGGTTTCATCACACCCAGGTGGTGCACGTGGCACGTGACATATGCCAAGCGCAGTATATCGAAAATATTCAAAAGAGGGCCACTGGCCAGACAGTTTGTTGAACAGGCATGAAAGTTGATAGGTAGACAGCCATCAATACACTCTAGGCATCCTTAGGGTGTAAGGCGACATTTCAAAGCTTTCGAATTTAAATGGCCACGGTCGTACGTCGACGACAGAGGCGTTTTACTGGTGTAAAATATTCTCATACATTCGTCACGCAACCTCTACATGTTTTTAAACAGGGTGGCTATATTTTTAGAACAGAGTGACCAGGGCACAAAGCGCACATGAGTATCTGTGACATCAATTACGTCTGTGTGAACATTCAAGTGTGCATTAAGATATTTTTTCTTTAGAAACGCTTAGTGAGTATCCAGGGAACTTAACTGATATGGTGCCCAAGTCTCAAGAGGGCTATTAATATGAATCTATTGTCAGGGCTCCATATTATAATTACAAATCATAATAGATAGATAGATAGATAGATGGATAGACAGACAAATAGAAGCAGCAAGTCAGAGGATGAGACAAGTATTGTGTCTGTGAGAATCGAGCAATGCTAATCATGCTTACACACTCTAACTCAGGGAATGCTTGGTACGCACACGACAGCGCCTTGTGACCATACACACACATACACACATACTCACACACAGGCTTCAAGAACATTTCAACAACAGTGTAACACACGTGAACGATCTCTGCTACACCAGAATTAAGTAAGCAGAGCTCAGAAGGAGACAGGCCATAGAACCGGCAGGTAGTAGGGAGAACGAGCCTAGCAACATGGGCGAGAGGGTAGAAGAGAGAGAGAGAGAGAGACAAGGAGGTAGCTCGCGGGACTCTACTTATACTTCACTCGTGTTTGAGAGACTTTGTTAATATTTCCAAGACAAATTAAAATAGTCCCATACTATTTTTTACCTCTCCTGTCGTAGTATGACAAAAAGGGAATCAATATTATCTACTTACAAAGCTACTCACGTATAACAACAGCTCGTCCACGAGTGTAATATATGTATAACTGATCTACAAAACATCACAACAAGAAGCTACAAAGTTATTATGAGATATGGTGGCAGTGAACGTACGAACCTCGTCTACGAATCTACAGTGAATTTCTACAAAAGCACGCGAGACTTTAACCAAGATTAGCTTCAGTTCTACAGTGAATTCCTACAAAATACAAGCTACAAGCCTACGAGTCCACGAGTGTACAGTTGATTCTGCATTATCAAGATTAAAAAAAAAAAAAACTCTTACAACCAACAACTCACAACCAGCTCCTGACAGTATTCTCTCCAACCCCCCCTCCGTCTCCACCATCATCACGCTGATTTAGAAGTGGTCACACGACGCCTTGCCAGTAGTTTAACAAAATATTAATACAAACAATCTTCCAATTTCTACGACGAACCAACGAACTACAACAATCTACGACCAACTACAAGTAACCACTCTATGAGTCGTCTGTATAATCTCCTGCACGCACCTACAAGTAGCGACAGTCTTCATCCCACAACAAGTAAATCACAAGAGAAAAGTACGGAGAATACATCGAGAAAGAAAAACAAAACAAACGAACGAAGAATGAGACACGACTCACAACTCACAACCACCAGACCTCACCCTCCTCTCTCTGCTACCTCCACCCAACCTCCATCGCTGACGCAGGAGTGCGAGGTCAAGACGACGAAGCAAATACCAAGTCCATATTCACAGCTCATCTTACTCACTCATCTTCACTGAAGTTACTCATCGCTACTCATTTACTCACCACAGCTACCAGTGTGGGAAGTGGACGTCACCATAAGTGGTTGCTGAGACGACAACACGTCAATCAACCCATGAAGGACAACGCTATCACCACGTGCAACACCACTCACACCATTTCCACCATGGTAGAAACTAGTGAGTTACATAGTTACTTCATTTATACAATACACAGTGGTAGACAAAAAACTTCTGTACAAACATATAAAATGTGTTGTATAATTACAACTTAAATACATATACCTACTTCAATTATCTTCATAATTAAATCTTTAAATACTTGCACCAACAATAAATATTCTACACTGTATATATTCATTCATTTATTATAGCATTTATTTACTACCAATGAGTGTTACCATTTATACATACATAAAATACGTGTTTCATACATACAGCTATACATCATTACATCCACAAAGTAATAAAGAAAATATACTATCACAGCTTCTCAGTGAGAATTCAAAAGAACTGTATTAAACATTTATTAATTAAAGTTACCTAGTGGAAACAAATAAATTTACAAGGAAAACCAGAAAAAAAAAATGGCCATCACAAATGACGTTAGCAAGAATGAACATCTTCCACACAGTCGTGAAGACAAAGATTTCCACACAGTGCTGACACACATATTGCCCACGATAGGTACAAGTGAACAACGTCAGTGTATATAGTTAATACTGTATAGAATGTATATATATTTTTTATATAAAATAACAAAATATGGGGCTATATAATATCATTTTCAGTATTACCTGTGCAATATAAACTAAACCTTAAAAAAGGGTAACAAGGAAATTAGCCAGCAATTATGCAACCTCGAACAACACCGAAAAAGCGTAGACAAACGAAGAAAAAAAAACTATAGAAAATCAATAAATACAAAAAAAAAAAAAAACACAGTACGGTCACATAAACAAATGAAAATAAGTGTAAGTGTTACTACAAATGCCAAAATACCACATAAACTACAAACAAAAAAGCAAATAGTTGTCTCCACAAGCTAGTGGCATGACACATCAACACTATCATCGACCTCAGCATGACCGGATTCAGTGTCAGGACTGCAATTATTACAATTATGTAACTACAAACGATATGTAACTGCAAACAATATGTAACAATTATGTAACTGTTGCATTAACAAGATGTAACTTTTATGTAACTTTAACTACTATTATAAGGCCAACACAATTATGTAACAGTTGCATTAACAAAATGTAACTACAATTATAAGACCAACACAAACATGTAACAGTTGCATTAACAAAATGTAACTACAGTTATAAGGCCAACACAATTATGTAACAATTGCATTAAGAAAATGTAACTACAATTATAGGGCCAACACAATTATGCATTACCACAATGTTACTACAATATTATGTAAATTAATACGATATTACCAAAATTCTGTATTACCAGAATCATCACACAAGTTAGGTGAAATATTAGACATTACTAAAGGGATAACTCAATATGTAATGTAATAACCTAGCAGTATTACCACTGCACAATTATATGCGTATGTCTGTTATACATACACATCTTACAAAATGTCATACAACAACCATTGCATTTGTTCAGTTATGTATACAACTTGTTTAAAATGTAATATTACTAGATCATTGTAATTTACCATGAATATTATATGTATACAATATTATAATCAATATTATGTACTAATAGATTAGCATATGTCAATGATAATTACTGTCGGAGGACCTCCAGCGCGTGACCGAGCAGTGTCAGGACTCCATATTATAATTACAAATCATAATAGATAGATAGATAGATAGATAGACAGACAGACAGATGGAAGCAGCAAGTCAGAGGATGAGACAGGTATTGTGTCTGCGAGAATCGAGCAATGCTAATCATGCTTTCACACTCTAACTCAAGGAATGCTTGGTACGCACACGACAGTGCCTCGTGACCATACACACACATACACACATACACACAGGCTTCTAGAACATTTCAACAACAGTGTAAAACACGTGACACGATCTCTGCTACACCAGAATTTAGGAAGCAGAGCTCAGAAGGAGACAGGCCATAGAACCGGCAGGTAGTAGGGAGAACGAACCTAGCAACATGGGCGAGAGGGTGGAAGAGAGAGAGAGAGAGAGCGAGACAAGGAGGTAGCTCGCGGGACTCTACTTATACTTCACTCGTGTGTGAGGTCATTGTTAATATTTCCAAGACAAATAAAAATAGTCCCATACTATTCTTTACCTCTCCTGTCATTGTATGACAAAAAGGGAATCAATATTATCTACTTACAAAGCTACTCACGTATAACAACAGCTGGTCCACGAGTGTAATATATGTATAACTGATCTACAAAACATCACTACAAGAAGCTACAAAGTTACTATGAGAATATATGTTGCAGTTAAAACCCGAAATTAGTCAGAACTGGTTTACATCTAACAATATAATTTTTAAGCTTCTTGTAGTGTGTTTTGTAGATCATCAGTTATACATATATTAGACTCGAGGACGAGCGGTTGTTATACGTGAGTAGTTTTGTAAGTAGATAATCTTCGTTCCCTTTTGTCATGCAATGACAGGAGAAGTAAAGATTAGTATGGGACTATTTTTATTTGTCTTGGAAATATTAACGAAGTCTCTCACACACGAGTGAAGTATAAAGTAGAGTCCCCCGAGCTACCTCCTCTCTCTCTCTCTCTCTCTCTCTCGCCCATGTTGCTAGCCTCCTTCTCCCTACTACCTGTCGACTCTACGGCCAGTCTCCTTCTGATCTCAGAATCCTACTTTCTGGTGTAGCAGGGGTCGTGTCACGTGTGTTACACTGTTGTTGAAATGTTCTAGAAGCCTGTGTGTGTGTGTGTATGTGTTTGTACGGTCACGAGGCGCTGTTCATGGGCTATTTTGCTGGTGAGAGGCATTCTGGAGAGGTGCTAACATCATTTCCTTTTGGCCCCTAGGTTTGACATTGACCTAACCTCTAGACTATATATGTATGTTGCTAGCTATTATGTATTAAGATATTTTAGAGTCCTGACATAAACCAGTAAGAGCCAGAGTCACATTTGTTGTAGTTAACAACTAGTATTTCCTAGGCAGAAGTAGTTGCATCAAAGGAGGCTGGGTAAAACACGAAATGAAGGACTGGAGTGATTTTATACCTAGTTTAATCTAGACACTTCAGTCAAAATTAGTTTCAACAACTGCTCTGTCGGAGATAACTAGGTGTTCTGGTATTTACCTGCAAGACACCTCAGTGAAAACTAGGTGCTATAAATTATGTTTATCTTATCCACATGATAAGATTAGCGGTATCTTGATCGTATATTTAATCCATTTCGGTGTAGTGTCAAAAGTGTCATGCCTATTAAAGTACTTGACGACCAGAAATGAAGATATAAAGGAGCGTTGTGGTGTGGATGTGAATGTGATAGGAAGCGTTAGGAGGAATACACTGAGGTGGTTTGGCCATGTGGAGAGGATGGAGGGTGGAAGACTGACGAAAAGAGTGTATGTGAGTGAGGTGGAGGGGGGGAGAGGGAAGGGGAGGCCGAGGATGAGATGGAGGGATGGGGTGGAGAGGTATATGAAAGAGGGGGGTGTGTGTTGGAAGCAAGGCAATGAAATGGTGGGGGACAGGGCGACGTGGAGGCGATTTGTTTGTGGCCACCCCAAACGGGATTGAGGCGTCTGGCAATAGATAGATAGATAGAGACGACCAGCGTAGCTGTCAGTAACAGCAGTAACAGTCTGGTCATGTTTGATTCATATGGTTTGGTCCTATGGTTGGCCGACTCAGTCACTCAGTCACCGTGGCTGTTGAATGGGGTGGCTTGTTCGCCGTCAGTTAGTTGATCGTGAACTGTCAGGAGGATAACATTCTGCTCCTGGCTCCAGTGCCGAGATACTCAACAAAATGGCAACCTCCAGCTCACTCGACCACCCCTTGAAGGATTACGGAATGTGGCTAGAAAGAAACAGAAGAGAGGTGTACTGCATTCCTAGGCTGACAAAGGATGGAATTAAGCTTTCTGTCGATCAACGTGTTTCTTGTTTCATTGTAGTATTGTTAACGATTTCATTTAGGTTAGATCTTTCGAAGTTAGGGCCTTCATTAAGTCCTAATGGGCTGGTGGTAGCGAGAATAAACTAGAGTCTAATGGTTCAGTGGATTAACTAAAACTTATGGTTGCTTTACTGATTTACCGTATATTTTAAGGAATGATAAAGAATAGAGAATTAAAATTGTGTTTTTTTCTTGTTTACTAAAAAAAATATAGTTGAGACAAGGAATACTAAAAGATGAGTATTCAAGGACTTGCAGCAAGCAGGTATGGGTTAGATTAAGAGCATATTTGGAAGCTGCGGTGACCAGAACTGCAGTTACACATTCCTGGCAACTCTCAGACCACCTAAAAATTCGCGAATCAGAGTGTGAACCTAGATCATAACCTAAATATCTCTGGTCTGCGGCTGTGACGGTGTTGCTCCCGGTGGTCTGGATTTAGCGCTCTGAAAATACCATTGTTGTATTTTATGATGGCGTTCGCGGACTTGGCAGTTTAGGAAAGATATGGTGCCTTGACGGTCTGCTGGTTCCTCCTTAGTACGGCTTTCTGTGACGTGCTGAGAAAGAGAGAGTGAGAGAGAGAGAGAGAGAGAGAGGGGGTAATTGTAATTCGGAAATCAATGAATGGCTTACAGTTTTACAATACATATGAATGGCTTTCAGTCGGTAACAAGAATGAAATATACAGTACAACACCATCCAACGTAAGGAACCGCACGTATTCCACCTAAAATACCCGAAGGAGTCAAGCACTTCACTTCAGTGACACATTTTTATTTGCTTTATTCCAGTTGATACCGAAGGGTTCTGGGACGGGCGCCTTCGTGCAATGGCACTGATATTTGCCTGGCTACGCTGCCTCTTTATGCAAACGCCCCTCAGCTCCCCCTCCCCCTACATCCCCTGAAAGGGAGATAGTGGACTGCAACAAGGGGCAGCCTCGAACTGCAGTCACATTCGGATGAACCTGGGTTAAGAACTACCACCAGAACCACCTCTGCCGCAGTCGCCGCCACCGCCGCCGTCACCACCACAGGATATCAAGAAGAGAGGGGAGTTGGAAAACTGTAGGGGTTAGATATATACTTCATTAAACCTTTCCCTAATTACCTTCCTAATGAAATGTTTCGTCTGAAGACTTCAAATAACATAAAAAAAAAAAAAAAGATCCTGGACTGAAGGGGTGAATGCCGACATAATTAACCTCAAAGTATAAGAAGTCTCTCAAAGCTGAATAAAATGGTGTGGTTGTAACAAGATTGAAATATATTCTTCCAAAAGGCTCGGTGGCCAATACAGCAAGCTGAGGTAAATCCATATTTGGAATTTTGTTAGTCAAAAGAAATGGTGGCATAAAGTTGATTATTACCAATTCCGTTAACCAAATCCGTGTGATGCCTAGTTTTAAATTCTTGCTACCGTCAGACGATTATAAAACCCCTTGATGCCGGGTGACATTTAATTTGGTTTGTTCTTGTGGCTCCAGATGATTTTATACAGCTTAACAAAGGCCTCTCGTACTAAATTTTTAAAAAATATATCTCACGTCTACTGTACTGTTTGAAAAACCTCTGCAGTGCTGAATAAAACTGTTAGATGTTAAGTATTAAAAAAAAAAAAATGCAAACCACAGTGAGTTGAGTTAAGAGAGACTTTGAAGTGGAGAGGTAGACTTTTCTTGAACTGGAGAGGTTGGGTCTATCCTTCCTTTACTCGTGCAGTTCAAGAGGTCTCCCCAAAATTTAAAATAATCGTCCAGCAGTAGCCTAACAAGAATAAAAGACGCCCTCACACTGAGCCGTGCCATAATACTGCAGACAGATACAAATCGATGTTTGGATTGTTGATAATCAGAGGAAGTGGTGGCATACACTTGGTAAGGTATTGGTAGAGCCAGACGATTTTGTTTCCTTCGACATATCCTGCCGCATGTGGGTTAAACCGGTCTCTGTCCACGAGATAGTTTTGCTTAGCTGAGGACAGTATACTGAACTTCTTCAGTTAAGAAAGTTACTCCTTAGCTAAATGAAAGCATCTGGCGGTTATAGGAATGAAATGTCATCACACTGAATCATTGCCCAATACTGCACAGGTAAGTTTGTGTTTGAGATGCAGGTAATCGGGGTAATATGTGGCATAAACATTGTATTACTGCCTCTTCGTTGAGCGAGCTGCATGGACCATCTCAGAAAATGGACGGTTTGCCCCTAATGACTTCAGTCGCTTTGCCTCCATGGTTGTGTGGCAGCCGACGGTTGTAAGCTGAGATTTGCTGGCGTATTTTTGCATTGGAAATTGACATTCATACATTACCCCTTAGTGCGTAGGTTTTTAATGGTATTTCAAGGGTAGAAGACCGACCTACGCTCCTGAAAGAGTTTCACGAGGTGGAGAAATCCATGGTAAAGAAAAAAAAAAAAAACAGACCACGGAGCGGCTGCTTGTAGTGCCGTAAGTTGTGAGACATTTGTAAAATCCATGACGAAAGGGAAGCAAGTATTTCTTCTGTACCTCACTGCTGAATGTGTTCTGTACAAGGCATGCAGGCTAACTATATAGGTGTAAATTCCCTTGTGTATTTTTGTACTGGTATAAAGCCCTCATTTTGTGAAACCATAGCATAATTACAATGACAGGAAGGTATGTATAACTTGGAACAAAGAACCCACACATACATTAACTTCTTCATTCAGGGGACAGGTTTAGTTTATTCGTGCCATTTCCAGATTATTTATTAAACTTTTGAAAACATCTCGCAGTTGAGGGTGATGAGGAAGGATATATCTAACTCATTCGGTTCGAATGACTCTCCTAAACTGGACAAAATTAGTCGACGACAGCAAAACTTACAGGTAAGCATAAAAGACATGGCCTTAGTAAAAATGTTAACATTTAATATGTTGTTGGGATACAAGATTTTTGACCCGGTGTGGACCCTCCGAGGCAAGCCATAACTGTTGTATCAGAGCAGTTAAGACAGTTTTTACCTTTTGAATCCGCCTGAGATCGTTATTGATTTACTCATGCTGGAACCAGACGATTTTCTAATTAACCGAAGTGTGTCGTACTTAAGTGGTTCAGGAAGGTTATATCTAACCCACCCACATCAAAAAGTCTGTCGTAAGCAGAAACTAATTGTCAAGAGATGGCAAAAATGTAAAAAGACATTCCGGAGCCCAGTGGGATATGAGGGTTCCTCCAAATGAATATTGAATTTTCCAGCTACTGAAACTACCGAACTCGTGTTTTGTCTTCTCTTCCTCGCTTCTGAAAGTTGTAAAGTTATTATTCATTTGTGAACCATATTATGAAAGGAAGCGTATTTGGCTTCTTTACCTCGATGTATCATGAGCTGTGTAAGACGATATACAGCCCAAGCATATAGGCAAGAAATGGAAGCGTAGACCCCTCAATTTCTGATTTTTTTTTTCTTTTTAATGAATTACCTTACAAGATAAACTGGAGGCTTAATTGGTTTTCCCTGGCTGCTGAGTGTACTCTGTAATGCGACATACAGGCTAACTACATTTGATTCCCACTGCTGTTCACCCATCAGAAACTGGGACCTGCCTACACCTTTGCCATCTTAGTTTACCAAGGACAGAAGTACTAGATGGACAAGGGACCATCAGGGCTCTTAAATGGGATTTAGTTAAAGACGAGACATTGAAGTCCTTCTTATCTGGAAAAAAAAAACAGAGGGTCCCACCGGTCTTGGAGATGCTTCCACATACTAAAATACGTGGGAACCGTGGTTCATTGATTGCAAAATTCAACCTCCAATTAGTGCTTGAGCATGATTCGTGGGCCGGACAGACTATTCGACAGTATGTATTCCTCTCTGTTATGTCTACGAACCCTTATCACAGAACATCAAATGGATGGTGAACTACATATTTTTCATCGTCACCGTTCGCTAAAGAGTACTGTTTCTTTATTCCCTCAGCACGCATTCCTCTTTATGCCTACTTTCTTTCATATTGTCCTGAACTTATTTTCTCGCTCTTTTCCTCTTCATGAAATCTTTTCTTCTTCATGAAAAATGGTACAAAACGAAGATGTAACTGGAGGTCATATCTCACCCTCTCCCTTCCAGCATAACCTCCATCACCACTGTCTTTGCTGAAATGGGCTGAAAGGGAGAACGAGTTGGTTGTTTAGTGTACGGTAATCAAATACAAGTATTGTAGTAACCTTGGTTAAGTGTATCTTAACACTTAGTTTTATGATAACATGTTCGTAAAATACGTATACAGTTTCCTCATAAAACTTTGTTAATACAGAATAATTAGGCATACTTTTACATCGAACTGATAGCAGCCTGATATAAGTTACTAAGCCCAATACTTCCAGAAGTCAGGAGTACCAGTATTGCTGATGTGTTAACAAACAATCGATTAGTATCACTTGGGATATCTAATTTTTCAGATTTACCTCAAGGTGTTGGAAACCCATAGACTATTGCTTAGAAATGATCTAGCACCATGTGTGTTTTTTTTTACCGGGAGATTAATTAGGGTGTAGTTTGTGGCCGGTGTAGATGTTGAGTTGTTGACACGGAATGGTTTCTACACCCGCCGTGTCCATCGCCCCACTGGCTTTCATTTAGCAACCACCTAATGTCTACTAGAGGTAGCACTGGAGCAGAAATTATTTCATGTGTGAGTGATGCTGACTTCTACGTGTGCGTTCGTGTGACAAACCTTTTCAATACGGTGAGGTATTTTGTAGTTTATTCTTGCTACCTCAAAACGATCTTATTGAACTTAGGAAAGAAATCTAACACTGGAGGAGTTGCTTCAGGCTATACTCAACCCATGCATGCAATTTTAAAAGACTCTCCTAAGCTTAATAAAATTGCTTGGGGATAGCGAGAATGCAGTATAAAATAGGTAATCCAATTCAAAGAGTAAATGATGCGAGTGACTGTGGACGTTGGTGGTCTGAAGGTTGTATCCGTCTCGAGGTGAGGAGACATGGGGCTAGGCTAGGTCCTAGGACGAGGTAAACTGCCATGCTACACTTACTCCTGTACTAATTACTAAGACCATCGTTACTGATAAGACTCTTTCCTTCCTTCTCGTATAAAACTTGTCGATTTATAAACGTGATAATTAACATGTCATATGCAGTTGTATCCTCGCAAGTAACACAGTTTTGGTACATAGAGGTAATTTAATCCATTTGAGCAGTTCCTGATGCTTTGAATTTATGACCCGTGCATACTTTATCTATCTACTGAATGCACAATTTCAAACAACCACCTCTGATAAGAGAAAAGCATGTTTGGTCTCTCAACCTCCCAGCTAAATCTGAGTTAACGTAGCATGCAGGCTAAACATATAGGTGATGGTATGTATTCACGTTCTTGTAGGTAAACCTTTAATTTCTCAGCGCGATCTGCGAAGCACATGATGCGAGGGAAGCATGTTAGTCTTCTTAACCTTGCTGCTGAGTGAGCTGTGTAACATGGCATACAGGCAAACTATCTGTAATGATCACAGTGGTTCAGCCGTTAGAACTTGGGGACCCACCTTTTATTTTGGAAATACGAGGAGCCATGGTGCATTGGTTAGCACATTCAACTACTAGCTGGAAAAAATCGGGTTCAATTTTCAGGCCGGACAATCTCATGGATGAGGTTTGTTTCCCTGGTGTTCCTTGTTTATCTGGCAGAGAATTTTGACTAGGACATAAACCGACTATGTGAACTGCATTAAGGGGAAGATTAAACTTAAGCGATAATAGATTGTCTGCCTTAACAATCAGGCCACTGTGACTCATGCTAAGCTAAGCAGTCGTCTAGTGTGAGATGAAATAGGATTCCAGAATTGCCACGATCATGAAAGGGCTAATTGTAACAATATTGATACCCGGGCTCCTGTGGCCCACTCTCGACCGAAAAATTCGTCAAGTGTAGGCTGAAATAGCCTAATAGCCTTCTCTCGATCATGTAAGGGTAAGTAAAAATAAGACATTTCAATTTTTTCAAGAATATTGGCCGATAACCTCTTCAGTCTCCACATTGGCCGACATCTTCTTCAGTCACCGTAGTGTCCCAGATTTTGACGAATGCAACCAACTTCGACGTCTAAATAATTCTTGATTTGTTAAAATCCTTAATTCGGGTGACTTTTTACATTTTTGTTTTTGAAACATCCAAACAATTATATTCACCGAAGGATAGACTTTTCGAAGTGGAGAGATAAGCTACAACCTTCATTTATACCTTAACAATTAGAGGGCCATCTTAAGTTGATTAAAATTGCCTAGCAGCAGCAAGTTTACATATAATCTTTAATAAAGTACGTCATCCGGACTGAATGGAACAGGTTCTGAATAATAACGACTGCCTTTTCAGGTCAGCCCGAGGACGTCATACTTGTTTTATTCTTGCCATCTGCTAAGGATTAAATTGAAATATGGTATAGACGTTTCCAACTGGAGATGTTAGGAATAGCTATCATTGGCCCTTAGAGATCCTACCGGAACTTAATAAAAATGTGCGGAGGTACCGAGAATCTAGTTTTTTAAAATCGACTTCACTGGAATGAAGTGTATACAAATAGGGTCAAAATTTATCCTCAGCTTTCTTGGTGCCGCACACTTTGACTCCTGTAATAAAGATGAACGTTACAATGATATAATAGTTATAAATATTTGATGAAATCATTATACCAACATACGGAAAGTTTGTTAATCCGAAAATTGCACAGTTTTGGCACGACTTCGACCCTGATAAGGAATATTTCTTTCATTAGAACAGTTCATGACACTGTCATACCAAGACAGTGTCATGAACTAGAAGGAGGCTAAGGTGATATGCCTATCGATGCTCCTGTAGCATTAAGGCAGGCATTCAGTTTTTACAAAGTCTCATTCTTCTCCGAGACAACAAAACACATCCGTCGAATTTCTAGTCCAGGTCATTATTTCAGTTGGTTACGAACAGACTGAGAAAAGGAGGACTGCAGAGATATTTCATGTCTCTCTGAGCATCAGTTCGGTTGTCGACCGAGTATAATCCCCAGTAAACCCCCGCCACCCCACTGGTATCGTATATTTTGACCCGTAAACTAAAATGACTGAAGGGGTTTATCACTGTTTTTTGGACACTCTTTCTTGATGCCAGTTTTTGATCAGTTGCGGTAGCTTTCCAGCATTGCCTGATATATTTTGCAATTGTCTCTATTGTTTTATTGTTATTTACTTATATTTTATGCCAATGTAAAGTGCAAGAAAGTAATATTGTACCAGATACAAAATTAAATTCGTAGGAGGTAGGTGCCTTAGAGCCTCCAAAACCATCGAGAATATGATTCTTCGATGATTCACTGCTCTGGTGTCAAGGATTTCATAATCTTCCGTCATGGCGTGGGCTGCTGAGATATTCTTGGCCATTTGTTCTATTTTATCACCTGTTATTAGTATTGACCATCGTATATCCTGAAGCCCCGTCAGTTCTTTTTTGGGAGGAGGTTGATTATGATTCTCTCTCTCTCTCTCTCTCTCTCTCTCTCTCTCTCTCTCTCTCTCTCTCTCTCACACACACACACACACACACACACACACACACACACACACACGCACACACACGAGAGAGAGAGAGAGAGAGAGAGAGAGAGAGAGAGAGCACCACATCCCACCCCCGCTGAAGGTATCAGAGATTTCCCTTGCCAGGTGCCAAGGTGACCCTGACTTGGTGAATCTTTGCCACTGAAATCTAATATTTATTCACTCATTTGTTTGCCTCTCCCCCCCTCCTCCTCCTCCTGCCGAGAGTTACTTCAAGAATTGGCTGGTGCTTACAAAGAATACTTGTAACACCTATAATTTAAAAGTGACAAAACTAAGATCTAGAGAATTTGTAAGCCCAGGTAGCGAATACCAGGAAAATCAGGGGGGGGGGGGGATTCATCGGTGCGGAGAGTGGTGCCAACACGGAAAATGTGATGCAGTCTGCACCGAGAGGGTTCTAATGAAATTACAACCTTGCTAATCCAGTGAGGGACATAGCACCACTGACACGCCCCACGTGAGAGAAGAGCCTGGGAAAAGTGGCTGGAAATGGCGGACGCAGCTGGGAAAAATTGGCTTGAAATGACCGACATGGCTGATACAAACGTGACTGGATATGACCAACGAGGCTGGAAAAAGTGGCTGTAAATGACTGAGGGGGCTGTAAAAACGGTGGCTTGAAATGGTCGCCGAGACTGGCAAAAGTGGCTGGCAATGACTGAGGAGGCTGGAAAAAGTAACTGGCATTGATCAAAGATGCAAAAAATTGCTGCAATGACCGACGAGGCTGGAAATGGCCAACGAGGCTGTAAAAAATTGTGAAATAAATTGGACTATGGAAACCTGGAAAATTTAATGTTGGGCATGGACGTTGGCGGAACAGTGCCGTTTTTTAATACTCTAAGAGACAGTACTGAAGAGCTTTACTGAGAACAGCAGAGGCAGTTGGGTAGAAAAGTCATTAAAAAGCTTGGTAAACAGAGTGGTAGGAGGCAGGGAGGGAGTGGTTCAACTGTAGGCCTTTTAATTTCCCCAGGTGAAGATTCCTCACCCCTGTTAGCTCAGTTGGTGGCCAGGTATAGTCAGACTGAAGGGTTTGGGTTAAAAAAAAAAAAAAAAAAAAAAGGAAACTCTTTCCTGCCTCATAACTAAGACTCGTCAGATGTTATGCAAAAACAGTTTAGTATTATAATTGAGGAAGTGAATCACTTCCTCTAGATGAAAACACCCAGCCTTACTGAGCAGAGGCAGAAGTGTCACAATAAATGGTGGAAATCAGAATAGCGTGTGTTGTACTGTTATGTCAAGGTGGCTTTTACCCAGTTGGAACAAATGTATTCAACACGTCCAGTGGCAGAATAGTAACGGGAACGAAATTCTGTAAACGGTAAGGTGGATATGAGGGAGAGAGTATTGAAAGGGTGGTATTCTGTCTGTCTAAAGGAAATATTCATTGTAGAAGAGATTTTCTGAGGGCTCGGATATAACTTTCAATAGTCCCTTGATAGAAAATAAGCTTTCCTATGCTTGTGCAAAAATTGGAAGCATCATGAATAAAATAATAATGAATCTCTGGGCTAAAATGGTTATTTTCTATGTCGGCAGGATCATCTCAGTATTTGTGACAGCTCCTCATTTCATGTCGATGACTCCACAGTATCCTTGATCTCACCACCAATGTAAATTCGGTTCATTTTGTCCTACGGTCCATATCCCCTCTGGCCCTATTCCTTACAGAACCACAAATCTCTCCCTCTACCAAAACATCCCCGTTTTGTTTTCCTGGTTACCATCTCCTTTCAAACTTCCGTGACGAGGGCGGCACCTGTTGTCATATCAATTCTCAATATGCAGTTGACACTGTTTTAAACTTCACTTCAACTAATATTGATTATTCACTGTATAAACTAAATTATCTAAATATTACCTAATATATTTGTGTAGTCTATTGCTCCCCCAATGCTTCATCAGGACCCAGTGTATTTGACTCCATATCCACACAATTGAGTAACTTAGCCTTGTCCTTAACACCGAAATTACCAATTTCGGTGATTTTAATGTACATAATGTTGAATGGTTTATGCATTCTGCCAAGACTGACAATGCTGGTCTAGAGTGCGAGCTGTTTGCAGAATCGTTTTATCTCACATAGTTGGTAAAGCAACCAACCAGAATACCATATAATCCTGACCATAATGCCCATCTCTTGGATCTATTCCTGACAAATAAGCCAGATCAATACAGGATAGAGGTACTGTCACCACTTGGATCCTCTGACCACAATCTCATCAAAGCCTCATTAGTTAGCCCCCTCAAAGCTCCCCGTTCTGAACCTGTCAGGGTGACCCGATGGCACTTTGATAGGGTAAACTGGGATGGATTTAAAAATTATCTTGCCGACATTCCACGGCATTCTCTCATCTCTAGTGATGTTAGTTCTACCCAGTCCCATATTAATGACTTAATGCTAGCAGGTATGGATTTATTCATACCAAGTCAACAGTTCACCAAAAGATCGAACTCTCCAAAATGGTCTGATAGCAACTATGCCAGAGCAACAGCCCAAAAGTCATTAGCATATAACTATTACTTAAAATAAAAAACATCTGAATCTCTCTGTCAATTTAAAATTGCTGGAAACCGTGCAAAAACTGTAATAAAACTCGCTAAATCAAACTTTCTTTAAAAAATCAAGCATCAGAACTACTTAACATCCCTAATGACAATAGAATATTCAGGTCAACTCTTAGTTCTTTCAATGATAACTTTAACAACTCTCAAATCTTTCAATAATAACTTTAACAAGTCATCATCCATTCCCTCACTAAAATCTTCAGATGGCAACATTACAGATGACCGGCGTGGGATAGCAAAAATCCTTGCCAGTACATTTGCCAGAAATTCTACCATAGAGGAAGTCAGCCAGGACGTCCCAGTACTCCAGTAGAACTTGACTCTCCCTAAATTGTTCCACATTAAATATAGACAAGATATGTAAATCCGTCCGAGGCAAATTACCCACCAACAAAGTTCCAGGCCCATATGGAATTCCTCCAATTGTTTTGAAAAAGTGTTCCCCAGAACATGCCTCTGTTCTAGCTAAATTATTCAGACTATGCATACGTACTTTTTCATTCCCTAATTTATGAAAAGAAGCCAATATCCACCCAATTCCAAAGAAAGGATTTTCCTCTGACCCCTCTGGTTATAGACCTTTAGCTGTCACATCTTCTCTTGGTAAAGTATTTGAAATTTTAATTAATAAGCAGATAGTTAAACATCTTGAATCCAGCAACTTAATTAGTGACAGACAGCATGGTTTTCACCACGAAAGATCCACTATTGACATACCCAATCTCTTGAATAATACCATTCATCAATCAATCGACCTACATGAAGAAACTCATGCAGTAGCCCTTGACATTTCTAAAGCTTTCAACAGAGTATGGCACCGCTCCCTCCTGTCCAAACTCCCTTGTTATGGACTAACGTCTGTTGTTTCTCTGCTTTCCTTATATCTAAGCGACAGAAAAATAAGAGTAAAAGTAGATGATGTACATTCCAATTTCCACTCAGTTAACGCCCGCGTGCCACAGGGATCAGTTCTGACACCAACCCAGTTCCTGGTTCATATTAATGATCTCTTTTCTGTCACCCACAATCCAATTCATTCATATGCAGATGACTCAACACTTCACAGTTCATTCACACTCAAACTCCCATTTACAAAGTCTAATATATCAAACTCTCAGCTCAGTACAGCCATCTCCATAAATCACAACTTATCTACGATCAATAAATGGGGACGAAACAACCTCGTCTTATTTAATGTAGTAAAACCAAATATATACTATTTACTAATAGACAGATATTGCCAGATCCGTACATTACTTTCAATGCTACTTGTATTCCCATCTCCAAAAGTATTTAAATTCTCGGTGGCTCACATGCCCTCAGCTGGACCTCTCATGTCAGATCACTTGCTAAAGCCTCCTTAAAGAAACCTAGATTGTTGTTCAGAGTCCGAAACTTCTTCACTGACGAGCAATTAGCTTAAATATATAAGCGTCATGTGCACTCTCAGTGTGAATATTCCTCATCCTTGTGGTATGGATGAGGAGAGGTTGCATTAAAACAACTAGACAATATCCAGAACAGACTAATGCCCCTACAAGTAAGAAGGAATGTTTCCTCCCTTGCATTATTGTACAGATTTTTTTTTTTTTTAATGGCAAATGCTCAGACGAAGTTGCGTCCATGGTGCCACTTCTCCATGCCTTCCCTCGTTCTACACGGGTATCTGGTAGTGCTCGTGACTGGAATGTCACTCAGCTATACAGCAGAACTTCTGCCTATCAGAATTCTTTTATTCCCTGAACTGCATCTCTCTGGAACTCGCTTCTCTAGAGTTGTTTCCCCCCAAACTTCAACCCACAGCAAATCAAGTGCAACTGTTACAGACATTTTCTGAATGGAGGATGCCAGTAATCTGGTGTATGGAGTACTTTTTTTTCATTCATTACTTTTTCCTTCCTCTGCTCTGTTATTAAAAAAAATACCAGTTCGTTACCTCGAGTCCGGAAGTCTCGCGTGTATATCAATAAAGAAAGACAATGTAATTTTCGTAGAACTTATGATGACGAGGCCAATCAAGGTTCCGACTGAAGTACTAGTAATGGTGTTCATTACTGTAACTTGTTCATTACAATGTTTTATATTTAGTTTCTTCTTGTTACCCCCAGAGGATTATACTAAACCTGTGAACATAATACCTAAAGAACATCGGACAACTACAGAAGGCCAGTTGGCCAATACTGCTCTGCTCCTGTCTAAGGCTATAGCTAATCTGTGAAAGCAGACCTTTGAAATGAAAAGGCTAAAGAAGGTTTTAAGCTAAATTTTCTCACTCAGAGAATGTAAGAATATAATAAATGTTTCGTAGTCAGGCTGTTAAAATATAACGTACTGCTTAGACAGTTGCAGTACAGAAGGTGCCATCTCTGGTCGAAAAATCTTTTATTTGCAGCTGGTTAAACAGAGTGTGGATGTTGTCATCATAATGAAGGAGTTAAGTCGGCTTGGTACGTTGTTCCCACTTACGAATTTAGTATACCATTGCAATTCTCTAAGAACCGTTCCCAGAGTCATTTGAAAGTTTCCGACTGTATTTCGAGGAATAATTTCCCTTTAAAAGATTGGTGGATTTGGTGGCTGAACAGGTTACCTTCCATAGGTCGGAGGTTGCTATGCCATATACATAAAGGCTGTAATGATACAGGTAAGGGAAGGCTTTTCTGTTGTGTCGATTGCGGCCATGCATGTAGGCTACCAGGTGAATCTCCTACATCTTAAGAGTTTTGGACTACGCTAGCTCAAACTCTGGTCCCCGACATAGAAAATAATGAACTGACAGCAACCGTTACTCTTTAACGTAGATATCAGTTTCGGTGGGAAAGAACCATGGTAATAAGATGCAAAATTGGGCTATGGGGAAACTTATAGGAGAATAGAATCACAGTGAAGGTCATTGAATCTATACTGGTAAAAGATACAAGGATATATTGATCGACTTAACCCATTTGCCCCTAGTGTCCTTAATATTGGTTGGAGCTGGGCATTTTCAACATTTGATAAAGAAGAGAACCCCGGGGTAGGAACCAATGAGATTTGTGACTATGAGCCGACAGGCGGAGGGCAGTACGCTTAGTACACTTCCAGCAAAATCTCTCGCACAGGAACTCTGGGAGCTAATGGGTTAGGGAATATTCCTAAAATCTGGTTCCATGTACTTGAGTTTCACCGTCAAAGAATCTTAGTGAAGCTAGGTAAAATTACGATGTAGGGGATAAAGAATGCAGTGCACTGAGGCTAGATAATAGTTTTTTTTAAAGAGATAAGTCCAGATATTTGGAGTCAGCATAAAAGGAGGTAAAAGTTTCAGTTTGTATGAACTCTGGTTATGCTTATCACAACGATGACGTTTTTTTTAACTGAACTTCCCCTAAATGTTCTTACTGAATTATTTTTACCCAGCTCCAGTGCTGAAGGGATTAGTTGTACGCTACATCTAATTCCTCCAGATCGACAAGCAATAAGTCTGCAGACACTCGACAGACTGGCTTTTTTCCTCTAGACTTAGTGAAAAACCGTTTTGTTTGGATCGTTTGACCTCTGGAGTGGTGCCAAAAATTTCGAAGCATTGAGGGATGAGGAAATGGATATATGGCTTATTTCTATAGGCCAATGTATTGATATTTACCTTGTTTTTTGCTTAATTCCTTCTTATGAATTCCCTCCACCTGTTCAGTGTTTGAAAGAGGTTTAAATGATGATGATAATGATGATGTTGTTGTTGATGATGATGATGATGATAATGATGATGGCAAAAATGTCATTTGCTTGGAATGAGTTAAGATGATGATAATGATCTTGATGGCAAGAATGTCAGTTGCTAGGAATGAGTCACTGATTATGATGATGATGGTGATATAAATGATACGTCGAGCACTTCATGGAGCTGGTGGGGTAAATTGCTAGCCAAAGGGTGCATGAGGAAAGCAGTGAAACGTGGAGAACGTGGAAGCAAGAAAATCCAGGGTGTTAAAAGAATTAAGGGAGAGTGAATGAAATTCAGTGACCCGACCGGTGGTAGTGGGTGTGCTCCTAGGTATGCTGATGTCTTTATATTTTGATATCTGATAATATAACTACTGTATTCCTGTTAACATTTGGAGCAACTGTAATGTTTTATTCCAGCAAAAGCCTGTCGATTTTATTCAGCTGGGATTTCGTATAGCAGCCTGGCAGTGTTAAATTTACCAGGCTGCCAAGGCAAAAGGGACTTTACAGGGAAATTACCATGATTCTTTCTTGACATTTTATTTCTTCTGTTAAGAAGTGAGATTTGCCAGGTAGGTAGTCCAGATGCATCTTGATGTTTCCCGAAGTTTACTGTACTGTAGGTTCCTGTAAGAGTCAGAGTTGCCAATTTGCCTGCTGTTTGTGAGTGTTGTTATTTTGTAAGTTGAGCATTAATTTTTAGGCTCTTTTTTCTCTGTGATGTCATATCTATGTAACCGTTAAATTGTGTTATTCAGTTTGAGTTTGTATGCTACATAATTTACAGTGATATTTAATGTATGAAAACGTTGGCATGCTTTGGATGTCTCTGAACTGATAACTGTTGTTGCTAGGGGCAGGTACAGGACCAGCACGTTCTAGAATATTAGAGAAGCAAGGAAAGTTATATAAAGAGAGGAAGAGACTATTTCAAGTCTAGTCGGTTTTCAGTTCAATTTGGGTGTAGTGCAGTGTCAGTGCAGTAAAGTTTGTATATTTTCGGCACTTGTGAAAAATAATGAAGTGTTGCCAAGCATTAATTGTAATTGCAGTAAGTAAAGTCTGTATAGCTCCAGTGCTTGTGAGAATAGTGCAGTGAAGCTGGAAAGCATTAAGTGTAATTATTTGGAAAATAAATACAATGAACTTAAGAAGCCAGTGTTTATTTACAGTGCCTCAGCTGACCTTTCGTACTGTACACCTAAAGGCTGACCATAGGAAGATCAGCTCACTGGGCAGCGTCCTTCCTGTACTTTACTACTGCTGTTGGAGGCTGTGGCAGTGTGGGGTGGGGACAACACTGGTATCAGGAGTGTGGATACTTTAAGTGCTGCAGGGAGTCTAACCTTCGACGTAGGAGCAGGAGGTGTGCAGACAAGATCCCAAGCTTAGCAGGAGGACGAGGTGTCATTGGCGGCAATCATCAGGCTATTACAGGAACTTAATGAAGAACAGAGGAAACTCAAAGAGCTAGTACAGTCACGAGGTGTACTATTGAAGGCAAATATGGAACAACTGGAGGCACAATGTGAAGAACAAAAAGAACGATATGAACAACTTCAAGAGGCATCAGAGGAGCAACAGAGGGAATTACAACTGAGGATGCAAGGACAGCTAGATGCTTTCATGGGGGAAATGAAGGAAGAACAGCAACAGCTTAACCCCTACACCGCGGGCATGTTTACCGATGTTTTGCGTGTGCCGCGGGGTTATTCAGGCTCCGACAGACTCTCAAAAAATATTTGCCAAAAATCAGTTATTAATCCTAGAATATTAAAATTACATATGCTTATGGCACATACCTTCAGCTTTCTCCTGGAATGTTTGTTGAGCCTTCGTCGATTACCGTAGGACTTGTGGAGACCTCTGAAGTTGGGTAACGAAGTCTCCACTTTACACTTCCTGACAACCCGTAATATGATTACCACAGCCAGATATTAACACTATAAACACTACTCTATGATTTTCAAGTAGTTTGGGATCCATACTCCAAAAAAAAAACCACTGTGAAAGCAATGAAAATTACGAGCGCGTCTGACCGTCACACTGGCACTAGTTTGCTCTTGGTACTCTGTCATTTATTATTCATAAAACCCCTCACACTTTATATTTCTATTACTATATAACACTTATATATATCTACGGTCTTTATCCATAAGTTTCCTTCAGTAGTATTAGTTTATGGTCACTGTAGGGATTCAATTTCTTTCAGTAAAATACGTAGCATTCACTCTCTCGTCCTGTATACTAGCATTGACAGTGAATGTCACTTTCATCTTCACTCTCATAACTCATAGTATTCAGACATGCTAGAGTGAAACTTTCACTTTCATTACTCCTAGGGTATATACTCGTATTCTTATAATACTACTCATTTACATTTCTATTTACGTTCTCTATTTTATTTACGTTATTTACATTTCTATTTTATTTACACTGTGTTATGCACTGTCACTTGAAGTAACTTATAAAACTATTTTCCATTGTTCACGTATATTTACATTCATTACTTTCACTTGCTGTTTACACATTATTTACACATTATTTACAATTCCACTTGCAATGTTTTACTCAATAGAAAGATCGTAGTCACTCTTTTATCAATTGTCAGCCCTTTACCTCTTTCTACACGAGGTTTAGTAGGGGGTAAAGGTCACAGGGCCCTTTGCATGGGGGTGAAAAAGTCCCTGAAGTCAGCAAGAAGAAACATACGTACCCCTACTTCGGCAGATGAGAGTAAACTGATAAAGGAGGGCCGGGGTAGAGGCCTACTTAGGGGATATTCAGTGCTACCAATGTTAGCTCTTGAAACAGCTATGTCTAGCACTGAAATGATTGGCAGGAAATCTAGACAATACATTATAAATTAGATAGGTCCAGGTGAATGTAAATATCACATAGGCTTCTCCCTTCCCTCCTTACATGTATATTTATTACGAAAATAGATTATACGGCATATTTCAAGGGGAAAAAAACAGCGAAAATTAGCGAACGAGTGCACATGAGGTGTTATCAGGTGATAATTAGCCAATTCCAGGTGCATGGCACTCTCACTTACCTTATTTCTTTCTTGTATATATTATTTGGTATAAGAATAGGACATAGGGCTTATTTCAATGGATGAAATCAGTGAAAAATTCCAGGGAAGATTTACTTAGTGTAGCACGGCCGGGCAGGTGAGAGGATGGGTAATGGAGGGGGGGTAGGGAGGGGAGTCAAGAACAGGGAGAAATGGCTAAATTGTCAACAATGGATGGGAGTACAGATGAGATTAGGAGTGCTGACTAGTGTTGGACATTGTCAGTACTGATAGATGATACAAGCCCCCACTTGGAAGCCCGGGTGAATTCAAAATAACACAGAATCACATAAGCGACGCCCCGCAGTATGATCCCTTGCTCCCAAGCGTCACGAAAGTGACACCCCGCGGTTAAGGGGTTAAGGAGGAAGTAGATGCCAAGCTAAAGCAGCAGAAGAATGAGAGGGAAGTGCAGCTTGCTACTAGCCACAAGGGTGCTGCAGTAGAAATTCTGGGCCAGATGTCAGTAAAGGAGAGGATGCAGATGGAGAATGCAGACTTACAGCCACTGCTAGAGTGGATACAGCTGATTACAGTGCAACCAACTTGGGAAGAAGTTTCCAGGGCAAGCCCTGTGACCAAGAGCTACTGGAGTCAGTGGGACCTTCTTTGTTTAAAGAACGGACTACTGGAGCATCAGTGGGAGACAGCCGATGGCCTCAGCAAGTATTGGTAACTGGTGGTTCCGAAGAAGGTGAGGTCCGAGATCTTAGATGAGTCCCATAACCAGATCATTAGTGGGCACCTGGGAGTGAAGAAAACTCTAAGCCAGCTGCAACTGGATTGGCATGCATCAGGATGTTGAAGAGTGGTGTCGGGCCTGCGATGTATGCTGTGCCAAGAAGGGACCCAAGAAACGTGGCTGTACCCCTCTCAAGCTGTACTAGGTGGGTGCACCGATGGAAACAGTCGCAGTGGACATTGCTGGACCTCTGCCACTCTCTGAAAGAGGAAATTGGTATATATGCGTCACCATGGACTACTTCACAAAGCTGCCAGAAGGCTATGCCATCCCTGGTCAAGAGGCTGCGACTGTTGTTCAGGTGTTGGTTGACCTGTTTTAATGTCATTTTGGGATGCCACAGGAGCTACATTCAGACCAGGGTAAAAACTTCGAGTCTGCTATGTTCCGTGAGTGCTGCAAGTTACTAAGGATCAAGAAGACCAGGAAAACTCCACCAAGGCCACAGTCAGATGGGACAGTGGAGTAATTCAATTGGACCCTGGGACAAGAACTGGCCAAGAAGGACAAACAGAATGGGACCAGAAATTACCGGCATTGCTAAAGGCATATCAGTCTGCATCCCATGAGTCTACTGGCTACACACCTGCAAAACTGATGTTGGGCCACAAGCTATGCTTAC
Source organism: Coenobita brevimanus (assembly GCF_032717465.1). Classification (NCBI taxonomy): domain Eukaryota; kingdom Metazoa; phylum Arthropoda; class Malacostraca; order Decapoda; family Coenobitidae; genus Coenobita; species Coenobita brevimanus. Next base: position 18,962,061 of record NC_137065.1, on the reverse strand, counting down.
CTGTTGACTTGTTAATGGGGAGACCAACTGGTGAAGAGCTGCCCACAGACACCACCAGCTATGCAAGGGATCTTCAGGAAAAGCTGACTGAGGTACATCATCAAGGACGAGGTGTCCTGAAGTTTTCAGGAGAGATGATGAAGTGCTAGTATGATGCCAAGGCAAGTGAGGTGAGCTTCAAGGATGGTGACCAAGATTGTCATACAGTACAATCCTCAGCGAGAGAAGGGACAGTCACCGAAGCTGCAGAGCCCTCGAGACGGGCCATACACTGTGTTGGACCACTTATCAGATGTAACGTATTAGATTCGGGGAGGCAGGAAGTCTCGCAGAAAGGTGGTTCACGTGAATCGTCTGTGGCAGTACCATGGGCCAGGACAGTACAGCTGGGATGTCTCTGAGGAATCATGCTCTCCCGCAGCCTAGGATGTTGAGGAGGACCAAGGAGCTGAAGTGCAAGAGGATGGTAACAGTTTCCCAAGAGAGGAAGTGAATCAGGAAGAGGACCAAAACCTCCAGGAGGAGTGGACTGTGTGGAGGAGCAAGGACGTCGTTGCAAGTTGCATAGAAGAAGACCTGATAAGTTAAAGGATTATTTTGTGTAGAGTTAGATGTTTCATTTGGATTAATTAAGTTCGTATATACTATGTATATACTATGTCTCTAGATTGGTAACTGTTGTTGCTAGGGACACGTACAGGACCAGCACGTTGTAGAATAAAGGAGAAACAAGGAAGGTTATATAAAGATAAGGAAGAGACTATTTCAAGTCTAGTCGGTTTTCAGTTCAGTTTGAGTGTAGTGCAGTGTCAGTGCGGTGAAGTTTGTATGTTTTCGGTACTTGTGAAAAATGGTGAAGTGTTGCCAAGCATTAAGTGTAATTGCTGTAAGTAAAGTCTGTATAGCTCCAGTGCTTGTAAGAATAGTGAAGTGAAGTTAGAAAGCATTAAGTGTAATTATTTGGAAAATAATGACAGTGAACTGAAGATGCCAGTGTTTATGCAGTGCCTCGGCTGACCTTTAGTACTGTACACCTAATGGCTGACCATAGGAAGATCAACACACTGGGCAACGTCCTTCCTGTACTGTACTACTGCTGTTGGAACCTGTGGCAGTGTGGGACGGGGATGCAACACTTCTATTGCATCTTGATATTTTGTTCAATCCCATTTGATCCCAGTCATTCTGTAGAACTGAAAAGTAATAAATTCTTTGTCTAAGAAATAAACAAACTCAAACATTAATTTTCTTATTTTGCATAATATCAGTAATCAAACATGTTAAACCTTCTTCAGTTATGTCTTAATATTATGATACATCATTCACGTATTTTACTACAGGCATATATAACAGGATAGCTTAGATATTTTGAAATATAATGCTGCACATCGGTCACCTCTTAGCTTGTCCCCTGAGTCCATGGTGTTATGATAATCACAAGATGGTGGCCCGTTTGCATAAGACAGATCCAAACAGATCCGGATTTGTTTACAAATTACAAAAACGATTGAAGAAGTGACACCTTTTGCACAGCCTTACTAATCTACAAATGAAGATACAGTTATTGTTTACACATATACAGCATGCATATAATGGCATGCAAAAAACTGTGAGAGCAGTTTACCTTATAATGAGTACAAAAGGACGAAATTAATACTAACGCAAAAGCAGAAAATTAATACTAATAATATGAGGAAAAAAAAAAACCTTGGCACAGTTATGGCACTTAAGTAGGCTCTTTGGTGGGAATATTTCGGTCTCCTTCTGCTTCAGCTAACAAAATGAGTTTATGAATTGGTCTTTCAATGAAGGTGATGGCTTGAGCACGTTTACCTTGGTTGTTTAACTCTGAGTCTGACATCTTTACCTTTACTTTTCTTACATGACCATCTTCATCAGAAAGGGCTTCTACTATTTTTCCCAACTTCCAGTTATTTCTTACCAAAGTTTCATCCTTTACAATTGCTATGCCATTTACATCCAAGTTTCTATGTGGCTTTACCCACTTCTTTCTCAACTGGAGAGATTACAAGAACTTCCTTTTCCATCTTGACCAAAACTAATTTGCTGGGTACTGCACTCTACGCCAGTGCTTCCTTGAATCCACATCCACTGTCATAGCTGCCAGGAGGAGGTAGTACGACTTTAGATGCCATGGTCAATAACATATTGGGTGTCAGTGGTTCTATGTGCTCAGCTGTGATCAGTGTATATACAGTTAGAGAATGACCATTTACTCTGGATTCTGCTTCTATCATGAAAGTTCTTAAAGCATGAGACCCATGCTGAGAGTGAGCAATACTGAGAGTACATTTCTTACTGGAAGTACCTGTCTCTCCCATACACCACCCATATGACTTGTGTGTGGTACATTCATTTTTAATTCTGTCCAGTCACAATGATCTTTTAATAGTTCTGTTCTTATTTTCTCTTGATCCATTTCTTTAAACATGTCAACAACTCATTCCTAGCACCAACAAAGATTGTACCCTGATCAGATCTCAACTGAAGTACAGGTTCTCTCCGTCCTATGAAGCAACAGTAGGCATTGATGAATGAGTCTGTATTCATAGTGTTTCTAAGTGAATTGCACGCGAAGTCATGCAGGTAAACAATACATCATACCTTTTCAGTTCCTTACCTCCTTCTTTAAGAAAAAGGGTCCAAAGAAATCAGCAGCAGAATAAGTAAAAGGAGCATTAGGTTCTGATTTATCTGCAGGAAGATCTGCCATCTTTTGTTCCTGTGTACTTACTCTAACCTTCTACATATGGTACACCTGGAAATGTGCTTAGTTACTAGAGAATATCCTCCTATAATCCAACACCCAGACCCTCTAATCTCATTTAGTGTGATGCCTCTACCTTGTACTTTTTTATGGTAGTAACCAATCAACAAATCAGTTATGTGAGATTTCTTTGGTAATAGGTTTGGGTGCTTTCTGTCTTTGTGTATGCATACATACTCTTCTGATCCTTCCACCTCCTCTGATGATTCCATCTTCATTCATGAATTGATCAAGCTTATACGTTCGACTTGATTTCTTCCAACACCACAGATCAACTTTTCCTTGTTAACTTTGTTCATCAGTGTTCTTTTTTTCTTCTGGGAATGCTTGTGCCTGAATTTGTTTTAGTAGCTCATTTTCAGCTTCTTTCAGTTCTGCTGCAGTCACAAGAATATATTCAGACATGACAAACGTTTGTTTAGCTGTTTTTACATATTGTTTACTTTGTTCTTTGCCTTTGAATTTTTTCTTAAGTCTGAGGCATATTGCAGTAGCTCTGGTTGCACGATGTCAGTCTGAGAAATACTTTAGTCTGTCTAAGAATGATGATGGCTCTTGAGCTTCTGTTAAACATGATGCACCTTTCTTCACTTCAGGGTCATCTTCTACAACAATGAAGTCTTCTACTGACGCTCGGGTCTTGTCAAGCTGTTGCCAGAAAAAGGCTGGTCCATTCCACCACTTAGAATTTTGGATCATGGCTTGTACCGGTATGTCTCGTGATGCGTAGTCACATGGGTTATTTTCTGTTTCAACATACTTCCAATGTGCTGGAGATGTTTGACCTCTTATTTACTGAACTCTGTTTGCAACATACACATGCAATTTCTTAGCATCATTACAGATATAGCCTAGTACTACTTTGCTATTGGTTCAAAATACTTCATTGACATCTTGGGAATTCAGTTGTCTTCTCAGAACTGTGTGAATTCTCACTGACACAACTGCTGCTGCAAGCTCTAACCTTGGAACGGTGATGGCTCTAAGAGGTGCCACTCTTGATTTTGCCATTACAAATGCACAATGCATCTGACCTTTGTCATTAACCAATCTAATGTAAGAACATTGTCCATAGCCTTCCTGACTAGTATCTGAAAAATGATGAAGCTCAACGCTTTAATTTCTCAGATGTTTCAGGTATGTAACATCTTAGTATTTTACTTGTTGCAACAAGTGTAGCTCATTTCTCCACTGTTCCCACCTAGACTTCATGTTTTCTGGTACAGCATCATCCCAGCTTACCCCATCTTTACACAGATCATGGAGTATTCTTTTCCCTAGAATGAAGGGAGATACTAAGCCTGGGGATCAAATAAGGAGTTTACAGTTGATAAAATACCTCTTCTTGTTACAGGCTTGCTACTTAAATTGATTCTAAAATGAAATGAGCCAGATTCAACACATCACTCAGCTCCGAGTGTTCTCGCAGTAGGCAAAGAGTGCTTGCTGAATTTTAAGCTCTTGATGCTTCCTACCATTTTTTTTTCTGGGCTGGTGGTTGCCAGCACCTCCTTGCTGTTGGACAAGAACTTATGAAGCTTGGAGCCTCCTTTCATGCACATTGCTTCTTCTATTAATCAGTTGGCTAGCTTCGGCTGCAATAGGTACAGACTTTAACCCATCGTCTACATAAACATCGTTTTTGACAAACTTAGTTGCATCAGATTCAAATTCAAGCTCATTATCATCAGCTGTTTTCATTCATGTGAAATTTGCAACACTTGGCGATGAAGCAGCTCCAAAAAAGTACACAGTCATTTTATATTCGATCACTTCTTCGTCCAGATCACCATTTTTCCACCACAAAGAGCGTAGCAAGTCTTTTTGTTCAGGAGACACATTCACCTGATGATACATTGCTGAAATATCACATATAAATGCTACCTCTTCTTGGCGAAAGCTGCACAACACTCCAATGAGACTGTTTGTAATGTCTGGTCCTTGTAATAAGTGACTTTTTAGTGACTGTTTCTTGTAGCTAGTACTGCAGTACGATATTACTCTTAATTTGTCTGATTTCTTTGGAAGATACACACCATGATGAGGTATGTACCAGACAAACCCATCTGCTCTTGGTAAGTGTTGCTGGAGCTGCTTCAGTGTACCCATGGGTTATCATGTCATGCACAGACTCCACCTGATCTTGATGATATTTCTCGTAATTTTTTTGCTTTCTTTTCAGCCTATCTAGTCTGTAAACAACTAAGTTTTTTTTGTTATCAAACATGACATTTTCATTCTTGAGGGAAAATGACATCTCATAATGTTCTTCTGCTGGCTTGTATACCCCCTTTTTAATTTTTGTCATGAAGAGATTGTCTTCATAAGAAATGGGAACGTCATCTGTCTGTCTCTCATTGAAGTCCAGCTCAGACATTTTCTTGATTTGCTGTCTGTTCACAGCTTACTTTACATGAGCTGAAACAACCAGGAAACTAACTACGTATATACCACTTACACATACTGTATATACGAAGAAAAACAATGCAAGAGTACAAATCGACCGCGCACCGGCGTCGGGCGAAAATAGTTGCATATATGACACAAAGGGACAAGCCAGAGCCCTGGGTAGTTAGCGCTGCTGAGATGGCTCGTGACACAGAAATCATGGCCTTGCATTGCTTAAACAGTACATAATTATTTTTCCCCTAACAGTACTGCAGGGGTGGATGCGGCTATAAATGGCGTCCTTTGCTTTGTTGTGTTTCATTCTTGCTATGGTCAGACAATTTTATTCCAAAAGTAACCTAGTATATTTCTTTTTTATTCTTCTGCCACCATTAGAAAAATTGTTTACCCGCTCTATGAGCCATCAGCTATATGAGAGCTGTGCTTATTAATTTATCATTTTTATAGAGAAATATCTTATAAATCATCGTCACGCACTAACTGGACAACCTTTGCAGAGTGTCTTACTTTGCCCAGCTCCGGCACCATCCCCTCCCGTTCCAGTCTTTCCTTTTCACCCACGCCACCAATTTTCTATCTCCCAGCATGGGAGTATTAAGAGTAATATGCTGTCATTGTCAATGCATCATCTTATACAACATTCATCTTTCCTGGGTGTACTAGTCTGGCTCCGTCCAATGCCCATTTTCCCCTAACCCATTCACCTTAGTCACTCCCTTCTCATTTTATTTCTTACCTCAACTTTGACTTGCACCTTACCAGCCGGCCCACAACACCCATGTCCACAACATGTACTTCTCCCGGCATGCCCTGCTGTCCATATCCTGTCCTCTGCTCTTCACCGATTCCATCCATTTCTATTGTGTGAGGTGAATGTTATTATTATGATGACTACCAAGCAACCAACAACTTCGATATTCATAGGGTATACGTATTCCATCTTACTTCAGCCTATCCACCACTGTCTTAGCCGAACCTACCCAACATCTTAGCTCATCCTGTCCACCATTTGATCCCATCCTAACCACAATCTTAGCCCAGCCTATCCACCGATTTCTGTCTACCATACTCACCCCATTCCACGTATCCCACCCATTTATTACTGTCCCAGCTATGACTTGCACATTACTGTCCTGCCAACAAATTCCATCTCAGTGTCATTTACTTCTTCTGGCATAGCCCACCTCCCACCACCAACCCATCATCCCACCCACACCTCTCATCCCACCTGACACATTTCTGGCCTCTCTCTCTCTCTACCTACTTTCTAATCTCCCTCTCGTCTGAATAACATCTTACTGGTCAGCGTACAACACCCATACCCATACCACTGGCATGGCCCATCACACAACCATGCTAGCCCGTCCCACCCACACACCTTACCCATTTCTTCCCTCCCAACAAAATGTCTTATGAAAACTCTCACCAACGACTGGAATTATTTTTGCCCCAAATATTTCCAGGCATTGCCAATACCAATCTTCACTGAAATAAGTAGACTTCATGGATATGTCGTACCGTGGGCCAAATTATCTTAAACATAAAATGGACTGCTTCCATGGATAACAAGGTTGAAATGCTGCTCAGAATAAGAAGAAAATTTTAAAAGAAGTCAGTCACCCCTTTCCAAACAGGGTGATCGATGTGCTTACCAAATATTGACTCCCTCCCAAATGGCCTTCGTGCAATTGCTTGACATTCGCTCTAAAGTCATCCTAATATTTTTCTTATTATTAGTTGACAAACATTAAACCCCATATTCTACTTATTCTTCACTCCAGATAAAAGGAAAGAACTTGGCCTACCAGAGCATCTTGAGGTACAAACAAGTCAATCAAAATGCTGATCTCCGTCAACGAAAACACCTTTCCTCGAAAACATTGACCGCCCTAGTGACCTTCGTGCAGTTGGTAATTATTAGTTCTATGCCTAGTTATTATTATTATTATTATTATTATCATTATCATTATATATTTTGAGTTGATGAATGCGCTTTTGAAACTTTTTAATGTGGTTTGGGATAATGGTGGAATTCCAGAAGAGTGGAAAAATGGAGTGATTATAAAAATACCAAAAGAGGGAGATTTAAGTGTTTGTGGCAATTGGAGGGGGATAACTTTGACATCTGTAGTTGCAAAAGTCTTTTCCAAAATCTTGTTGAACAGAATAGGGCCAGTAATTGATAAAACTTTAAGAGAAGAACAAGCGGGATTTAGAAAGGGTCGAGGTTGTAATGATCAGATTTTTATTGTAAGGCATCTAATGCAACAAGCTAATGAGATGAAAATGCCACTTAGTATGTGTTTTGTGGATTTTGAAAAGGCGTTTGATAGTGTTTCACGTGGAGCTGTGTTGAAAATTATGATATTCTATCGTGTACGAGAAAAGTTTGTAAATATTATTAGAAGCCTGCATGAAGGTACTTTTTGTAAGGTAATGGTGGATGGTTCTTTGAGTGATCAATTTGAAGTTAGGTCAGAAGTGAGTCAATGAGGAGGTCTTTCGCCATTGAGGTTTGTTTTGGTTATGGATTACGTTATAAGAAAGGTTGTAAGGAGAACAGGTGCTGGAATTAACTGGAAAGAAAATAAGAAGCTGATGGATTTGGACTATGCTGATGATATTGTATTGACTTGCGGAAGTATTTACGAGATGCAGAGGGTGCTTGATTGTCTGGTGGAGAAAGGAGGAAAAGTGGGATTGGTAATAAATTGTGGAATGACTGAAATTATTATTATGAACGTGGAGAACCAAATCGATTGTGCAATTGGGAATAATGTGGTGAAGGACGTAGAAAACTTTAAATATCTGAGAACGATTGTATCATTTAATGGAGCATTAAGCAATGAAACTGAGGAGAGGATTAGACAGGCTTGGCGAGCTGTTGGAATGTTGAAATCTGATTGGAATAATAATATGCTTTCGGTACATACTTAAGTGAAAATTTACAAGTCCATGGTTAGACCAATTTTAATTTATGGGCATGAGTCATGGTACAGTACAATTGCAACAGATCAGAAAGTATTAGGATTTAAGAATAAAATACTGAGAAGGATTCTTGGGGTAAAGAGGTAAGACAGAGTTACAAATGAAAGAGTAACGGATATTACGAGAGTGGAACCAGTTAATGAATATGTGAGACTGTCTCGCTGGAAGTGGCTGGGGAACATATTCAGAAAAGAAGGCAGTTAATACAGGATATGCCTGAGTGGACTGCTAGAGGAAGAAGAGGTAGATGTAGGCCGAGGGAAACTTGGTTGAGGACAATGAAAAGAGAAGCAGGAGAGGAGTGTTGGTGGGACGTGAAGGAGATGGCAAGAGACAAATATTGGTGGAGAAAGTTCATCGAGGCCCTATGCATCCCGTGGGATGCCACAGGAAATGATTGATTGATTGATTGATTATGTGCACCAGCAGAAGCAGCGGCAACAGTAGTAGTAGTAGTAGTAGTAGTAGTCTATCTATCTATCTATCTATCTATCTATTGCCAGACGCATTAATCCCATTATGGGTGGCCACGAACAAAACGCCTCCACGTCACCCTGTCCCCCGCTATTTCACTGCCCTGCTCCCAATAAACACCCCCCTCTCCCATATACCTCTCCACTCCATCCCTCCACCTCTTCCTTGGCCTCCCCCTCTCTCTCTCCCCCTCCACCTCACTCACATACACTCTCGGCAGTCTGTCACTCTCCATCCTTTCCACATGGCTAAACCACCTCAGTGTGTTTCTCCTAATGCTTCCTATCACATCCACATCCACACCACAACGCTCCTTCACATCCTCATTTGTCAGTCTCTCTTTCCATGTAACTCCACAGGCTTCTCTCATATACCTCATTTCCACTGCCCTCATTCTTGACTTCTGTCCCTTCAACAAGGTCCAAGTTTGACTTCCGTACGTTAGAGCTGGTATCACAATACTGTCATGTAATAACTTTTTCACTTCCATGCTCACTTCCCTGTTTCTTATCACTGCCTTCAAGGAACCAGCAACCCTTCTTACTTGTTGTACCCTTTCAAGCACTTCACCCTCCAAACTTCCATCCCTATTCATCAGACTACCCAAGTACTTAACGTACTCACATTTTCCATTTCCTCCTCATCCAACCTCACTGTATATTCACTGACTTTACCTCTCACCAAGACCATAACTTTTCTTCCCTACATTCACATTTAGATTCCGTTTCTTACACATTCTCCCAAACTCATCCACCAAGCCTTGCAGCTCCCCTTCGTCTTCACTTAACAACACAGTATCATCTGCAACAGTACAGGGAGTTTCCAAACATTGCCCTCTCTCATTAGAGCCACTCCAACATCCACTGCCTTACCTTGTATCTCTCTCATAACCCCATCCATATACAGATTGAACACCCATGGAGACATGACACATTCCTGTTTCAACCCAACCTTCAAATAAAAAAACTCACTCAGTTCACTATCCACACGCACTGCAGTCTTAGCACCCTCACACATACTCTTCACAGCATTCAACAACTTCCCATCTACTCCATGTATTATTAATACTTTCCACAATCCTTGTCTATCCACCCTGTCATATGCTTTCTCCAAATCCATGAAAGCCGCATACAACTTCTTTCCCTTCTCTAGAAACTTTTCCACGAAAGATCTAAGAATCAATATCTGATCTACACAATCTCTTCCCTTCCTAAAGCCTTCCTGTTCTTCTCCAATTAATTCCTCTGTTATTTCCCTAATTCTGTCAATAAGTATCCTATCGTATACACTTCCTATTACACTAAGAAGACAAATGCCCTATGATTACCACACACTTCTTTTTCCCCTTCTCCTTTGAACAGGGGAATAATTATACCTGACTTCCAATCCTCTGGGACTCTACCTTCCTCCCAGGCCAAGCTGCATATCTTCCACATCCATTCTACTACAATCTCTCTCCCATGCTTCAGAATTTCGCCACACACTCCATCAATTCCTGGGGCTTTTCCCATTTTGACTTTCTTCAATCCTTCCACAACTTCCATCCTACTGATTTCTTCCTGTCTTCTCACCTCCCTCCTTCTCCCAGCCATTCCCCAGCCACTTATACTCGCATTACTTCCATTCTCTATATTCAGCAATTCACTGAAGTGTTCTCTCCATTTGCTTACTTTTTCTCTCTTCTCAACTAGTAATCTACCATTTTTATCTTTCACTCCCCCACTATCTTCACTGCCACCCTGTCTGACTCTTTTTACCTCTCTCCAGAACATTTTCTTACATTCCCTCCACCTGACACTCAAATTCCTTCCAAATTCCTCATCCACTCTCTTCTTACTCTCACTTACTAATCTTTTCACCTCTGTCTTCCTTTCTACATATAACTCTCTCTTCCGTCTCTTAACTTCTTCCACGCGCCTATTTCTCATCCATTCATTATATGTTTTTTTCTTTTGCGCCACAGCCTGTCTCACCTCTTTATTCCACCATGCTGGAGTAGTAGTAGTAATAATAATTTAAAGTACAAGGAAGATCTTCAGTCATTCACCAGTAAATTTTAGAGGCAGAACAAGTTTTTTTTTTTTTTTTTTTTTATGCGAGGAAGAAGGAACCAAAGGCCAAGAGCCCGCAGTAACAGTTCTCTCCAAGAGAAAAACAAAATACAATAGAGAGCCAAATTCAAGATCCGATCATTTTGAGATGCCTGGACACACTACGTTTGAAAGACTGGAGATCATAGGCAGGAGGAAATACAGACAGAGGGAGACAGTTCCAGAGCTGACCTGTTGCATAAATGAAAGACTGGAAGTAACGGTTAACTCTTGCATTAGAGAGTTGGACAGAAAAGGGATGAGAGTTTGCTGCCAGACGGGTGCTACGCGCCCGTCGTAGAGGTGGAGGAATGCAAGCAGACAGTTCAGAGGAGCAGTGACCATTAAAGTAGCGATAGAAAAGAGATAAAGATGCAACAGTGCGGTGAAGAGACAGAGGTTGAAGGGAGTCAGTAAGAGGAGGAGAGTTAATGAGACGAAAAGCCTTTGACTCCACCCTATTGAGAAGAGCTGTATGTGGGGAGCCTCCCCACACATGAGAGTTGTACTCCACACAGGGGCGGATAAAACCCCTGTATAGAGTCAACAATTGTGCAGGGGTAAAGAAAGAGCGGAGTCGGCTTAGCACACCCAATCTCTTGGAAGCAGATTTTACAAGAGATGTAATATGATCTTTCCAAGATAAGTCCCGAGTAAATGAAACCCCAAGCATGTTCAAGGATGATGCAGGATTAAGCTGAATATTATTAAACATTAGTGGGTATACCTGTGGAAGATTTTGTCGGGTTGACAGGTGTAAGAACTGAGTCTTAGATGCATTAAAGACAACCATATTATTTTTACCCCAGTCAGAGATATGAGCCAAGTCAGACATTAGGTGTGCCATAGCCTCATCCCTTGTTTCTTGAAGTAACTGTTGAGATGGGCGTTGCGGGAACCGAATGGAAAGGTGAAGGGTGGAGTCATCAGCGTATGAGTGGATAGGGTTAGATGTACAGCTTAGAAGATCATTGATGAATAAGAGGAAGAGAGTTGGTGATAGGACAGAGCCCTGAGGAACACCACTGTTGATAGATCTAGGAGAAGAACGATGGCCGTCTACGACAGCGGCTATAGAACGACCAGAAAGGAAGCTAGCGATGAAGGCACAGATAGAAGGATAGAAACCGTAGGAGGGCAGTTTGGAAATTAAAGATTTATGAGTGCATTTAAGTACTTGGGTAATGGGATGAGTAAGGATGGAAGTTTAGAGGGTGAAGAGCTTGAAAGGGAACAACAAGGAAGAAAGGTTGCTGGTTCCTTGAAAGCAATGATAAGAAATAGGGAAGTGAGCATGGAAGTGAAAAAGTTACTACAATGACAATAATGTGATACCAACTCTAACTTATGGAAGTGAAGCTTGGACCTTTGTGAAGGGACAGAAGTCAAGACTGAGGGCAGTGGAAATGAGTTACCGGTATCTGAGAGGCGTCTGTGGAATCACATGGAGAGACAGACTGACAAATGAGGATGTGAAGGAGCGTTGTGATGTGGATATGGATGAGATAGTAAGCGTTAAGAGAAACACGCTGTGGTGGTTTGGCCATGTGGAGAGTATGGAGAGTGAGAGACTGACGAGGAGAGTGTATGTGAGTGAGGTGGAGGGGGGGTGAGGCCAAACATGAGATGGAGGGATGGAGTGGAGAGGTATATGAATGAGGGAGGTGTGAGCTGGGAGCAGGGAAATGAAATGGCGGGGGACGGCGACATGGAGGCGATTTGTTTGTGGCCATCCCTTACGGGATTAAGGCGTCTGGCAATAGACAGAGATAGAACAAGTCCATCAGAAAAGCAACCCCTCCCGCTCATCGTCACCACTCTGCCGTCCACTCCACCAATAACAGTGAGCGGGTGGGTTGCTTTTATCTTTAGGTTTATCCTCATGGTTGCTCTTTACCAATGGGAAAAACAGACGTTGTTTTTAGTGTCTCTTTATAGGTGCAGTAAAGTCCATTTATCTCAGACCTCCTAGAGGCGACATTATACACATCTCTCTCCAAGGCTGGGAAGAGCGCCGCTATTAGTACGCTACTATTTTAATAGCGATGGTGGTAACGCCATTACTTTTTTTTAGCCAGTAGCGGAACTGACAGGGCCGCTACTTTTTGGCCGTACTCACGCGTTACCGCGCTCCTCGCTACTCACGCGACGAATACAGGTCCGGAGTCGGTGAGTACATACAGATATGCCGACGGTTTGGTTGTATTTATTAATGACGAAATATAATACTTTCGTCAATTCTGTCAATTAATGATGTTTGTTCTACATTACATCAGTAATTTAATTATTATTTATTAATAATGTGCAATAATTAGACAGGAATTTGCGAGTTAATTATCGATCATTTAAATTAAATAAAGATAAATAAGGATGTTAGCTAGATGTAGGCAGTGCTAACACACACACACACACACCACACACACACATCTCGTAACTATCCCCGTCTCTAACCCCCGCTCTCTCCCCCACTCTCTCTTTCAGACGTTAATATTTTGTAACAGTATGTTACATTCAGTTTAAAGTAATGAAAAAAATTGCTATTGTATAAATTACCTTTAAAAGAAAGTCCCGGTTCATTTTTACTTTCGTTTTCGTACATTGTGTAAATTACCTTTAAAAGAAAGTCCCGGTTCATTTTTACTTTCGTTTTCGTACATATCTTAAATAGGTATCATTGAAAATATAATAAATCTATATAATATGTATCAATGGTAGGCCACATATTTTTGCCTTTTAATTACGTATGTTACTTTCAGTAGGTATACTAGGTAACAATGCAAAAGAACATTGTTACATTATACAGTAAATAGCTTTTTTCTGTACGTTCGGCTCTAAGCTTCATTAAAGTGACACCGAGATTTTTTTTTTTTTTTTTTCAATATACTGTAAGTACTCTATATACTGACATTACTGCTACACAACATAACAACACAGACTGACTAATATTATCAAAACAGTATATAGTGTATTGCTATATCAAAGTTTTTTGTTAACCTTTCCTTCCTATAGCCTACCTTTTTCTTATCCAAAGTAGCGGGAGCGGGAGCGCCGCTACATTTCGTATCAAGTAGCGAAACCAGTAACCCCACTACTTTTTCGAGCTAGTAACGGGAATGGGAGCGCCGCTACTTTTTATTAGTAGCGTTCCCAGCACTCTCTCTCTCTCTCTCTCTTTCTCTCTCAGGTTACCGTTTCCTGTATGTATCCTTTATCTAGTGTCCTTGTACTCTTTTCCCTTTCCTTCGTCTCGCCACTGATACTTTGTCCATCTTCGTTCTTTCATACCAAAGGTTTATATTATACTTTGACTACCACCAGATGTATTTAATCATGAGTGGAAACTCTCGCTAGTAGTCTATTGCAGCTAACCCCAGATGATTTCATAATCCTTAGCGAGTCGTATTTGCCTGAGTGAACAGTGTCAGCAGCTCAAACCTGACGATTTTATAATGGTGAGTGAGTTATATGAGCCTCAATGAGTACTACCAGCAGCTGATGCCAACTGATTTTATAATGCTCAGTGAGTCATAAACGCCTCACTGAATATTGTCAGTAGCTCTAGTCTGACGGTTTTGTATAGCCAAGTGAGTCATAAGAGCCTGGATATATGTTGTCAATAGCTCTAGCGGCTAGTCTAACGATTTTATAAAACTGACAGTCATAGGAGCCTGAATGAATATTGTCAGCAGCTAGCGGAAGATGATTTCATAAAGCTGAGTAAATCATAAGAGCCTTGAGTGAATATTGTCACCATTAGCCCTTTCATGGCCAAGCTATCTCTAATGGTAGCAATAAATGTTAAAAATAAGTTATTGTATTGAAAAATTTAACCCCATGAGTCCGCGTGACATCGCTTTCTATTAGTTCCTCTTGCGTCTAGATGATTCTGTTCAACTTGACAGGTTCCTCGTACTGGAGAGACAAACGAAGGCTGCAGTAAACCCTTCAGTTTAAAAAGTCTCTCCTCAGCTGAGAAAAACAGGCAGCAGGAATAAAACCAGGCAAAGTCGTCTGCCTTGAAGGTCAGAAAGCGGGATTCGGAGCTGCTCATAAAGTACTTCGCCTGAAGAATCTGACCCCTTTTCATACAACAATGCTGTGTTCCTGTTGGCCTTTTTTATCTGCGTGCATAATTTTAGTGATAGGTAAACTCTAAGCACGTGAAAAATGAAAGAAACTAAAATTTTTACCTTACATTCGATGTTCATTGTACATGTTATAGAATTAGTGTCCCAATAACATGTACGTCACCGGATAGAAGGGACTGAGGATACTTCTGGTTTTCAATGATAAACCAGCTTTAATAAACAGGTGTTCGAGCCAACCTCACAGGGCCAGGATAAGGTAGTAAATATTTTTCAAGCCATTAGCTCTTGTAACCTATTCAGTATAATGGCATCATGAAATTTTGATACCACCCAGCGATTTTACGCATCTCTGGGAGGCTTTTCGAACTGAAAATGTCATAAAGAGCCTTCATTAAAGCATTCATTCCTAAATGTCCATCTAAGTTTAATAATTTCGTCTAAAGGAAGTAAGAAACAACACCCGGATGGTTTAAAATGATTTCAGCCGTGGCCACAAAACTGGTGTTGTGCAAGGCACCAACCGTCATCCCCGACACTCATCCCCCCGCCGCCCATCCCCTGAGCCGAGATGATGTTGGGCCGAGTTTTCAGGCCTTTATCTCTTTTCAGCGACGTCGGCTAAACTTTGCAACAAAAGAGAGAGAGAGAGAGAGAGAGAGAGAGAGAGAGAGAGACTTTTCGAATCCAAGTGAATCCATATAGTCCCGTTTTTTAACCCATTTTGTGCCACATGGAATTCACAGGCTAATCGAAACCGTCTAGACGGCGAATGTCCGATGAGTATGTGATTGGAGGAAGGAGTTAAGGACAATTTTGATCCGTTCGGAGTTACGGTTTGACCAACTAAATACGTATCATAAACAAAGCAAGTTTATGACAAAGAAATTTTTGTTGTTAGACTTACTGTATTTCCTGGAAAGTAATTGACCCAGTCATGACATTTGGTGTTATTAATTACCAGACCAGTAGCACAAATAAATAAAAATTTGCTACCACCCACCCCCGCACCTGTGCCACGGTCCTATGGGTGAAGGGGGTCCAGGTCCAGGCACCTTGATTAATATGGTACTTGATTCTGGCTGAGACTGTCCTCCTGACAGGAGGGAAACTAGGGTATTTTGTCCTCTCTCTCTCTCAAAAAAAAAAAAAAAAAAAAAAAAAATTCTCGGAGATCTCTCCTTTTATGTAAAAAATAAACGTCTCCACTCTGCATTTGACCAATTCAGTAATATCTTTTACCAACTCAGAAACAAATACCGGGAGCAGTAACTCCCTCACCCCATTCCGGTCGGGTCATCCCTGCGCCTAGAGCAGCTGATCTTAACATTTTTCGGCGCCAATACCCCCACGTTCAGCTCCAAGTCAGCCTGATAAATTATCCCCTCTCAAACATTATTAATTGTTCACTTTCAGTTTCTTGTAAGAAAAACAGAAAAGAGAATGGTTATGACCAAACGGACGACTACTATTGATCCTTTTTCCACAAAAAGACATACATAAATTATGATTTTTCTCTTTATTACCATACACGCACACCATCACTATCATCGACCACAGCATGATAGGAAATTAATATTTTTTTTTTTTCGGTAGGTTACGATGAAGGGACTTATGCTATGGATTCTCCTCTACATAGCAAGAGGATATGCGCAATTAGACCCACAACACATAGTACGACAAGGATGCCTCATAGCTCCAACGGCCACGACTACAATCGTTAAGGACGTCATGAGTACTGAAATAAGTCTAGATTACTTGTATGACTTACCTACTTATCTAGACAGACTTGCGACGCCGATGCGAACTCTGGACTTCATGATAGGAAATTATGTTTAACAAGCACATAACACAAAGGAAGTGAATGAAATGGTAAAGTTAGCGAAATGGAAACTAGAACAGGTGAAGTCAACTATGCTCATCATGATCCAATATCTCCCATCTTATGGAACGGAGGTACTGAGCGACAGGAACAACATCACACGTACTCGCCAAAAGCGCGGTTTGTTCGACCTGGGTGGCGCAGTTCTTGGGAACATCTTTGGATTGGCTACAGAGGATGACCTTAAAGAAATAAACAACAAATTTAATAAGATAGCTCAGGTACTAACATACCAAGATAAATTCATCACAGGACAGAACTCAGCAATGAAGACAATTGTGAAAAATCTGAAACAAGCAGAAAACATAGCTCTCGAGAGTGTAGATAAAATAAATGAATTGGAGGGAAACGTTACACTTTTCCAACACTTCTCCATCTTCACAGAACATATTGACACGATTCTACTACAATTAGAGAAGACTAGAGATCGTTTCAGGGCACTTATGCAAGGAATTTCGAATGCTGGTGATGGCAAGATCACAATTGACTTACTCCCAGTTCATGAGCTACGTCAGATAGTTAGTCAAGGCATACATAAACATAAATTGAAGCCGTTGTTCCGCAGTAGGGAATTTATGCAATATTACCCGTATTTAGAAGCAACACTAACACCAACATCAGTGGTAGTTCATGTACCATTCATCACTGAAAACCTGTTCACAGTATACCAAATACACCCCTTCCCCTATAAAAATAACAACACTTTGGTCATCATCAACATCAACACAGACACCGAACTTATCATGGTCTCCAAGAGACGGGACACTGTCACTTTCGCAAGTGAATCAACGATTGAACGAAAGTGCCGCACATCCTTACATGCTGTTCATCTTTGTCCTGCGTACATTTTCACATTTCAGCCTACTGATACAGTCCCTTGTGAAATGGCTATCATCAGAAATGACAATATTCATCATCATTGCAACTTCACTTTTGCTCCAGATAAACCTGTACACCATCAACGCATTGGACACTCACAGTTTTTTTATTTCCCTCATAACACATCAATTTACATAGTCTGTCCAGATATACCACCATCTCATACATCAGCATCAGGATTATACATAGCACCAGACTACTGTGCGGTATTTACACCAGCCATGTCTACTTTATCCACCATCAATCACTACGCCATTCTCAATCATACACACAAACATTTCCACCCACTGCCTGATATGAACTTAAACATGAGCACAAGTATTAAGATGACTTCACCTAAGTTTGAAACTATGCAGCTGATCAATGAAACAATGAAGCCCTGGGAAGATTTGAGTTTGAGTATGTTCAACCCATATTATGTGTATAGCCCAGCACCTACTGTCTTTATAATCGTCTGCATTGTAGTTGCAGTACTGCTGTTCGCAATGCACAGAATGCATGCAAGAATTGCTAATTTGGAGTCATTATTTAGTGGGGGGAGAGTTAACATCCAAGTTAACCCCCCTGAATGAAGTATATATATTTTGTATATAGTATTAATTATATATATAAAAAAAATACAAAGAAGAATGACCCATGTATGGCATACCAGTACCATTATCTTTAAATGAAATATTAATAACTCTTACCATAATCTTAATTTTAAACTATTTTTTTTTTTGCATGTATGCATTTCACTACAATAACCCAAGTACATACTGTATTACAATTAAATAATTTACTTTAATGCATTTATTCAAATATGTATACAACTTGTTTAAAATGTAATATTACTGAATAATCACTATTTACTATGAATATTATATGTATACAATTTCATACAATTATGTTATTTTTACAATATTATGTATTTCACTTAATTAGCTTATAAGTTCATTATAATGTGTATATAGTGTGTATTAATATGTTAGGACTATTAACTGTCGATGGTATGCCATTTTCGCTTGACCGAGCAATGTATTGGAACTCCATATTATAGTTACAAATCATAATAGATAGATAGATAAATAGATAGATAGACAGCTCTATGCGAGCCTGGGAATGGGAAATGAGCTTGCATATTACACTGAGGAAAGCTGACGACAGAGTGGCCAGTAAGGAGATGATGCAGTTAGTTGTCAGCAATCCACCGGTGAACAAAGCCTTAGTGACCATACACACACATACACACATACTCACACACAGGCTTCTAGAACTTTCCACCCACAAGGAACACACGTGATACGTCTCCTGTTTCACCAGAATTTGGGAAAGAGAGGGCAGAAAGAAGCTAGCCTTAGAACAGACAGGTCGCAGGGAGAAAGGCTTGGCAACTTGAGAGAGAGACAGAGAGAGCGAGACAGAGAGCTAGCTAGCGGGACTCTACTTTATACTCCGCTCTGTGTGAGAGACTTGTTAATATTTCCAAGACAAATAAAAATAGTCCCATACTATTCTTTACCTCTCCTGTCACTACATGACAAATGGGAAAGATTAACTACATACAAGCTACTCAACTATAACAACCGCTTGTCCCAAGTTTAATATATATAAAACTCCACTACAAGTAACTACAAAGTCTTTTATGACAAAAAAAAAAAAAAAAATTCTCGGAGATCTCTCCTTTTATGTAAAAAATAAACGTCTCCACTCTGCATTTGACCAATTCAGTAATATCTTTTACCAACTCAGAAACAAATACCGGGAGCAGTAACTCCCTCACCCCATTCCGGTCGGGTCATCCCTGCGCCTAGAGCAGCTGATCTTAAAATTTATCGGCGCCAATACCCCCACGTTCAGCTCCAATTCAGCCTGATAAATTATCCCCTCTCAAACATTATTAATTGTTCACTTTCAGTTTCTTGTAAGAAAAAGAGAAAAGAGAATGGTTATGACCAAACGGACGACTACTATTGATCCTTTTTCCACAAAAAGACATACATAAATTATGATTTTTCTCTTTATTACCATACACGAAATTGTTCCTCTTTTTTCGGGATGCTTTTTTGGGGGGATACCCCCAAGACCCCATATCGATACCCCGAGGGTATCGAGGCATTAATTTAACCCGCCACGTCCAATTGATGTACAGTATATAAACCTGCCACAATTGCACGGTCTGTCATTTGCATATTTTTAAAATTTTGCGCGTGATTTTTGGTATGTATACACGGGACAAATTCCTCTACAACATGCCAGGCAGGGACAATGCCTTACCCCACATGACCTCCCCCCGCCCGCACGCCACTGTCTCGGCAATTCACCTGTTACTAGTGACCTGGCCAGTAAAGACATGTGCCACGACACAAAATTCAAGGCAAGAAAGATTCCCCAAATGATGACAATGTGGAGGACAAAGTTTACGTAGCATTAGAGGAAGAAACAGTTAGAAATGATGATCAGGGAATATCGCCAAATAAAGGTCAGCTATGTTGATGTGTTTCAGCAGTGAAACAATGCTTATATTGCCTATATTATGGTGTGAAAACCAATATACTCTTGTACTACATAAAAATTCGTACCAAATAAATAAATAAATACCATTTATGAGTGATGTGGAATAGTTACCCTCCCATAGAACTTGTTTTCTTTGGAGCCAGCCTGATAGAAAACCCAGTACCTGTATCCAGTATTTCAAACCTCAGGTGAGCGATTTCTCTATGAAATTTCGATGTTTTTCACCAAAAGCGAAGGTCTCAGTCAAAATTTTTCTTTTCCAAAGTTGATCGGGACTGGGCGGAGGCAGTGGTGGAAAATCGGTCGGGACGGGGTAGGTTAAAAACACTTGGTGTAGAGGCAGCATGAATATGGTGCAACATCATAGAAGTGGAAAAAAAAAAAAAATCTGTTGTTGTTCCTAAACTCATTCTGACAGATACACTGTTTTCCGTGATGGTCCAGATGATCAAACCCTCCACTACTGCGAGGAATTTTATTTTTATTTCAGTTTCCCACAGACAATAATATTTAGTGTAGGGGATCTTATTTTAAACGGGTCCACCTTACATCAGACAATAACATTCAGCCAATTGAGTCGCAAGAGCCTATTTTTTTACTCTTAGACTTTTAGGGTTCTTCCAAGGTTGTGTGAAATCACTTGAGTGTATCAGTAATATACAACGAAAGGATGTCACGGCAGTGAAGGCCTTCAATGACTTGGAGAAAAATAGTCATTAAGAATATATAAAATCCACAGTACCAAAGGCAATCGTAACCATTCGGTCCAGAGATGCCTTTCACTCATTTTATTCTTGCTGTCTCCTGATGATTTTTATTCACCTTAGGATGCACTTTTGAAACTGCGGGGTAAGATATCGCATTAGTAACGCCTTCATTACTAGGCAGTTCTGTAACTGCTTAAAATTGTCTGGTATCAACAAGATTCAGCTTAAAAAAAGGACATCCGATACAAGGGATTCATTCATACCGACTAGCTGCCTGTTTATCTAGTGTGCACAAATAGTTACCTGTCTTGCCATGGACAGCAACTCAAACTTACCAGGTCGTGTATTTCAAGTTCACAGCTGCCAACAGCTGGTCCAACATGGCTTCGGCAACTGGCGTGGACGAGATGTGTGTGTGTGTGTGTGTGTGTGTGTGTGTGTGCATGGACGCACATGTGTATATTTGAGTGTGTGTGTGTGTTTAACCCCTTCAATACAATGATATTCCCCAATTTGTCCTTGTATCTACATGCTTTTTTATTATGCATTATTAAGAAAAATCTTATGTGTAGTAAGATTTTTATACTGAAAGTCTCTTCAGTTAGAAAAACAAAGAAATCAGTCAGCAGCAAGTATGCATAGACTGTGTAACACGTAGCCAAAATGCAAAAGTTAGAACAGCACAGCTTTTAGAGTAGTAGTAATATTAACAAGCAGGAAAAGAATACAGATGATTCCCTAAATTCATAATGACGAAGGATCAGAGGGACTGCTTGTGAACCGGTTGAGAGAAATATTACAAACTGTCTCCCATTTTCAGTGTTGTGCATGTGTACTGTGAGTTTGTTTGGACGTAAAGAAATCCAATGTTTTCCAAATATTCAGGTCAATTATCTGTGTTCCATATTCGCAAGAAAACTTTTGAACCTGGCAGGGTAAATACCAAGACTAGTAAATTTTAACTGCATCAGAAGACTGCATGTTTATGATTATCTTTCCAACTTCAGATCGTTATACTGATCTTCAGTAAGTGATTTTTCAAACTAGATGGGGTTATATGCAACTTTCGTTATCTCCCTTCTTACCGGAGGCATATCTAATTATGATAAAAGATCGTTTGAAAGCAACAAAAATGTTATAAAAAGACCATATCCAAGTAAACAAAACATCTCATCAAGCAAATGCCCAATATCTCGAGAAACTGCTAATTTCCTTTTAAGAAACGGAGTGTTTACCCGAGATCGTTAAATTCAGCTTGTAGTTGCTGACTTCCTGGGTGTATATTTGAGTTTCATAAGCATCAGACCCCTCCCCCCAAAGGAAAAGGTTTTGAAATTTGCACGGTAGATACTGAGAGCGGGATGGGTTTTAAAGTTACACCGTGATGATATTGCAACTTGTGGTGGGGGGAGGGGAAGAAGGAAACACTGGGAAAAGAGGAGGAGAAGGAGGAAAAGGATGAGTACTAATGGGGATATGATTTTTTTTTTTTTTTTTGCCAGGAAGATGGAACCAAAGACCAGAAACCCACAGGATTTTTCTAAGAAAAATAATATCAGAAAGCCAAACTCAAGATGTCTGAACACGCTGCTTTTAACCCACTGACTCCCGTTGACGTGTATATACGTCCAAACGTTTTGTCACTGTGACTCCAGTTGATGTATATAAACGCACAGCAATTGCAAGGTCTGTCATTTGCACATATTTCAAATTTCGTGCATGATTTATGATACTTTTAAACGGGACAACTTCCTCTACCAGATGTCAGGCAGGGACAATGCCTTACCCCACATGACCTCCCTCCCTTCCACGCGCCATTGTCTCGACAATTCACCTGTTACCAGTGACCTGGCCAGTAAAGATATGTCGTGCCACGGTACGATATTCAAGGCCAAAATGATTTCCCAATTGATGACAATATGGAGGACAAAGTTTACGTAGTATTAGAGGAAGAAACAGTGAGAAATGATGATCAGATAATGTCGCCAAAAAAGGTCAGGTATGTTGATGTGTTTCCGCAGTGAAACAATCCTTACATTGCCTATATTACAGTGAAAAAAACAGTATACTCTTGTACTATATATAAATTCATACGAAATAAATAAATAAATACCATTTATGAGTGATGTGGAATAGTTACCCTCACATAGAACTTGTTTTGTTTGGAGCCAGCCTGATAGAAAACCCAGTATGATAAGGGGTACTGCTACCTGTATCTAGTATTTAAACCTCAGGTGAGCAATTTCTCTATGAATTTTCGATGTTTTTCACCAAAAGCGGAGGTTTCAGCCAAATTTTTTTTTTTCCAAAATTGATTGGGACTGGGGGGAGTCAGTGGCGGAAAATCGGTCGAGACGGGGCAGGTTAAAAACACTTGGTGTAGAGGCAGCATGAATATGGTGCAAATACAACATAATAGATGCGGAAAAAAAATAATAATATCTGGTGTTGTTCCTAAACTCATTCTGACAAATATGTTTTCTGTGATGGTCCAGATGATCAAACCCTCCACTGGTGCGAGTAATTTTAATTTTATTTCTGTTTCCCACGGACAATAATATTTAGTGTAGGGGATCTTATTTTGAACGGGTCCATCTTACATCAGACAGTAATATTCACCACCACCTTTGGCTCTCCTCTCCATTCATGGATCCACCTGGTGAACAAGCCTACATCTTTTCTATCCTTAATGACCTAGAGCAGCTTGTACAGCACCCTACCCGTATCCCTGACCGCCTTGGAGAGAGCTCCAACATACTTGACCTCTTCCTCACAACTAATCCTTCTGCTTACTCTGTTAATCTTTTCTCTCCGTTGGGCTCCTCCGATCACAACCTTATTACCTTAACCTGTCCTATCACTCCGGTACGGTCTGTGGACCCTCCAGGGAAACGTCGTCTGTGGCATTTTGGAGCCGCGGACTGGGAGGCCCTCAGGCAGTACTTCTTTGATTTTCCCTGGAATGATTATTGCTTCCATGGCCGTGAGCCATCTGAGTGTGCCTTGCGCATTACGGAGGTTATTCTCTCGGGCATGGAAGCATACATTCCTTTCTCATATCCTTTGACTAATGCAAGAAAGCCTTGGTTTAATCACGCTTGTTCTAATGCTGTCCGCAACAAGGAGAGGGCCTACAAAAGGTACTGGAGCCAACTCACCCCTGAATCACATCATCTTTACGTTTCTGCCCGGAATCGTGCTAAGTCTGTTCTTCGCTCTACTAAAAATAATTTCATCCATACTAAATGCTCTCAACTCTCCGACTCGAATTCTTCCTGCTCCTTCTGGCATCTTGCCAAAAATCTTTCTAACAACTTTACCTCATCATCCTTCCCTCCTTTTTTCTACTCTGATGGTTCTGTAGCTATTTCTTCTACCGATAAAACAGATCTCTTCGCACAGAGTTTCTCCTCCAATTCTACCTAAGACGATTCCGGTGCTGTTCCTCCATCACTTCCCCCCTCTGACTTCCTCATGGCTGACATTAAAATTTCTTCAGTTGATGTATTTTCTGCCATCACTGGCCTCAGTACTAACAAGGCATATGGGCCTGATGGGGTCCCTCCTGTTGTTCTCAAGAACTGTGCTTCTGTGCTTACACCCTGCCTAGGCAAACTCTTTCGCCTTTGTCTGTCAACTTGTACCTTTCCTTCTTGCTGGAAGTTTGCTCTCATTCAGCCAGTCCCAAAGAAGGGTGACCACTCCCAACCCTCCAACTATCGTCCAATTGCTTTAACGTCCTGTATTTCTAAAGTTTTCGAGTCAATTCTCAATAGACAAATTTTAAGGCATCTTTCCTATCACAACCTTCTTTCCGATCGTCAGTATGGGTTCCGTCAGGGACGCTCCACTGGCGATCTTCTCACCTACCTTTCAGACTCCTGGTCATCCTCCTTTCGGGACTTTGGCGAAAGCTTTGCCATTGCACTTGACATCTCAAAGGCTTTCGATCGAGTCTGACATAAATCTTTCATTTCCAAATCGCCCTCCTACGGTTTCTATCCTTCTATCTGTGCCTTCATCGCTAGCTTCCTTTCTGGTCGTTCTATAGCCGCTGTTGTAAACGGCCATCGTTCTTCTCCTAGATCTATCAACAGTGGTGTTCCTCAGGGCTCTGTCCTATCACCAACTCTCTTCCTTTTATTCATCAATGATCTTCTAAGCTGTACATCTAACCCTATCCACTCGTACGCTGATGATTCCACCCTTCACCTTTCCATTCAGTTCCCACAAAGCCCATCTCAACAGTTACTTCAACAAGCAAGGGATGAGGTTGTGGCACACCTAATGTCTGATTTGGCTCGTATCTCTGACTGGGGTAAAAATAATATGGTTGTCTTTAATGCATCTAAGACTCAGTTCTAACACCTATCAACCCGACAAAACCTTCCACAGGTATACCCACTAATGTTTAATAATATTCAGCTTAATCCAGCATCATCCTTGAACATGCTTGGGGTTTCATTTACTCGGGACTTATCTTGGAAAGATCATATTACATCTCTTGTAAAATCTGCTTTCAAGAGATTGGGTGTGCTAAGCCGACTCCGCTCTTTCTTTACCCCTGCGCAATTGTTGACTCTATACAGGGGTTTTATCCGCCCCTGTGTGGAGTACAACTCTCATGTGTGGGGAGGCTCCCCACATACAGCCCTTCTCAATAGGGTGGAGTCAAAGGCTTTTCATCTCATTAACTCTCCTCCTCTTACTGACTCCCTTCAACCTCTGTCTCTTCGCCGCACTGTTGCATCTTTATCTCTTTTCTATCGCTACTTTAATGGTCACTGCTCCTCTGAACTGTCTGCTTGCATTCCTCCACCTCTACGACGGGCGCGTAGCACCCGTCTGGCAGCAAACTCTCATCCTTTTTCTGTCCAACTCTCTAATGCAAGAGTTAACCGTTACTCCCAGTCTTTCATTTATGCAACAGGTCAGCTCTGGAACTGTCTCCCTCTGTCTGTATTTCCTGCTGCCTATGATCTCCAGTTTTTCAAACGCAGTGTGTCCAGGCATCTCAAAATGATCGGATCTTGAATTTGGCTCTATATTGTATTTTGTTTTTCTCTTGGAGGGAACTGTTACTGCGGGCTCATGGCCTTTGGTTCCTTCTTCCTCGCATAAAAAAAAAAAAAATTGAGTCCCAAGAGCCCATTTTTTTACTCATAGACTGTTAGGGTTCTTTCAGGGTTCTGTGAAATCACTTGAGTGTAGCAGAAACATACAACGAAAGGATGTCACGGCAGTGAAGGCCTTCAATGACTTGGAGAAAAATAGTCATTAAGAAATATATATAAAATCCACAGTACCAGAGGCAATCGTAACCATTCGGTCCGGAGATGCCTTTCACTCGCTTTTTTCTTGCTGTCTCCTGATGGTTTTTATTCACCTTAGGATGCACTTTTGAAACTACAGGGTTACATATCGCATTAGTAACACCTTCATTGCTAGGCAGTTCTGTAACTGCTTAAAATTGTCTGGTACCAACGAGAATAAGCTTAAAAAAAGGACATCCGATACAAGGGATTCATTCATACCGACTAGCTGCCTGTTTATCTAGTGTGCACAAATAGTTACCTGTCTTGCCATGGACAGCAACTCAAACTTACCAGGTCGTGTATTTCAAGTTCACAGCTGCCAACAGCTGGTCCAACATGGCTTTGGCAACTGGCGCGGATAAGATGTGTTCTTACCTAATTGTTCTTACCTAAATATATCTTTACAGGAATGAACCAAGCTTGTACTGTCCCGTGTCTTAAACCATATTTAACGTACATATCCTTAAATTTGTGAATTGTTTTGGCACACACTATTTCATTCGGTAGTGCATTCCATTGATGAATTGCTCTGTCTGGGAAACTGAATTTCTTTACGTCTTTATCACCTGTCTTCTTATGCAGTTTTTTGCAGTGTCCTCTTGCTGATACTTCTCCATATGTTAAGTAATCATTTATGTCTATTTTCTCCTTCCCTGATATCCACTTATATAGCATTATCATGACACCTCTTTTCCTTCTCTCCTGTAGTGTTGGTAGATTCAGTTTATTTAGTTTTTCTTCGTAGCTTGGTATCCATCTAGTAGCGGCCTTTTGAACTTTTTCAATCTTGTCTGTGTGTTTTTTGAGATGAGGACTCCAGACTACTGATGCATATTCCAGGGTTGGTCTAATGAATGATGTTATTATCCTTCTTAGCATGTCTTCATTTATGTATGTGAATGCTGTTCTCATATTTGCAAGCAGTGTATACATGTTCCGTACCTTCTCGCTGATGTTGTCAGCCGGAGATAGTCTGTTATTGATAATCACACCTAGGTCTTTCTCTCTTTCTGATGTGTATAGGGTTTTATTCCCTAACTTATAATCCCAATCAGGTCTTTTTCCACTTTTACCAATCTTGATTACATGACACTTGTCCACATTGAATTCCATTTGCCATGTACTACTCCATTCATGAAGTTTATTTAATTCTTCTTGTAGCTCTTTACAAGAGTCTGTGTTAGTAATTCTCCTTTGTATTATTCCATCATCTGCAAACATATTCAGATAGCTCTCATTTCCAGTGTTACTGTTTATATCATTTATATACACTAAAAACATGATTGGTGCCAGCACTGAACCCTGTGGTACTCCACTAGTCACTTCTTTCCATGATGAGTAGTTTCCTCTTAGTACTGTTCTCATTTCTCTTTTTATGAGAAAGACTCTTTACAAGAGTCTGTGTTAGTAATTCTCCTTTGCATTTTTGCATCATCTGCAAACATATTCAGACAGATCTCATTTCCAGTGTTACTGTTTATATCATTTATATACACTAAAAACATGATTGGTGCCAGCACTGAACCCTGTGGTACTCCACTAGTCACTTCTTTCCATGATGAGTAGTTTCCTCTTAGTACTCTTCTCATTTCTCTTTTTATGAGAAAGTCTTGCATCCAACAAGGACAAATTATGTGTGTGAGTGTGTGTGTGTGTGTGTGTGTGTGTGTGTATGCGCATGTGTGTATTTGAGTGTGTGTGTGTGTAACCCCTTCAATACTATTACTTTGTCCAATTTGTCTTTGTAATCTGCATGCTTTTTTATTATGCATTATTAAGAAAAATCTTATGTGTAGTAAGATTTTTATACTGAAAGTCTCTTCAGTTAGAAAAACAAAGAAATCAGTCAGCAGCAAGTATGCATAGACTGTGCAACACGTAGCCAAAATGCAAAAGTTAGAACAGCACAGCTTTTAGAGTAGTAGTAATATTAACAAGCAGGAAAAGAATACAGATGATTCCCTAAATTCATAATGACGAAGGATCAGAGGGACTGCTTGTGAACCGGTTGAGAGAAATATTACAAACTGTCTCCCATTTTCAGTGTTGTGCATGTGTACTGTGAGTTTGTTTGGACGTAAAGAAATCCAATGTTTTCCAAATATTCAGGTCAATTATCTGTGTTCCATATTCGCAAGAAAACTTTTGAACCTGGCAGGGTAAATACCAAGACTAGTAAATTTTAACTGCATCAGAAGACTGCATGTTTAATATTATCTTTCCAATTTGGGATCGTTATACTGATCTTCAGTGACTTTTCAAACTAGATGGGGTTATATGCAATTTTCGTTATCTCCCTTTTTACCGGAGGCATATCTAATTATGATAAAAGATCGTCTGTAAGCAACAAAAATATTATAAAAACACCATATCCAAGTAAACAAAACATCCCATCAAGCAAATGCCCAATATCTTGAGAAACTTCTAAATTCCTTTTGAGAAACGAAGTATTTACCTGAGATCGTTAAATTCAGCTTGTAGTTGCCGACTTCCTGGGTGTGTATTTGAGTTTCATTAGCATCAGACCCCCCCCCCAATGAAAAAGGTTTTGAAATTTGCACGGTAGATACTGAGAGCGGGATATCTTTTAAAGTTGTAAAACCTGAAACTTTATCCCACCAGTGTAATGGTAAGAGCTGTTATCCCATCGGTATTCACCAGTGTGATGCTAAGAATTTTTATGCCACTGGCTGACACCAGTGTAATGATGATAGGGGTATGTATTTTCTTACCTGTTGTGGGTATTGATCAACTCACCCATGGATATACAAGTGGTACTCGACTTAGTATAGTTGATGGTAAATATTTATGAAAAGAATGTATTGTGGTAGCGTTTGTAGTTTTTGGCCGAGATTAGATTTTGTCGGTACCCCAGGTGGTTGTCGTTCCCTCAGCGAAGGAATCTTGAATTGGAAGGGGAGTGAATTTGGCTTGAGGACATAATTTCCTTGATTAGGTATACTAATAAAGAAAAGAAAATGATATATACTTTACTCTACTTTAATAATTGTTAATTTCCACAAAAACATTTCTTTTTTTTCCTAAATACATGACCCTTTTTAGTATGAGAGAGAAGATTGTATATGTTACCAAGGTTTTTGGGTGATCATTCCTCTAACATTATTACCAGACGAAACAATTTGATACACGCAAGGTATGGAGTCGTTGTACTTTACTTTCTTTTTGGCCGTTACTCTTGGGCTCTACAATGGCCTCAAGACAGGGACATTTTCTCTACAGGCATGAATTGTCTGTTCGGGCTGGCATAGCCTCGAATCAATAAGAATGATTATTTGTGTTCATCTTTCACCCATATAAGGTATTCTCCTCATGTAATTTTCTCGATTCCCACATCAAGTCAGTATTATTTACAGTTCATCATCAACAATGTTTTATAGTCACTAGAAATACATAATCTCTCGGGCTTGTTAGCCTCGAGGAATAATTAAAAAAAAAGAAATATAATCACCAGGAACACCCAATCACTCGGGCTTGTTTAGCCTCGAGGTACTACTCAAATATTACATTATTGCTCACAATCAGTAAGTTCTCTTCCACGCTCCTGATTATATTTGTTCTAATAAACTAATTTTAAAGAAAGAGAACAGTTAATGAGTTTGAATTTTTTCCTTTCCGTTACAGAACATATCACTCTTATATTTCTATTCCTTATCTACAAAAAGAAGTTCACTTGATAGGATCATTAGTAACACATCACCTACTTTCGGTTTGTAAAATAACTCGTGGGTAGTGCAAGTGTAAGTGTAAAAGTCTATGGGCAATACTTGGGAATAATGGCGTGCTCCCACGGACGTCGCCGGTGTCTGGGGAACTAAACGAACGTCTGTTACACACGATGTCTGGGCAGCAAGTCACTCTACGTTAAACTCTCAACAATATTACTTCTCATAGTTCATAATAAGTAAGGATTAAACAAAGAAAAAGAGGGGGAGGAAGAAGAAATGTGGACGACCCACCTAAACGAACGTCTGTTACACACGATGTCTGGGCAGCAAGTGGGGCCTGTCGGGCACCAAAGGACGCCACTGCTAGCTCGAATGAGGTGGTGTTTTTGCGATATGGTGGGTTTTAATTCTCTTTACTATTTATTTAGCAGTGTACCCATGACGCCAGGACTTTTGATTGAATTGGGGAAAATTTGGGATTTATTCCTTACTTAATTTAGATACTGATTCTATCACTATTTCAATTTGAATCTGAAAGCAGCTCATGCCATCTAGTGACGGCCAAGATAAACGGGACTTTAAATCCTCACAAATGACATTATTTAGGCCTTTTGGACTGCTAATCTTACATACTTGTGTTCTAGCAGCTTCATTAGTAAACATTTCACAACCAGGTTACGGAAAGAATTGTATATTCATCATTACTCTGTTTAAGGTTTAAACTCGGCGCCCAACAACGACAAGAAAAGTTGCGCGGATCTGTTATTCATTACTCGGCCAGATGGGGAATTCCCATAGCTCAGCATCCACAATTACATCACCCACTGCATAGATACAGAGATACATACATATAAAAATAGAGTTAGCCCTACAGTAATTATCAATATATGAATTACTACTTAGGGTAGGAACTTATAAACTAATATTCAGGTTACACCCTATCTAACTTAAAAAAAAATACAGCACTACTAAACACATAGATGAATATCAAATGTGTGGCACTACACGGCTCCCACGTTCGGAAAACAAATTTTACCCAAGTCAATTTTCTATGACATGTGCATGGATGGAATGTTGTTACTCTTATAACTGCTATGAACACTTTGAATTTGGAATACTTTTCCCCACAATCGGTGGCACCTGTCGGTCCACATTAAACACCTGATACGTACCTCGGAAGGTCACTTACTACATTAGGAGGTATGATCACTCCTTACTCGAGATGTTATGAGGGAATTTGTGCCCCAGTCAGCCTCAGGTTTTGGAGGATAGCTTGTCGCTCACCTGAGCTCGACAGGGTCTCTGGAGATTGAGATCACCACGGGAGGCGCTTCCTTACACTCTTCCATTCACAATCACATTCACTCTGTCCTTTCGTTTCCAGCTTTCCACCCGCAAGAGGTAAGCGCTCATTCTGTCCTGAAGACTCCACTACCTCACAAACCGTGCTAACTGTAAGGTGAGGGGATTATATACTCCCCTCGAAGTAAGGCACTTCCCAGTTCCAACAGGAACTCTTCTCTCTTTTTACACCCTCTCCTCGGGGATGAGTCCACCCGGAACATAACTTTAAGCAGTTATGTTTCACAACATTCGTCACATGCACTTATCCACTTTTCTAACACTCCTCTATGAGTCTCCGAGGGTCAGTCCTCACTCGCGGTGGTAATCGCTCATCTTCGGGCTCCGAGGCGAGCTCCTGTTGCAACGGTTCTAAGAGCCATTCCTCGGTACCGTAATATGGTTTTACCTTTTCAGCAGCCCTTTGTATTTTTTTTCCACTAAACACATTTTCAATTATGTAAACACTTCCATCTAGCAGTACTTCAATCACTTTATACGGGCCGTCCCATTTGGCATTCAGTTTTCTACAGGTACCCGGCTGTATGGTCTCTTTTTTCGCCCACACCAAACTATTGACTTCAACCTTCTGTGCTCTCCTCCGCTGTCCAGGACGATACCTCGTGACGTCCCAAAACCGATGAAGTATTGCCCAAGACAGTGTATGATGTTTCGTGTATGTTTGTCTCTGGGTAACATTTGTTTACAGAACATATAATAATCTAACCCTTAACATTCTAAGTTGGAAGGAAAGGAAAAGTGAAGAATTAGCACTAAGCTTGAAAACATGGAAAAATCAAGTGGTACTCGACTTAGTATAGTGGATGGTAAATATTTATGAAAAGAATGTATTGTGATAGCGTTTGTAGTTTTTGGCCGAGATTAGATTTTGTCGGTACCCCAGGTGGTTGTCGTTCCCTCAGCGAAGGAATCTTGAATTGGAAGGGGAGTGAATTTGGCTTGAGGACATAATTTCCTTGATTAGGTATATTAATAAAGAAAATGATATATACTTTACTTTAATAATTGTTAATTTCCACAAAAACATTTCTTTTATTTCCTAAATACATGACCCTTTTTAGTATGAGAGAGAAGATTGTATATGTTACCAAGGTTTTTGGGTGATCATTCCTCTAACATTATTACCAGACGAAACAATTTGATACACGCGAGGTATGGAGTCGTTGTACTTTACTTTCTTTTTGGCCGTTACTCTTGGGCTCTACAATGGCCTCAAGACAGGGACATTTTCTCTACAGGCATGAATTGTCTGTTCGGGCTGGCATAGCCTCGAATCAATAAGAATGATTATTTGTGTTCATCTTTCACCCATATAAGGTATTCTCATGTAATTTTCTCGATTCCCACATCGTCAGTATTATTTACAGTTCATCATCAACAATGTTTTATAGTCACTAGAAATACATAATCTCTCGGGCTTGTTAGCCTCGAGGAATAATTAAAAAAATATATAATCACCAGGAACACCCAATCACTCGGGCTTGTTTAGCCTCGAGGTACTACTCAAATATTACATTATTGCTCACAATCAGTAAGTTCCCTTCCACGCTCCTGATTATATTTGTTCTAATAAACTAATTTTAAAGAAAGAGAACAGTTAATGAATTTGAATTTTTTCCTTTCCGTTACAGAACATATCACTTTTATATTTCTATTCCTTATCTACAAAAAGAAGTTCACTTGATAGGATCATTAGTAACACATCACCTACTTTCGGTTTGTAAAATAACTCGTGGGTAGTGCAAGTGTAAGTGTAAAAGTCTATGGGCAATACTTGGGAATAATGGCGTGCTCCCACGGACGTCGCCGGTGTCTGGGGAACTAAACGAACGTCTGTTACACACGATGTCTGGGCAGCAAGTCACTCTACGTTAAACTCTCAACAATATTACTTCTCATAGTTCATAATAAGTAAGGATTAAACAAAGAAAAAGAGGGGGAGGAAGAAGAAATGTGGACGACCCACCTAAACGAACGTCTGTTACACACGATGTCTGGGCAGCAAGTGGGGCCTGTCGGGCACCAAAGAACGCCACTGCTAGCTCGAATGAGATTGTGTTTTTGCGATATGGTGGGTTTTAATTCTCTTTACTATTTATTTAGCAGTGTACCCATGACGCCAGGACTTTTGATTGAATTGGGGAAAATTTGGGATTTATTCCTTACTTAATTTAGATACTGATTCTATCACTATTTCAATTTGAATCTGAAAGCAGCTCATGCCATCTAGTGACGGCCAAGATAAACGGGACTTTAAATCCTCACAAATGACATTATTTAGGCCTTTTGGACTGCTAATCTTACATACTTGTGTTCTAGCAGCTTCATTGGTAAACATTTCACAACCAGGTTACGGAAAGAATTGTATATTCATCATTACTCTGTTTAAGGTTTAAACTCGGCGCCCAACAACGACAAGAAAAGTTGCGCGGATCTGTTATTCATTACTCGGCCAGATGGGGAATTCCCATAGCTCAACATCCACAATTACATCACCCACTGCATAGATACAGAGATACATACATATAAAAATAGAGTTAGCCCTACAGTAATTATCAATATATGAATTACTACTTAGGGTAGGAACTTATAAACTAATATTCAGGTTACACCCTATCTAACTTAAAAAAAATACAGCACTACTAAACACATACATGAATATCAAATGTGTGGCACTACAAAGTTACATTGTGATGGTACTGCAACTTACGGTGGGGGGAGGGGAAGAAGGAAACACTGGGAAAAGAGGAGGAGGAAAAGGATGATTACTAATGGGGATATGATTTTTTTTTTTTTTTCAAGGAACATGGAACCAAAGACCAGAAACCCACAGGATTTTTCTTAGAAAATAAATATCAGAAAGCCAGACTCAAGATTCGTTCATTTCAAGATGCCTGAACACACTGCTTTTAACCCGCTGACTCCCGTTGACATGTATATATGTCCAAACGTTTTGCCACTGTGACTCTAGTTGAAGTATATAAACGCACCGCAAATGCCAGGTCTGTCATTTGCACATATTTCAAATGTCGTGCATGATTTTTGGTACGTATACACGGGACACATTCCTATACCAGATGCCAGGCAGGGACAATGCCTTACCCCACATGACCTCCACCCCCCCCCACACGCTATTGTCTCGACAATTCACCTTTTACCAGTGACCTGGCCAGTAAAGATATGTCGTGCCACGGTACGATATTCAAGGCCAAAATCATTCCCCAATTGATGACAATGTGGAGGACAAAGTTTACGTAGCATTAGAGGAAGAAACAGTCAGAAATGATGATCAGATAATGTCACCAAAAAAGGTCAGGTATGTTGATGTGTTTCGGCAGTGAAACAATGCTTATATATTTTTTTTTTTATGTGACCGACTCTGGGCATAAGCTTCACAGCCTGATTTCAAGGCCCAGTAGTCCTCCTACGTACCGCACACCTCTACATGTCACCACTTCGGCGCTAATACCCACCGTCCATATTGAATACATGCTAGGGCTGTCTCATACAGGACTGATGTATTGGTATTAGCGGGGGTATTTTTACGACATGTCGGCGGGTCTTCTGGTAGATCAGTAAAGTCTGACTTTATGAAACTCAAATCCTTAAACTGTTCCCTGCCTCAGCGGGATTTGAACCCGGGTCCGTCAAGCCTGCAGGCCAACTCTCTACCGATTGAGCCACCGCCTCCCCCTTCTGTATTACAGTGTAAAAACCAATATACTCTTGTACTACATATAAATTCGTACCAAAAAAATAAAAAAATACCAATTTTGAGTCATGTGGAATAGTTACCCTCCAATAGAACTTATTTTCTTTGGAGCCAGCCTGATAGAAAACCCAGTATGATAAAGGGTACTTCTACCTGAATCCAGTATTTTAAACATCAGGTGAGCGATTTCTCTATGAACTTTCGATGTTTTTCACCAAAAGCGGAGGTTTCAGGCAATTTTTTTTTTCCAAAATTGATCGGGACTGGGGGGAGTCAGTGGTGGAAAATCGGTCGGGACGGGCAGGTTAAAAAAAACTTGGTGTAGAGGCAGCATGAATATGGTGCAAATACAACATCATAGAAGTGGGAAAAAAAAAAAAGAAATTCTGGTGTTGTTCCTAAACTCATTCTGACAGATGTACGGTTTTCTGTGATGGTCCAGATGATCAAACCCTCCACTACTGCGAGGAATTTTATTTTTATTTCTGTTTCTCACATGCAATAATATTTAGTGTAGGGGATCTTATTTTGAACGGGTCCATCTTACATCAGACAATAATATTCAGCCAATTGAGTCGCAAGAGCCTATTTTTTTACTCCTAGACTTAGTTTTTTTCGAAGGTTGTGTGAAATCACTTGAGTGTATCAGTAATATACAACGAAAGGATGTCACGGCAGTGAAGGCCTTCAATGACTTGGAGAAAAATAGTCATTAAGAAAATATATAAAATCCACAGTACCAGAGGCAATCGTAACCATTCGGTCCGGAGATCTCTTTCACTCACTTTTTTCTTGCTGCCTGCTGATGATTTTTATTCACCTTAGGATACACTTTTGAAACTGCAGGGTTAGATATCGCATTAGTAATGCCTTCATTGCTAGGCAGTTCTATAGCTGCTTAAAATTGTCTGGTACCAACAAGAATAAGCTTAAAAAAGGACGTCCGAAACAAGGTATTCATTCATACCGACTAGCTGCCTGTTTATCTAGTGTGCACAAATAGTTACCTGTCTTGCCATGGACAGCAACTCAAACTTACCAAGACATGTATTTCAAGTTCACAGCTGCCAACAGCTGGTCCAACATGGCTTCGGCAACTGGCGTGGACGAGATGTGTGTGTGTGTGTGTGTGTGTGTGTGTGTGTGTGTGTTTAACCCCTTCAATACAATGACATTGCCCAATTTGTTTTTGTAATCTACATGCTTTTTTATTATGCATTATTAAGAAAAGTCTTATGTGTAGAAAGATTTTTATACTGAAAGTCTCTTCAGTTAGAAAAACAAAGAAATCAGTCAGCAGCAAGTATGCATAGACTGTGTAACACGTAGCCAAAATGCAAAAGTTAGAACAGCACAGCTTTTAGAGTAGTAGTAATATTAACAAGCAGGAAAAGAATACAGATGATTCCCTAAATTCATAATGACGAAGGATCAGAGGGACTGCTTGTGAACCGGTTGAGAGAAATATTACAAACTGTCTCCCATTTTCAGTGTCGTGCATGTGTACTGTGAGTTTGGACGTAAAGAAATCCAATGTTTTCCAAATACTCAGGTCAAGTATCTGTGTTCCATATTCGCAAGAACAGTTTTTAACCTGGCAGGGTAAATACCAAGACTGTTAAATTTTAACTGGATCAGAAGACTGCGTGTTTATTATTATCTTTCCAATTTCAGATCGTGATACTGATCTTCAGTGACTTTTCAAACTAGATGAGGTTATATGCAACTTTCGTTCTCTCCCTTTTTACCGGAGGCATATCTAATTATGATAAAAGATCGTCTGTAACCAACACAAATGTTATAAAAAGACCGTATCCATGTAAACAAAACATCCCATCAAGCAAATACCCAATATCTTGAGAAACTGCTAATTTCCTTTTGAGAAACGGAGTATTTACCTGAGATCGTTAAATTCAGCTTGTAGTTGCCGACTTCCTGGGTGTGTATTTGAGCT
The DNA here is from genome assembly GCF_032717465.1 of Coenobita brevimanus. Lineage (NCBI taxonomy): Eukaryota > Metazoa > Arthropoda > Malacostraca > Decapoda > Coenobitidae > Coenobita > Coenobita brevimanus. The sequence continues at coordinate 18,925,234 of NC_137065.1, read as the reverse complement.
TCATAAGCATCAGACCCCCCTCCCCCAATGAAAATTTTTTTGAAATTTGCACGGTAAATACTGAGAGCAGGATGTCTTTTAAAGTTACACTGTGATGGTACTGCAATTTACGGTGGGGGGAGGGGAAGAAGGAAACACTGGGAAAAGAGGAGGAGGAGGAGGAAAAGGATGAATACTAATGAGGATATGATTTTTTTTTTTTTTTTTTGGCAAGGAACATGGAACCAAAGACCAGAAACCCACAGAATTTTTCTAAGAAAATAAATATCAGAAAGCCAGACTCAAGATTCGTTCATTTCAAGATATCTGAACATGCTGCTTTTAACCCGCTGACTCCCGTTGACATGTATATATGTCCAAACGTTTTGTCACTGTGACTCCATTTGAAGTATGTAAACGCACCGCAAATGCAAGGTCTATCATTTGCACATATTTCAAATTTTGTGCATGATTTTTGGTATGTATACACGGGACAATCCTATACCAGATGCCAGGCAGGGACAATGCCTTACCCCACATGACCTCCCCCCCCCCCCGCACGCCATTGTCTCGACAATTCACCTTTTACCAGTGACCTGGCCAGTAAAGATATGTCGTGCCACGGTACGATATTCAAGGCCAAAATGATTCCCCAATTGATGACAATGTGGAGGACAAAGTTTACGTAGCATTAGAGGAAGAAACAGTCAGAAATGATGATCAGATAATGTCACCAAAAAAGGTCAGGTATGTTGATCTGTTTTGGCAGTGAAACAATGCTTATATTGCCTATATTAGTGTAAAATCCAATATACTCTTGTACTACATATAAATTCGTACGAAAAAAATAAATAAATACCATTTTTGAGTGATGTGGAATAGTTACCCTCCAATAGAACTTGTTTTCTTTGGAGCCAGCCTGATAGAAAACCCGGTTTGATAAAGGGTACTTCTACCTGAATCCAGTATTTTAAACATCAGGTGAGCGATTTCTCTATGAACTTTCGATGTTTTTGACCAAAAGTGGAGGTTTCAGGCAATTTTTTTTTTTTCCAAAATTGATCGGGACTGGGGGCAGTCAGTGGTGGGAAATCGATCAGGACGGGCAGGTTAAAAAAAACTTGGTGTAGAGACAGCATGAATATGGTGCAAATACAACATCATAGAAGCGGAAAAAAAAAAAAAAAAATTCTGGTGTTGTTCCTAAACTCATTCTGACAGATATACTGTTTTCTGTGATGGTCCAGATGATCAAACCCTCCACTACTGCGAGGAATTTTATTTTCATTTCTGTTTCTCACATGCAATAATATTTTGTGTAGGGGATCTTATTTTGAATGGGTCCACCTTACATCAGACAATAATATTCAGCCAATTGAGTCGGAAGAGCCTATTTGTTTTACTCTTAGACTTAGGGTTCTTCCAAGGTTGTGTGAAATCACTTGAGTGCAGCAGTAACATACAACGAAAGGATGTCACGGCAGTGAAGGCCTTTAATGACTTGGAGAAAAATAGTCATTAAGAAAATATATAAAATCCACAGTACCAGAGGATATCGTAACCATTTGGTCCGGAGATGCCTTTCACTCACATTTTTCTTGCTGTCTCCTGATGATTTTTATTCACCTTAGGATGAACTTTTGAAACTGCAGGGTTAGATATCGCATTAGTAATGCCTTTATTGCTAGGCAGTTCTATAACGGCTTAAAATTGTCTGGTACCAACAAGAATAAGCTTAAAAAAAGGACGTCCGATAGAAGGGCTTCATTCATACCGACTAGCTGCCTGTTTATCTAGTGTGCACAAATAGTTACCTGTCTTGCCATGGACAGCAACGCAAACTTACCAGGTCATGTATTTCAAGTTCACAGCTGCCAACAGCTGGTCCAACATGGCTTTGGCAACTGGCGTGGATGAGATGTGTGTGTGTGTGTGTGTGTGTGTGTGTGTGTGTGTGTGTGTGTGTGTGTGTGTGTGTGTGTTTGTGTATGCATGCACGTGCGTGTGTATATTTGAGAGTGTGTGTGTTTAACTCCTTCAGTACAATGACATTGCCCAATTTGTCATTGTAATCTACATGCTTTTTTATTATACATTATTAACAAAAGTCTTATGTGTAGTAAGATTTTTATACTGAAAGTCTCTTCAGTTAGAAAAACAAAGAAATCAGACTGTGTAACACGTAGCCAAAATGCAAAAGTTAGAAGAGCACAGCTTTTAGAGTAGTAGTAATATTAACAAGCAAGAAAAGAATCCAGACGATTCGCTAACTTCATAATGACGAAGAATCAGAGGAACTGCTTGTGAACCGGGTGAGAGAAATATTCCAAACTGTCTCCCATTTTCAGTGTCGCGCATTTGTACTGTAAGTTTGTTTGGACGTAAAAAAATCCAATGTTTTCCAAATACTCAGGTCAAGTATCTGTGTTCCATATTCGCAAGAAAAGTTTTGAACCTGGCAGGGTAAATACCAAGACTGGTAAATTTTAACTGCATCAGAAGACTGTGTGTTTATTATTATCTTTCTAACTTCAGATCGTTATACTGATCTTCAGTAAGTGACTTTTCAAACTAGATGAGGTTATATGCAACTTTCGTTATCTCCCTTTTTACTGAAGGCATATCTAATTATGATAAAAGATCGTCTGTAAGCAACAAAAATGTTATAAAAAGACTATATCCAAGGTAAACAAAACATCCCATCAATCAAATGCCCAATATCCTGAGAAACTGCTAATTTCCTTTTGAGAAAAGGAGTGTTTACCTGAGATCGTTAAATTCAGTTTGTAGTTGCCGACTTCCTGGGTGTGTATTTGAGTTTCAGAAGCATCAGACCCCCCCCCCAATGACAAAGGTTTTGAAATTTGCACGGTAAATACTGAGAGCGGGATGGGTTTTAAAGTTACACCATGATGGTACTGCAACTTGCAGTGGGGGGAGGGGAAGAAGGAAACACTGGGAAAAGAGGAGGAGGAGGAAAAGGATGAATACTAATGGGGATATGATTTTTTTTGTTTTTTTGGCAAGGAAGATAGAACCAAACACAGAAACCCACAGGATTTTTCTAAGAAAAAAAATATCAGAAAGCCAGACTCAAGATTCGTTCATTTCAAGATGTCTTAACACGCTGCTTTTAACCCGCTGACTCCCGTTGACATGTATATATGTCCAAACATTTTGACACTGTGACTCCAGTTGAAGTATATAAACGTGCCGCAATTGCAAGGTCTATCATTTAGACATATTTCAAATTTCGTGCCTGATTTTTGGTACTTATACACGGGACACCTTTCTATACCAGATGCCAGGCAGGGACAATGCCTTACCCCGCATGACCTCCCCCCCTTCCTCACGCCATTGTCTTGACAATTCACCTGTTACCAGTGACCTGGCCAGTAGAGATATGTCTTGCCATGGTACGATATTCAAGGCCAAAATGATTCCCCAATTGATGACAATGTGGAGGACAAAGTTTACGTAGCATTAGAGGAAGAAACAGTCAGAAATGATGATCAGATAATGTCGCCAAAAAAGGTCAGGTATGTTGATCTGTTTTGGCAGTGAAACAATGCTTATATTGCCTATATTAGTGTAAAATCCAATATACTCTTGTACTACATATAAATTCGTACCAAAAAAATAAAGAAATACCATTTTTGAGTGATATGGAATAGTTACCCTCCCATAGAACTTGTTTTCTTTGGAGCCAGCCTGATAGAAAACCCGGTATGATAAAGGGTACTGCTACCTGAATCCAGTATTTTAAACATCAGGTGAGCAATTTCTCTATGAACTTTCGATGTTTTTGACCAAAAGCGGAGGTTTCAGGCAAATTTTTTTTTTCCAAAATTGATCGGGACTGGGGGGAGTCAGTGGCGGAAAATCGGTCGAGACGGGGCAGGTTAAAAACACTTGGTGTAGAGCCAGGATGAATATGGTGCAAATACAACATACTAGATGCGGAAAAAAAATAATAAATTCTGGTGTTGTTCCTAAACTCATTCTGACAAATATAATGTTTTCCAGGATGGTCCAGAGGATCAAACCCTCCAATGCTGCGAGGAATTTTATATTTATTTCTGTTTCCCACAGATAATAATATTTAGTGTAGGGGATCTTATTTTGAACGGGTCCATCTTACATCAGACAATAATATTCAGCCAATTGAGTTGCAAGAGCCTATTTTTTTACTCCTAGACTGTTAGGGTTCTTTCAGGGTTGTGTGAAACCACTTGAGTGTAGCAGTAATATACAACGAAAGGATATCACGGCAGTGAAGGCCTTCAATGACTTCGAGAAAAATAGTCATTAAGAAAATATATAAAATCCACAGTACCAGAGGCAATCGTAACCATTCGGTCCGGAGATGCCTTTCACTCGCTTTTTTCTTGCTGTCTCCTGAAAAGTTTTATTCACCTTAGGATGCACTTTTGAAACTGCAGGGTTAGATATCGCATTAGTAACACCTTCATTGCTAGGCAGTTCTGTGACTGCTGAAAATTGTCTGGTATCAACAAGAATAAGCTTAAAAAAAGGACATCCGATACAAGGGATTCATTCATACCGACTAGCTGCCTGTTTATCTAGTGTGCACAAATAGTTACCTGTCTTGCCATGGACAGCAACTGAAACTTACCAGGTCGTGTATTTCAAGTTCACAGCTGCCAACAGCTGGTCCAACATGGCTTTGGCAACTGGCACGGATAAGATGTGTTCTTACCTAATTGTTCTTACCTAATTGTATCTTTACAGGAATGAGCCAAGCTCGTACTGTCCCATGTCTTAAACCATATTTATCGTACATATCCTTAAATTTGTGAATTGTTTTGGCACACAGTATTTCATTCGGTAGTGCATTCCATTGATCAATTGCTCTGTCTGGGAAACTGAATTTCCTTACGTCTTTATCACCTCTCATCTTATGCAGTTTTTTTCAGTGTCCTCTTGCTGATGCTTCTCCATATGTTAAGTAATCATGTCTATTTTCTCCTTCCCTGATATGCACTTATATACCATTATCATGTCACCTCTTTTCCTTCTCTCCTGTAGTGTTGGTAGATTCAATTTATTTAGTCTTTCTTCGTAGCTTAGGTCCCTTAAGCTTGGTATCCATCTTGTAGCGGCCCTTTGAACTTTTTCAATCTTGTCTATGTGTTTTTTGGGATGAGGACTCCATACTACTGATGCATACTCCAGGGTTGGTCTAATGAATGATGTTATTATCCTTCTTAGCATGTCTTCATTTATGTATGTGAATGCTGTTCTCATATTTGCAAGCAGTGTATACATCTTCCGTACCTTCTCGCTGATGTCGTCAGCCTGAGATAGTCTGTTATTGATAATCACACCTAGATTTTTCTCTCTTTCTGATGTGTATAGGGTTTTATTTCCTAACTTATAATCCCAATCAGGTCTTTTTCCACTTTTACCAATCTTGATTACATGACACTTGTCCACATTGAATTTCCTTTGCCATGTACTACTCCATTCATGAAGTTTATTTAATTCTTCTTGTAGCTCTTTACAAGAGTCTGTGTTAGTAATTCTCCTTTGTATTTTTGCCTCATCTGCAAACATATTCAGGTAGCTCTCATTTCCAGTGTTACTGTTTATATCATTTATATACACTAAAAATATGATTGGTGCCAGCACTGAACCCTGTCGTACTCCACTAGTCACTTCTTTCCATGATGAGTAGTTTCCTCTTAGTACTGTTCTCATTTCTCTTTTTATGAGAAAGTCTTGCATCCAACAAGGACAAATTATGTGTGTGTGTGTGTGTGTGTGTCGTTACATAGCCTATGATTTCATCATCCTTTGTGTAATTTTAACGCACACTATGCTGCATGTTTCATCACGAGCGTGTTCTGCCTCAGTCCCCCTTCAACCGTTATAGTAGAGTAAGTCGTCCTTTCTGTTGTTCAGAGCAGGATTGTCAACTCTTTGTCCCCATGGCTTCATTTGCGCGTCCTTCTTACAAGTTGTACCAAGCTCTGCCGGCCCCTATATAATGAGCTCAGTCTCTGCATTATTGCCACTTAGATCTACTCCTCATTTTGCTCACATCTCTGTCCTCCCCTGTACAGTTGTTATTATTGTGAGTGCTCAGGAAGTCTCCAACCATCTAGCAGCTGTGTGTAATTTGAGTATTACTGTTGTTGCATTTTTTTCTTGTACTGTGTAGCATAAGGTTAATTCTTAGGCCTAGTAAAGTTTTTGTAATTCATGTAAGGTTCTTATTGTCAGCCATCATTAATAATAGTTTGTATCTGTAATAATTTATCTTGCATTAACTGAGCATTACCCAGTGTATTTTCATTTTATCAGGGCTGACTTAGATAAATTTACTCTTGCTAATTTCGTGTTAATAGAGACTATTGCAGTTAACCATATATTTAACCTGTTTTTTGCCATTACATTATCCTTATGAGTCCTGAATGTTTTGTTGTTAGTTTGAGCATTAAACTTTAGCTTGTAATTTTACCTAACTCTTTGTTTTGAGCCTGGAACTTTGCGGGACAGTTTTCTCTGTTCTGTAACATAAATTTGGCGACCTCTTATCAGGATATGCAGGATATTATCGTAAGGATATTGCTTGATATTTTGTGACTGTGATTTATTCATGATGTCTACTATTACTACGCTTGATGAAGCCAAAGATTTTTTGTCAAATGTGCAAACAGTGTGTGATGTAGAAAACAGAACAAAGAATGAACTTAAGCTTGTTGCTCAACAATTAGGAATTGCAGTTCACTCTCATCATTCTAAAGATCAAATTGTTGGCATGATTAATAAAAGCTTGTTTAATGTAACTCCTCCAAATGAGCAAGCATAGATTTAATTAGCTAAGTTACAGCTAGCCCTGCAGGAGGCTCGTGTTAAGGAGGCTGAATTTCAAGCATGTGCTAAGGAGGCTGAGTCTCAGGCTAAGGAGGCGGAGTCTCAGGCTCGTATTCAGGAGGCTGAATTTCAGGCAAATGCTCGTATTCAAGAGGCACAGGTACAGGCTCAGGCACAAATTGAACTTGCCAGGATTCAGGCAGACCATGAGTATCACATGAAACAAGGTGGAACTGGATCATCTAGCTCTGATGATTTTGATGTGGCTAAAAATGTTAAACTTGTCCCTCCTTTTAATGAATCTGATTTAACAAAGTATTTTCAGTTGTTTGAGAGGGTAGCTGCAGGTTTTAATTGGCCCAAAAAGTATTGGCCAGTACTCCTTCAAACTGTTCTCACCGGTAAAGCTCAAGTAACTTATGCATCTATGCCTCAGGATCAATGTGATAATGATGATGTAGTTAAGAGCTTGATTCTTAAGGCCTATGAGCTTGTTCCTGAAGTTTATAGAGTGAAATTTAGGACAACTTACAAGCAAGATAAGCAATCCCATGTTGAGTATGCAAAAATCAAAGAAGATCTGTTAGAGCAGTAGTTAAATCTAAGAATGTGGATTCTGATTTTCGTAAATTTAAGCAGATGATTTTCCTGGAGGACTTCAAGAGGTGTATTAATAAAGATGTAAACCTATATCTTGATGAGAGAAGAATAGATAATTTGTCTGATGCTGCAGTTTTAGCTGATGAATATGTTCTCACTCACAAGAGATATTCTAAAGGAAAAGGGAAAGCTGAGAGTAAGTACGTTGCCTCTACTCAGAGTACAGGTAACAGGAATGAGAATAAAGATGATGTTTCTCAGGAAGTAAATACCAGCTTCACCTCTAGATTTCAGAAAAGTAAATGTACTTATTGTAGTAAGCTTGGTCATACTGCGGAGAAATGTTTCAGGAGACAGCGTGATGTGAACAAAAAGGAGACTTTAAATATTCAGTCAATTGGTCTAGTGTCTACTCTTGAGAGTTCCCAGAATTCCTTAACTGAGTTAACTGAACCTGCTTTGAGGGGTAACTTAAATTCTCATGATGGAGCTCCTCTTTTGAGCAGTAACGTGGGTGACACTCTCAAGAGTTCATGTGCTAATTTCCTGTCTGATGGTTTTGTCAGTCCTCTGGACAGTAATGACAGGAAATCAGTTAAAATATATCGTGATACAAGTGCTTGCCAATCCCTTATGCTGACCAGTGTTCTAGGCTCTAATGTTAATTCCTCTGATGAAACTATAATCTTACAAGGTGTAGGAAATAATTACTTCTCTGTCCCTCTGTGCAGAGTGAATTTAGAGTCTGGTTTTGTTAATGGTTCCGTTATGGTTGGGTTGGTTGAGACACTCCCAATGTCAGGTGTAACTTTCTTACTTGGAAATGATATTGGTGGAAGTTAAGTGTGTCCAGCTTCTCATTTGTCTAGTGAGCCAGTGGCTGCAGCCCAGGATTGTGATGTCCCTGATGTGTTCCCTGCATGTGCTGTCACTAGGGCTAAGTCTAAAGTTACTGGTGATTTAGACGATAATGATGATGATGATGTTATCCTAGCTGACACTTTTCTTGCTAATTTGGACCACTCACCAGATGAGGCAGTACCCCGTAGTGTTGATAATTTGTCTCGTCAAGAGTTGGTTGAGTTGCAGGTTGCTGACCCTGAGTTGAAAGGTCTAGCTAACTCTGCTTGGAGTGAGGAAGAGTCAGCTGGTGCTTCTATTTGTTATTATACAAAGTCAGGAATACTTATGAGAAAGTGGAGACCCCCAACAGCATCAGCCGACTGTGAATGGGAGGTTGTACATCAAGTTGTCATCCCTCGTGTTTGTAGGCAGGATATCATTAGAGTGGCTCATGATTCCAGTTTGGCAGGACACCTTGGAGTGAGGAAGACTGTGACACGCATTTTGAAACACTTCTACTGGCCAGGTATCTTCAGGGATGTTTCCTGGTATTGTAAGTCTTGTCACACCTGTCAAGTTGTGGGGAAGTGTAATCAGACCGAAAAGGTTGCACCTCTAGTTCCCATTCCTCCTTTTGAGGCGCCATTCACCCGTGTGTTGGTGGATATTGTGGGCCCTCTTCCTAAGACTTCTTCAGGATTTTCTTATGTGTTGACCCTGATTGATATGGCTACTCGTTATCCTGAAGCCATTCCCCTTATAAATATCTCAGCAAAGAACGTGGTTAAGGAAATGCTAGGGTTCCTCACAAAGTTTGGTCTGCCCAAGGAGGTACAGTCAGACCGGGGAAGTAATTTCATATCAAACATTTTCAAGCAGTCTCTGAAAGAGTTGGGCATCACCCAGATCACGTCTTCAGCTTACCATCCCCAGACCCAAGGAGCGTTGGAGAGATATCATCAAACACTCAAATCGATGCTCAAGAAATACTGTTTGGAACATCAGAAAGACTGGGATAAAGGTCTTCCATTCGTTGTGTTTGCCGCAAGAGAATCTCCAAATGAATCACTGGGCTTCTCACCCTTTGAACTACTGTTTGGCCATGAAATAAGAGGACCCCTTAAGTTACTCAAGGAATCCTGGCTGTTGGAGGAAGATGACGTCAACCTGCTGGAGTATGTGAGGAAGTTCAAAGAATGGCTGTCCACTGCTTTACAGCTGGCGAGAGAGAATTTAGGAGCTGCTCAGAAGATGAAGACTTGGTATGATAAGAAGTCCAGGTTACGCCACTTTCAGCCAGGAGATCAGGTTTTGATTCTGCTACCAGTTCATGGGCAACCTCTTCAAGCCAAGTTTAGTGGTCCTTATTTCGTGGAGATGAAACTCAGTGATGTCAACTATGTCGTCGCCACACCAGATCGTAGAAAGAACAAGAAACTTTGTCACATCAACATGCTAAAGTTATATCACAGGCGGGACGAAAATAATCCAGTCTGCACTGTAGCTGTTCCACCCGAGTCTGCAAGTGAAGTTCTCCCATGCAGTATGAGCCTGAGTGATAGTTTGGGGAAGAATCTTGATATCATGAATGATCTCCAGACTAAGCTTTCTCATCTACCTCCCGAGGAAAGGCAGGAGTTTTCGGCATTACTGCAGGAGTACCCGCAAGTGTTCCGTGCCACTCCAGGAAGAACCACTGTGTTGATGCATGATGTCGATGTTGGAGACGCAAAGCCAATTAAACTGCCTCCTTACCGTGTGAACCCAGTGAAAGTTCCTCTCATCCAGAAGGAGCTTGGCTACCTGTTGGACCACAAGATGATTGAGCCCTGTCAGAGCGAGTGGAGTTCTCCTGTCACTCTAGTCCCTAAGCCAGGTGGGTCACAGCGGCTTTGCATCGACTACAGACGTGTTAATCAGATAACCAAAACAGACACTTACCCTCTCCCTCGTGTGGAAGATTGCATAGACAAGATCGGAAAGGCTAGGTACATAAGTAAGTTTGATTTGTTAAAGGGATACTGGCAAGTACCTATGACTGAACGTGCTAGGGAGATCTCATGTTTTGTAACATTAGGAAAGACTTTTGCATGTTCTGTAATGCCATATGGTATGAAGAATGCACCAGCCATATTTCAGAAGCTCATGAATGTTGTAACAGAGGGTTTGGCAGGGTGTGTTGTTTATATTGATGATGTATTAATCTTCAGTGACAACTGGAAAGATCACCTATGCCATGTCAGTAAATTTCTTGAGCGTTTGGTTCAGGCTAATCTTGTAGCTAATTTATCAAAGTGTGAGTTTGGTCTAGCTAAAGTTCAGTACCTTGGGTACGTAATTGGTGATGGACATGTTGCACCACCAGGAGCTAAGGTTCACGTTATAAGTGATCTTCCCAGACCTAAAAGTAGGAAAGAGCTACAGAGATTTTTGGGAATGATAGGTTATTACCGGAGATTTGTTCTTAACTTTTCAATTTTTGTATCACCACTTACAGACCTACTGAAAAAGGGAGTTAAATTTGTCTGGACCGATAATTGTGAATCCTCTTTCAACAAACTTAAAGCTATCCTATTAAGTCAGCCAGTGCTCGCTACTCCAAATTTTGCTAAGCCTTTTAAGATGGCTGTTGACACAAGTGATACAGGAGCTGGGGCTGTTTTGCTGCAAGAGGATGATCAGGGTATTGAACACCCTGTATCTTATTACAGTAAGAAGTTCATTCCACCTCAAAAGAACTACTCAACTATTGAGAAAGAGCTTTTGGCCTTGATTTTGGGTTTACAGCATTTTTCATTTTATTTGTGTTCTGGTTTTGACCCCATAGTCATTTATACCGATCATAACCCACTGAAATTCCTTAGTAAGTTTGAAGATAAAAATCATTGATTGACAAGATGGAGTCTACTTCTTCAGGAGTATTCATTAGACATACAACATGTCAAGGGGAAAGAAAATGTTATTGCAGATTGCTTGTCTAGACTTTAGACAGTTTGTTTTAGAGTAATAAGAAATTTCCTTTGTAAATTTCTTTTTTCTTTGTGGGGAGGTGTTACATAGCCTATGATTTCATCATCCTTTGTGTAATTTTAACGCACAGTATGCTGCATGTTTGATCACGAGCGTTTTCTGCCTCAGTCCCCCTTCTACCGTTATAGTAGAGTAAGTCGTCCTTTCTGTTGTTCAGAGCAGCATTGTCAACTCTTTGTCCCCATGGCTTCATTTGCGCGTCTTTCTTACAAGTTGTATCAAGCTCTGCCGGCCCCTATATAATGAGCTCAGTCTCTGCATTATTGCCACTTAGATCTACTCCTCATTTTGTTCACATCTCTGTCCTCCCCTGTACAGTTGTTATTATTGTGAGTGCTCAGGAAGTCTCCAACCATCTAGCAGCTGTGTGTAATTTGAGTATAACTATTGTTGCATTTTTTTCTTGTACTGTGTAGCATAAGGTTAATTCTTAGGCTTAGTAAAGTTTTTGTAATTCTTGTAAGGTTCTTATTGTCAGCCATCATTAATAATAGTTTGTATCTGTAATAATTTATCTTGCATTAACTGAGCATTACCCAGTGTATTTTCATTTTATCAGGGCTGACTTGGATAAATTTTCTTTTGCTAATTTCGTGTTAATAGAGACTATTGCAGTTAACCATATATTAAACCTGTTTTTTGCCATTACATTATCCTTATGAGTCCTGAATGTTTTGTTGTTAGTTTGAGCATTAAACTTTAGCTTGTAATTTTACCTAACTCTTTGTTTTGAACGTGGAACTTTGCGGGACAGTTTTCTCTGTTCCGTAACAGTGTGTATATTTGAGTGTGTGTGTGTTTAACCCCTTCAATACTATTACTTTGCCCAATTTGTCCTTGTAATCTTCATGCTTTTTTATTATGCATTATTAAGAGAAATCTTATGTGTAGTAAGATTTTTATACTGAAAGTCTCTTCAGTTAGAAAAACAAAGAAATCAGTCAGCAGCAAGTATGCATAGACTGTGTAACACGTAGCCAAAATGCAAAAGTTAGAACAGCACAGCTTTTAGATAGTAGTAATATTAACAAGCAGGAAAAGAATACAGATGATTCCCTAAATTCATAATGACGAAGGATCAGAGGGACTGCTTGTGAACCGGTTGAGAGAAATATTACAAACTGTCTCCCATTTTCAGTGTTGTGCATGTGTACTGTGAGTTTGTTTGGACGTAAAGAAATCCAATGTTTTCCAAATATTCAGGTCAATTATCTGTGTTCCATATTCGCAAGAAAACTTTTGAACCTGGCAGGGTAAATACCAAGACTAGTAAATTTTAACTGCATCAGAAGACTGCATGTTTAATATTATCTTTCCAATTTGGGATCGTTATACTGATCTTCAGTGACTTTTCAAACTAGATGGGGTTATATGCAACTTTCGTTATCTCCTTTTTTACCGGACGCATATCAAATTATGATAAAAGATCGTCTGTAAGCAACAAAAATGTTATAAAAAAGACTATATCCAAGGTAAACAAAACATCCCATCAAGCAAATGCCCAATATCTTGAGAAACTGGTAATTTCCTTTGGAGAAACGGAGTGTTTACCTGAGATCGTTAAATTCAGCTTGTAGTTGCCGACTTCCTGGGTGTGTATTTGAGTTTCATAAGCATCAGACCCCCCTCCCCATGAAAAAGGTTTTGAAATTTACACGGTAAATAAAGAGAGCGGGACAGCTTTTAAAGTTACACCGTGATGGCACTGCAACTTACGGTGGGGGGAGGGGAAGAATGAAACACTGGGAAAAGAGGAGGAGGAGGAGGAAAAGGATTAATACTAATGGGGATATGATTTTTTTTTTTTTTTTGGCGAGGAACATAGAACCAAAGACAAGAAACCCACAGGATTTTTCTAAGAAAATAAATATCAGAAAGCCAGACTCAAGATTCGTTCATTTGAAGATATCTGAAGACGCTGCTTTTAACCCACTGACTCCCGTTGACATGTATATATGTCCAAACGTTTTGTCACTGTGACTCCAGTTGAAGTATATAAACGTGCCGCAATTGCAAGGTCTGTCATTTGCACATATTTCAAATGTCGTGCATGATTTTTGGTACGTATACACGGGACACATTCCTATACCAGATGCCAGGCAGGGACAATGCCTTACCCCGCATGACCTCCCCCCCCCCGCGCACGCCATTGTCTCGACAATTCACCTTTTACCAGTATCTGGCCAGTAAAGATATGTCGTGCCACGGTACGATATTCAAGGCCATAATGATTCCCCAATTGATGACAATGTGGAGGACAAAGTTTACATAGCATTAGAGGAAGAAACAGTCAGAAATGATGATCAGATAATGTCGCCAAAAAAGGTCAGGTATGTTGATGTGTTTCGGCAGTGAAACAATGCTTTATTGCCTATATTACAGTGTAAAAACCAATATACTCTTGTACTACATATAAATTCGTACCAAAATCAATCAATCAATCAATCATTTCCTGTAGCACCCTCGGGGATGCATAGGGCCTCGATGAACTCACACCACCACATCCTATCTTGTGCTAACTCCTCAAGATCTCCCCAACACTCATCTCCAGCTTCCCGTCTCATTGTCCTCACCCACGTCTCTTTTGGCCTTCCTCTACCTCTCCTACCAAGGGCCACCCACCCTGGTGTACCTCGTACTATTCCCTGTCTCCTATACACATGTCCTAGCCACTTCCATCGTGAGAACCTAACATATTCATCAACCGGCTGCACTCCCGTTATTTCTCTAATTCTACTATTTGGTATCCTTTCCCACCACTTAACTTCTAATATTCTTCTTAGTGCTTTGTTTTCAAACACCAAGAATTTATTTTCCATAGTCACTGTGCTGTACCAAGACTCGTGTCCATAAATTAAGATACTCCTAACCATTACCTTATAAAGTTTGATTTTTGTATGCACAGAAAAATTGTTATTATTCCAAATATTTTTAAGCATTCCCATTGCCTGATTAGCCTTCTTTAACCTTTCCTCGAATTCAAAGTTCAAAGAACCATCCTTGGCTAAATAAGTACCTAAATATTTAAACCTATCAACTTGCTTTACAACCATACCTCCAATTACACATTCCTGCGCATTTTCCATATTCATATTGATTATTTCAGTTTTTCCACAATTAATAACCAAACCCACGTTGCGACCTTCACTCACCAAACAGTCCAACACTCTCTGCATCTCTTCTGGCCCATCACAAATCAAAACTATATCATCTGCATAATCTAAATCCAAAAGTTTCCTGTTCTCTCCCCAAAGTATACCTGCACCGGTTTCTGTTCCAACGCGTTTCATAATGTAATCAATGATCAATATAAATAGTAAAGGCGATAGAACACCACCTTGAATTACTCCGGACTTGACTTCAAACGAATCACTCAGACAACCATCAACCATCACCTTACAAAATGTATCCTCATGCATGTTCATAATGACCCTCACAAACTCCTCTGGTATTCCAGAATGTCTCATGATCTTCCCCATAATCTCTCTCGAAACACTATCAAAAGCCTTTTCAAAATCAACAAAACAAAGACTTAACGGTACTCTCATTTCATTAACTTGCTGCATCAAATGCCTAACTATAAAGATCTGATCATTGCAACCACGTCCCTTTCTAAAACCAGCCTGTGCATCCCTCAGAATACCCTCAACCACCGGCTCCAACCTATTTAACAACACTCTACTGAAAACTTTCAAAGCTATCGGTGACAAAGAGATTCCCCTCCAATTACCACATTCACTCAGGTCTCCCTTCTTCGGAACTTTAACAATTACACCATTCTTCCAAACTGATGGTAGTAACCCCGTCACCCATATCTTATTGAATAGCTTGGTCAAGATCATTATTAATCTATCCCCCTCCACTTTAAACATTTCCGGAAATAAACCATCCTCCCCTGGTGCCTTATTATTCTTTAACTGTTTTACTGTTTTCTCCACTTCTGCAAGCCTCAACTCTCCTGTTTCTATATTTAAATCTTCCTGAGCAGACGGTATATCCTCTTCTGGTGGTATTGGTCTATTAAGAACTGTCTCAAAATGCTCTTTCCATCTATTTTTAATATCTCCATCTTTGGTCAATAAATTTCCTTCCCTGTCACTAACTGGTATTTCCTTGCGTTTACCTGCGTTACCACTCAGTTCTCTAATCGATTCATATGCTATTCCTTGACTCTGTCCATCATTTTTGTTTATTAAGATTTCAGTCTATGCAACCTTTTCATCCACACATCTTCTTTTATCTCTCCTAGCCAGTCTTCATGGTAGTGAGTAGGGAAGCCTAGGGTTTCTTCTGCAGTGCTTTGGACAGTGTCTTAATGTTCAACCACTCTGCATAATTATAGGTTTATTGCATTGTTGTTTAGATCAAGCGGTGGACATTGAGAGAGCTTGTCTGTAATAGTGTTATGGAAGGTGTCGCAAGTTGCCACATCCTGTCCTATCACCAACTCTCTTCCTTTTAATCATCAGTGATCTTCTAGGCTGTACGTCTAACCCTATCCACTTGTACGCTGATGATTCCACCCTTCACCTTTCCTTTCCGTTCCCGCAACGTCCATCCCAGCAGTTACTTCAACAAACAAGGGATGAGGCGATGGCACATCTTATGTCTGACTTGGTTCGTATCTCTGACTATGGTAATCACGTTTTCAGTGCATCAAAGACTCAGTTTTTACACCTATAAACCCAACAAATTCTTCCAGAGGAGTACCCACTATTGTTTAATAATATCCAGATCAAGCATGCATCATGCTTGAACATGCTTGGGGTTTCATTCACTCGGGATTTGTCTTGGAAAAATCATATTGCATCTCTTGTAAAATCAGCTTCCAAGAGATTGGGTGTGCTAAGTCGACTCCGTACCTTTTTTACCCCTGCACAGTTGTTGACTTTATACACGGGTTTTATTCACCCCTCTGTAGAGTACAACTCTCATGTGTGAGAAGACTCCCCACATACAGTTAATCTTAATAGGGTGGGGTCAAAGGCTTTTCGTCTCATTAACTCTCCTCCTTTAACTTACTCCCTTGAACCTCTGTCTCTTCGCCACAATGTTCCTTGTTTATCTCTTTTCTGTCACTACTTCCATTGTCACTGCTCCTCTGAACTGTCTGCTTGCATCCCTCCACCTCTACGATGGGCATGTAGCACCCGTCTAGCGACAAACTCTCATCCATTAACTGTTGAACTCTCTAATGCAAGATTTAACCGTTACTCCCAGTCCTTCATTTATGCAACAGGTACACTCTGGAACTGTCACCCCCTGTCTGTATTTCCTTCTTCCTATGAACTCCAGTCTCTCAAACGCAGTGTGTCCAGGCATCTCGAAATGAACAGATCTTGAATTTGGCTCACTTTTGTATTGTTTTTGTTTTATTCTTGGAAAGAAATGTTTGCTGGTTCCTGGCCTTTGGTTCCTTCTTACTCGCATACAAAAAAAAAATAAATAAATAAATAAATAAAATCTCCAAGCAGGATCAGCTTGTCTTTAGGTGGTATTGTGCCAATGGTGGCATCCAAAAAGTCATAAAAATCTTTGATGCTTTCAGAATCAAGCATTGTGGCACAAACAGTGATGAGTGTTGCACACTGGCCTTTAGAGAATCGTATGCACCAAGGCATCGGCCTCTCTTTTATACCCACACGTGTTTCTTGGATATTCCGTAGTACGTTGCTTCCGACTGCAAAGCCAATACTATGGTTTCTTCCTTTGCTTTTATTATGTTGCCCACCTCCTCTCTTCCTGTTTCTCCCTTCATTCCTGTCACTTCTTATTGCTTTTCTTTCCTTTACAGGTGGCTTTACATTGAGTGACAAGCCAAATGGTTTCATGCAAGCCAAGAAACCATTTACAACGCTGGGTGGTAACCATATAACCAAACCACACGTGCTCCCTACGTGTCAGCAAGTGGGTTGGTGGAAGGTAAGTGCCCCTCCCTGTAAAACAAATAACTCAAAGTCAAATGGCCACCCCTTACGGAATATGGCGTCTGGCAATAGATAGATAGATAGACAGATAGGTTGCCCTCTCTCAAGAGGTGAGTTTCAGACAATGCAGCAATGCCAAATTTATACCATTTAAGTTCATGGGCAATAAGAGCAGTTCTACAGTGTGGTCATATGCTGTGGTCAACATCAAGCAAGGATCATATATTCCAGGCAGCAAGAGTCAGAGGGATTCTTTTGTTTTTTCGACAACAATGTGGGATGACTTGACAAATGCGGTTAACTGCTCAGGTGGTACGGAACAGCAAATGTTTCGGTTACCTTTCCTAAATCCTTCCTCGTCAGGGTTTAGCAGCTGGGCGTTCGTCTCTAGCTGCTTAATCACACTGGGTGCAGCCAAAGTCATGACCTGCTCCTATGCCACCATACCAGTTACCACTGGACCAATGCCGCCTACATGCAGGGCTCAAGCCAGCCACTTCCAGCCACATCCACTACCTGTCACTATCATCGTATTCTGTCTCCATAGGTCTTTTGATTTTGATGAAAGGATAAATAGGTCAATACAGGAGTTGGCTTACACAATGTCCAGTGAATGGATTTGGTGCGATGGTGAGGGTTCCACCACATGATTTGGTCTTTTTCAGCCTGTGATGGTAGCATGAAGATTCACGACGATCATCTACAGAACAGGATTGCAGGAGATTGGCGGGAGCTCTGTTTGTCAAGCCCCGCCTTCCATGGGACTCCACTCACGGATTTTTTTTGGAGTTTACTCCAGTAGGCTTTACTCACCCATGAGCAATTCACAAGGCATTGGGCTGGGGAACATTTCGGGCCGCAGTCTTAAACTATGGGCAGGCATTCACCTTGCCCTATCTGTAGCTTTTTGTTCCTCTGCAAACAGGAGAGGGTTACTACAGCATAATATTGGAATCCAATCCGCAGGGAGTCTCATAGCACTCCTTCTCATGCCTCTTCGTCATATTATAACAGCCTTATGCAAGGACCATGCAGTGTGTGAGATGGGAATTTCTATTTAATTATAAAAACATCGTGTAAAGAAAAAGTAAGCGTTAAATAATTTTAACGTTATAAAAGATTTCACCACTTCTCCAGATATGGTTAATTTGACGAGACAAAAAGAAAGATGAGATACATTATCCACTTCCATTTTATTTTTCAATATTTCTACCAAGCTGTTTATCAGATATGATGCATGATACTTTTATAATTAGTTTAATTAGTGCACAAAATGCTTCCTGCAGTAAAGAATAGCCGATTATTATCTAAACAGATCAGTCATACATATCCACATAGTGAGAATTACAAACTCTCATGCACTTGTTCAGGAAACTTTTACAGTTTCTCACTATTTTGTTTTGGCCTGGCAATATGTTCTTCTGGTACAGTTTGGTGTGATTTGAACGAATCTTTTTTTTTTTCTTTTTTTTTTTCTATGTGTCTGACTCTGGGCATAGGCTTCACAGCCTGCTATCAAGGCCCAGCAGTCCTCCTACATACCATACACCTCTACATGTCACCACTTCGGCACTAACACCCACCGTCCATATTGAATACATGCTAGGGCTGTCTCATACAGGACTGGTGTATTGGTATTAGCGGGGGTATTTTTACGACATGTCCGATAGATACGACTTAATGTTTTTTTTTTTTTTTGCATTATTCACAGGATTGTAGGTTTCCAGTCCCGAAAGAATAACATTCGTAATGCACGACGCACAGTCAGATGGATTTCAGCCATGAAAACAATAATCATTCCAGGGAAAATCAAAGAGGTACTGCCTGAGGGCCTCCCAATCAGCAGCTCCAAAATGCCATAGCCACTGCTTCTTAGGAGGGTCCACAGGCCTTACTGGAGCAATAGGACAGGTTAAGGTGATAAGACTGTGATCAGAAGTGCCCATTGGAAAGAAAAGATTAACAGTGTAAGCAGAAGGATTAGTTATCAGGAAGGTGCTGGCTGTTGTGTGTTGTTGGTGAGTTTTTGGGTTGCTGGTGGCTGAGTGTTGCTGTTGTGTGTGTATGTGTGTGTGTTGCCTCCCACGGGAACCACCTTGTCGTGGTGGGCGGTTTGCGTGCCCTGTAAAGCTGGTGGGCCTCACCAGCAGGGGGAGTTCCTCCCCGGACTCAGCAAGAGGACAAGTTTACCCATGCTGGAGGGGCCATCTTGATGGGTCAGACTAACGTTCCATAGCCTTGAAACTGAGGGCAGGGGCAACCCTTCCCTCACTCCATTCGAAGTTGAAGCTCGCACCTTCAACGTAAGTGGTAGTCTTGAAAGCATGGGAACGCACCTCTTCATGTGGGTAGGCGCGGCAAACAGTTGGTAGCTCTGGTTAATTTAAAAATTTTAAATCTTAATATTAAGAAACGTATGGCAGTTTCTAAAATTCATGTACAATATAATCTTTTAATGTTAGCAGTTCTTACATCTTTTATAATTAAAGGCTGGTATTTGTTCTTGAATATTCTTTTAAAGAGTATGCATAGTCTTTGCAGAACCAACACAGTATGGAGTCAGACAGAGCTTCAAAAGGGTTCATGTGGTCAGTTATTACACTACGAATATGCTTCGGCTGGTCATATCGATATTGAGCACATTTCTACTCCAAATGTTTGTTTTTGTCATTTTTCCCCACCCAAAAACTCCGAGACACTTGGGATGGCTAATTTCAAGACCAGTCAGCAGCACCGAAAGAAAAAAAGGGGGAGGCGGTGGCTCAGTCGGTAGAGAGGTGGCCTGTAGTCCTAATGGACCCAGGTTCGAATCCCGGCTGGGGCAGGGAACAGTTTAAGGATTTGAATTTCATTCAATCAGGCTTTACTGATCTACCAGAAGACCCGCCGACATGTCGTAAAAATACCCCCGCTAATACTAATACACCAGTCCTGTATGAGACAGCCCTAGCATGTATTCAATATGGACGGTGGGTGTTAGCGCCGAAGTGGTGACATGTAGAGGTGTATGGTATGTAGGAGGACTGCTGGGCCTTGATAGCAGGCTGTGAAGCCTATGCCCAGAGTCAGACGCATAGAAAAAAAAAAAGAAAAAAAAAAAGATTCGTTCAAATCACACCAAACTGTACCAGAAGAACATATTGCCAGGCCAAAACAAAATAGTGAGAAACTGTAAAAGTTTCCTGAACAAGTGCATAAGAGTTTGTAATTCTCACTACGTGGATATGTATGACTGATCTGTTTAGATAATAATCGGCTATTCTTTACTGCAGGAAGCATTTTGTGCACTAATTAAACTAATTATAAAAGTATCATGCATCATATCTGATAAACAGCTTGGTAGAAATATTGAAAAATAAAATGGAAGTGGATAATGTATCTCATCTTTCTTTTTGTCTCGTCAAATTAACCATATCTGGAGAAGTGGTGAAATCTTTTATAACGTTAAAATTATTTAACGCTTACTTTTTCTTTACACGATGTTTTTATAATCAAATAAAAATTCCCATCTCACACACTGCATGGTCCTTGCATAAGGCTGTTATAATATGACGAAGAGGCATGAGAAGGAGTGCTATGAGACTCCCTGCGGATTGGATTCCAATATTATGCTGTAGTAACCCTCTCCTGTTTGCAGAGGAACAAAAAGCTACAGATAGGGCAAGGTGAATGCCTGCCCATAGTTTAAGACTGCGGCCCGAAATGTTCCCCAGCCCAATGCCTTGTGAATTGCTCATGGGTGAGTAAAGCCTACTGGAGTAAACTCCAAAAAAAATCCGTGAATGGAGTCCCATGGAAGGCGGGGCTTGACAAACAGAGCTCCCGCCAATCTCCTGCAATCCTGTTCTGTAGATGATCGTCGTGAATCTTCATGCTACCATCACAGGCTGAAAAAGACCAAATCATGTGGTGGAACCCTCACCATCGCACCAAATCCATTCACTGGACAATGTGTAAGCCAACTCCTGTATTGACCTATTTATCCTTTCATCAAAATCAAAAGACCTATGGAGACAGAATACGATGATAGTGACAGGTAGTGGATGTGGCTGGAAGTGGCTGGCTTGAGCCCTGCATGTAGGCGGCATTGGTCCAGTGGTAACTGGTATGGTGGCATAGGAGCAGGTCATGACTTTGGCTGCACCCAGTGTGATTAAGCAGCTAGAGACGAACGCCCAGCTGCTAAACCCTGACGAGGAAGGATTTAGGAAAGGTAACCGAAACATTTGCTGTTCCGTACCACCTGAGCAGTTAACCGCATTTGTCAAGTCATCCCACATTGTTGTCGAAAAAACAAAAGAATCCCTCTGACTCTTGCTGCCTGGAATATATGATCCTTGCTTGATGTTGACCACAGCATATGACCACACTGTAGAACTGCTCTTATTGCCCATGAACTTAAATGGTATAAATTTGGCATTGCTGCATTGTCTGAAACTCACCTCTTGAGAGAGGGCAACCTATCTGTCTATCTATCTATCTATTGCCAGACGCCATATTCCGTAAGGGGTGGCCATTTGACTTTGAGTTATTTGTTTTACAGGGAGGGGCACTTACCTTCCACCAACCCACTTGCTGACACGTAGGGAGCACGTGTGGTTTGGTTATATGGTTACCACCCAGCGTTGTAAATGGTTTCTTGGCTTGCATGAAACCATTTGGCTTGTCACTCAATGTAAAGCCACCTGTAAAGGAAAGAAAAGCAATAAGAAGTGACAGGAATGAAGGGAGAAACAGGAAGAGAGGAGGTGGGCAACATAATAAAAGCAAAGGAAGAAACCATAGTATTGGCTTTGCAGTCGGAAGCAACGTACTACGGAATATCCAAGAAACACGTGTGGGTATAAAAGAGAGGCCGATGCCTTGGTGCATACGATTCTCTAAAGGCCAGTGTGCAACACTCATCACTGTTTGTGCCACAATGCTTGATTCTGAAAGCATCAAAGATTTTTATGACTTTTTGGATGCCACCATTGGCACAATACCACCTAATGACAAGCTGATCCTGCTTGGAGATTTTATTTATTTATTTATTTATTTATTTTTTGTATGCGAGTAAGAAGGAACCAAAGGCCAGGAACCAGCAAACATTTCTTTCCAAGAATAAAACAAAAACAATACAAAAGTGAGCCAAATTCAAGATCTGTTCATTTCGAGATGCCTGGACACACTGCGTTTGAGAGACTGGAGTTCATAGGAAGAAGGAAATACAGACAGGGGGTGACAGTTCCAGAGTGTACCTGTTGCATAAATGAAGGACTGGGAGTAACGGTTAAATCTTGCATTAGAGAGTTCAACAGTTAATGGATGAGAGTTTGTCGCTAGACGGGTGCTACATGCCCATCGTAGAGGTGGAGGGATGCAAGCAGACAGTTCAGAGGAGCAGTGACAATGGAAGTAGTGACAGAAAAGAGATAAACAAGGAACATTGTGGCGAAGAGACAGAGGTTCAAGGGAGTAAGTTAAAGGAGGAGAGTTAATGAGACGAAAAGCCTTTGACCCCACCCTATTAAGATTAACTGTATGTGGGGAGTCTTCTCACACATGAGAGTTGTACTCTACAGAGGGGTGAATAAAACCCGTGTATAAAGTCAACAACTGTGCAGGGGTAAAAAAGGTACGGAGTCGACTTAGCACACCCAATCTCTTGGAAGCTGATTTTACAAGAGATGCAATATGATTTTTCCAAGACAAATCCCGAGTGAATGAAACCCCAAGCATGTTCAAGCATGATGCATGCTTGATCTGGATATTATTAAACAATAGTGGGTACTCCTCTGGAAGAATTTGTTGGGTTTATAGGTGTAAAAACTGAGTCTTTGATGCACTGAAAACGTGATTACCATAGTCAGAGATACGAACCAAGTCAGACATAAGATGTGCCATCGCCTCATCCCTTGTTTGTTGAAGTAACTGCTGGGATGGACGTTGCGGGAACGGAAAGGAAAGGTGAAGGGTGGAATCATCAGCGTACAAGTGGATAAGGTTAGACGTACAGCCTAGAAGATCACTGATGATTAAAAGGAAGAGAGTTGGTGATAGGACAGGATGTGGCAACTTGCGACACCTTCCATAACACTATTACAGACAAGCTCTCTCAATGTCCACCGCTTGATCTAAACAACAATGCAATAAACCTATAATTATGCAGAGTGGTTGAACATTAAGACACTGTCCAAAGCACTGCAGAAGAAACCCTAGGCTTCCCTACTCACTACCATGAAGACTGGCTTGATGAAAATGCTGAGAGTATACAAGACCTTGCAATAAAGAAAAGAATACATAACTGACTGGCTTATTCTAGCTGCTCAACCCTAAAAACTGAATTACAGAATCTCAAAAGTGAAACCCAGAGAAAATTGCGTGGCATGGAGAACAAATGGTGAACTGAGCAAGGAAAAGAGATGAAAGACAAAGAAGCAATCCTAGAAAGATGGGCGCAACACTTCAATGCCTTACGAAATCGAAGGAACTCGGTGGAGCACAATATCCTTGATAAAATCCCAAATGCTACTCAAGCTACAAATCTCGATTTCCCACATACACTTGCAGAAACTGTTCAGACCATACGATCTATCAAAATTAACAATGGCCCTGGCCCTGATGGCATACCATCTTAACGGATCAAAGAGGGTGACCAGTTACTTTCTATCTGGAACCAAGAACAAATTCCATCTGACTGGCTTACTTTTGATATTATAACCATCTTCGAGAAGAATGGGGACTGCTCAGATTGAGACAACAGTAGAGGTATCTTCCTCCTTGTGAATGCTAGCAAAGTACTAGGCATGACGATGTTATCCAGACTGACAAAACATTGAATGAGTCAGCACTTCCTGAAACACAATTTCGGAAGGAATGAAGTTCTTGCGATATGATATTTGTTGCCCGACAGATACAGGAGGAATGCAACGGGCAGAACCGTGACTTGTGTATTGTATTCATCAATCTTGCAAAAGCATTTGACACTGTAACGGAGAAATTTTATGCAATGTTGTTTCAAAATTTGGAGTCCCAAACAAATTTCTTACCATCCTAAAGAGCCTGCATGACAATATGAATGCTCGTGTGTCCATAGGTGAGAGTAAATCTGAACCGTTCAATGTGGATGTGAACATAATGCAAGGATATGTCCTGGCTCCTGATGTTTTTAACATCTATCTTACTGCAGCCAAACTTTTAAGTCACCAACAAATGAACCCTAATGATGGAATAAAAATCCAGTTCTATCTAGATGGTATCTTCTTTAATCTCAGACGTCTTAAAGGGCAACCAAAGATCAAAATGGCTCATTCTTAGAGCTAAACTATACTGATGACTTCTTTCCCTGTCCATACCCCAGAAGCCATACAACAGTATCTCACCATCATTTCCAACATACAGTATGAAATGGTGCTCCGAATATTTGTCAGTAAAGCAGAAATAACATATCGGAGAAACAACACAGTAGAGCCTCTTGTATTTCTGTTAAATTGCGAAAATGTAAAACAGATGGAGAAATTTACCTATTTTGGAAGTGTGTTCACAGATAAACACAACTCTGATGCTGAGGTCCTTGCATGAAACAGGCATAAATCAGCCTCTGTTGGGCTTCTCAGACCCAGTCTTTGAAAATACCAACTTGCGAATCGAGACAAAGTTATCAGTACCGGTATACAGCTGTATGCCTCTCCATTCTCTTATCCAATGTTGAATCCTGGACTACATACCAGCATCACATCAAACAGCATGAATCTTTTGACATCCTATGTTTACAGCACATCTTAGGACTCATGTGGGAGGATAAAGTCTCTCACTCATGAATTTTCCAATGGGCAAAGTCAATCAGCACAAAACCATGCTCACTAAAAAAAACATTTTAGATGGGTTGGACACGTATTGCGCTTGTCTGAGCACAGCCTCCCCACCAACTCCCCGCAGCATGTCGCACACCAGGAGGAAAGAAAAAGAGATGTAAAGGTCATTTAAGGAGAACTCTTAAGAAATGCGCCATCATACCAAAGATCTTGAAATCAAAGCCTCTGACACAAAACAATGGCGAGCCCCCTGCAGTGAAGAACACATTCTTCTCGAGGAAGCCTGGAACCTGACCCGAGAAGAGAGTAGACAACAGAGGCTCAACCAAAACAACCTTCTCACAGCAAACCAGGGCTTGCCACGTCGAATGTGTGGTAAAGCTTGCGAATCAAGAATTAGTCTGCACAGTCACACACATTGGCAGCAAAGACTGGGAAACAAATCATCTTAGTGTATTGTAGTCGTCCTCTTCTGTAGTAGGACAGCTTTTTATTAAGTGTGTGTGTGTGTGTGTGTGTGTGTGTGTGTGTGTGTGTGTGTGTGTGTGTGTGTGTGTGTGTGTGTGTGTATGCGTGTTGATGCACATGTGTTGTTGGTGCACTTATGTTGCTGGTGGGCATGTGTTTTTGAGGCACGTGTTTTATCGAACACTGTGCGTTAAATCCTGTTCGTGGCTGTGTGATGTTAGCGGGGAAGAGTTGTCAGTGTGTGTTGTTGATGGATTATTGTTGTTTATATGTATGTCTTCATGTTGGGTGATTGCTGTTCGTGTAGTGTGTAGTTAGTGTGTGTGTGTTTTTTTTTGGTAGATGGGTTGTCTTCGTATGGTGTGTTGTTGGTGGATGTGTTAGTTCGTGCGTGTGTGTTTTTAGGATAGGTGGGTTTTGGTTGTGTGGTGTGTTGGTGGGTGGGTTTTAGTTCTTTTTCCTTTTTTTTTTTTTTTTTTATGTTAAGGAAAAAGGAACCAACGGCCAGGAACCTGCAAACAGTTCCTTCCAAGAAAATAATAAAAACAATACAAAAGAGCCAAATTCAAGATCCGTTCATCCGTTCGAGATGCCTGGACACACTGCATTTGAAAGACTGGGAATCATAGAAATAGGATATACAGACACAGAGAGACAGTTTCAGAGTTGACCTGTTGCATAAAAGAAGGACTGGGAGTAACAGTTAATTCTTGCAGTAGAGAGTTGGACAGAAAAGGGATGAGAGTTTGTTGCTAGACGGGTGCTACGCCCCCGTCGTAGAGGTGGGGGGATGCAAGCTGACATTTCAAAGGAGCAGTGACCATTGAAGTAGCGATAGAAATGAGATAAAAATGCAACAGTACTGCGAAGAGACAAAGATTGAAGGGAGAGAGTAAGAGGAGAAGTGTTAATGAGACAAAAAGCCTTGACTTCACCCTATTGAGAAGAGCTGTATGTGGGGAGCCTCCCCACACATGAGAGTTGTACTCTACAGAGGAGCGAATAGAACTCGTGTATAAAGTCAACAACTGTGCAGGGGTAAAGAAGGTACAAAGTCAGCTTAGCACACCCAGTATCTTGGAAGCAGATTTTCCAAGAGATGTAATATGATCTTTCCAAGATATGTCCCGAGATAATGAAACCCCAGGTAAGTTATGGGTGATGAAGATTGAGCTGGATATTATTAAACATTAGTGGGTACTGTGGAAGATTTTGTCGGGTTGATAGGTGTAAAAAGCTGAGTCTTTGATGCAATAAAAACAACAAGGTTATTTTTATCCCAGTCAGAGATACGAGCCAAGTCAGACATTAGGTGTGCCATAGCCTCATCCTTTGTTCATTGAATTAACTGCTGAGATATACGTTTCGGGAACCGAATGGAAAGGTGAAGGGTGGAATCATCAGCGTATGAGTGGATAGGGTTAGATGTACAGCTTAGGTCTTTGATGAATTAAAGATAGTTGATTATAGGATAAAGCCTTAAGGAACACCACTGTTGATGGATGTAGGAGAAAAACAGTGGCCATCTACAACAGCAGCTATAGAACGACCAGAAAGGAAGCTATAGATGAAGGCACAGATAGATGGATAGAAACCTACAGAGGGCAGTTTGGAAATTAAGGATTTATGCCAGATTCGATCGAAAACATTTGAGATGTCAAGTGCAATGGCAAAGCTTTCGCCAAAGCCCCGAAAGGAGGATGACCAGGAGCCTGGAGGTGAGTAGATCGCCTGTGGAGCGTCCCTGACGGAACCCACTGACGATCAGAAAGAAGGTTGTGATAGGAAAGATGTTTCAAACTTTTCTGTTAAGAATAGACTCGAAAACTTTTGAGACACACGATATTAAAGCATTTGGGCTATAGTTAAAGGTTTGGGAACTATCACCCGTCTTTTGGACGTGCTGAATGAGTGCAAAATTCCAGCAAAAAGGAAAGGTACAAGTTTAAAGACAAAGGCGAAAGGGTTTACCCAGGCAGGGTGTAAGTGCAGAAGCACAATGCTTAAGGACAACAGGAGGGACCCCATCAGGCCCATATGCCTTGTTAGTATTGAGGCCAGTGATGGCAGAAACTACAATAGTTGGAGAAATTTTAATGTCAGCCATCAGGACGTCAGAGGGGGGAAGTAATGGAGAAACAGCTCCGGAATTGTCTAAGGTGGAATCGGAGTAGAAAGTCTGAGCGAAGAGATCTGCTTTATCAGTAGAAGAAATAGCTACAGAGCCACTGGAGTAGAAAAGAGGAAGAAAGGATGATGAGGTAAGGTTGTTAAATAGGTTTTGGCAAGGTGCCAAAAGGAGCGGGAAGAATTCGAGTTGGAGAGCTGAGAGCATTTGGTATGGATAAAATTATTTTTAGCAAAGGGAAGAACAGACTTAGGACGATTCTGGACAGAAACATAAAAAAGATGAGATTCAGGGGTGGGTTGACTCCGGTACCTTTTATAAGCCTTCACCTTGTTGTGGACAGTAACCAGCGTGATTAAACCAAGGCTTTCTTGCATTAGTTAAAAGATATGAGAAGGAAATATGTGCTTCCATGTCCAAGAGAATAACGTCCGTCATATGCAAGGCACACTCAGATGGCTCCCGGCCATAGAAGCAATAATCATTCCAGGGAAAATTAAAGAAGAACTGCCTGAGGGCCTCCCAGTCAGCAGCTCCAAAGTACCACAACCGACTTTTCTTTGGAAGGTCCACAGGCCGTAATGGAGCGATGGGCCAGGATAAGGTAATAAGATTGTGATCGGAGGAGCTTAACGGAGAGGAAAGATTAACAGCATCAGCAGAAGGATTAGTTGTAAGGAAGAGGTCAATTATGTTGGAGGATAGGGTGCTGTACAAGCTGCACTAGGTCATTAAAGATACAAAAAGTGTAGGCTTGTTCACCAGGTGGATCATTGAAACGAGAAGAGAGCCAAAGGTGGCGGTGAACACTGAAATATCCTAGAATGGAGATTTCAGAGGAAGCAGAAATGGATAGAATGTGTTCCATCGCAGAAGTACGAGAATCAAAGAATTTTTCATAGTCAATAGAGTCAGGGGATAAGTAAACACCACAGATATATTTAGTCAGAGAATGACAGGAAAGCCAAAACCAGAAAGTAGAGAATTCACAAGAATCAAGTTCAGGAACACGAGAGCAAGATCAGTCACTGTGTACATATACACAACAGCCACCTTTGGCATAAAAATGAGTGTAGAGAAAGTAGGAGGACAGAGAGAAGGGTTTGCTGTCATTTGCCTCAGACAGCTGACTCTCAGTTAATAAAAGAAGGTGAGGTTTAGAGGTGGAGAGGTGGTGCTCAACAGAGAGAAAGTTAGAGCAAAGGCCGCGAATGTTGCAGAAATGAAGAAGTGAGTAGACAGTGGTTCCAGGCAGCTCATTGAGTCGTCACTGGGAGAGAGGCGGTTCGACTGTGTGCATATGTTTTTGGTGGGTGGGTATTCTCGTGTGGTGTATTATTGATGAGTAGGTGTTGTTCGTGTTCTTGATTGTGTGTGTGTGTGTGTGTGTGTGTGTGTGTGTGTGTGTGTGTGTGTGTGTGTGTGTGTGTGTGTGTGTGTGTGTGTGTGTGTGTGTGTGTGTGTGTGTGTGTGTGTGTTGTTGGGTATATGTGTGTGTTTGTGTGTGTGTGTGTGTGTGTGTGTGTGTGTGTGTGTGTGTGTGTGTGTGTGTGTGTGTGTGTGTGTGTGTGTGTGTGTGTGTGTGAGTGTTGCTGGTGGCTATATGTTGTTGACTGTCCGTGTGTGCATGTGTGCAACTGTGCATATGTGTGTGTGTGTTTGTGTGTGTGTGTGTGTGTGTGTGTGTGTGTGTGTGTGTGTGTGTGTGTGTGTGTGTCTTGGTGTGCGGGCGGGTTCGCTTGGTGATCATGCAGTTTTGTATTCAGGTTGTAAGAAGAAGAAATCTTGGTTAAAACGTCCTATAAAGTTTTGTGATGTTCACATCGAAAACTTTATTGGGGAACTTTCTCGATTCGATAGTCCCCAGTTTGATCCTGACATTGATACTAATGTGAGCCAAATGGCAGACATTTTGTACAGGTGTGCTAGTGCCAGTCGGTGTGCTCAGGTGACTGTGCCAGAGGATGTCACAGTGAGCAGGTGGGAGAGACTTTTAAATGATATGGATGACAGGCGTATGTGGAAAGCTATAGACTGGCTTGGGGAGTATAGAGATGATAGTGATGATTCTGACGGTAATGAAAAACCCACAGATGAGGATTTTAAAGCCTTTTTTGAGGAGGTATATAACCTACATGGTGCTGAACCTACAGTACCTACTGAGATTGATACAAATGTAACCATACCAGTTCTTGATGATGACATAGAATTTGATGCGGTTGTGCGAGAAATACGTAGATTAATGCAAGATAAAGCGTGTGGGCCCGATGGGATAAGCCCAGGAATTATGAAGTTTTTACCAGACCGGTGGATACACTTTATGTTAGCATTGTTTAGTGCAGTCTTTTCCTCTGGCTCTTATCCCACATCCTGGCAGTTGGCCCGTATGGTCACAATATTTAAGAAAGGTAACAGATCATTACCCAAAAATTACCGTGGTATAAATATAATAATTTGTTTGGCAAAGCTGTATGACATGGTGCTATCAACTCGGTTAATTATGTGGTTTGTTCCGTATCGGGAGCAGGCAGGGAGTCATGAGGGCCGGGGCTGCATTGAACATATTGTGGCACTTAGATTGTTAATTGATTTGGCCCAAAGGAGAAAGCATAAGTTATTTGTTTGCTCTGTCGATTTTTCAATGACATACGACCGGGTCCCTCGCGACAAATTGTTTTGCATGTTACGTGAGTTGGGGTGCGGGTCGCGAATGTTAGTGGCGCTGGTGGCGATATACGGAGTTACTTTGAGCATTATTGGGACAGCCATTTTAACATCCAGGATCGGCATCAGACAGGGGTCCCCAACATCTTGTTTATTATTTATCATTTTTGTAAACAACATGATTAAGTTGATAAAGTCCAATCGTGGGCCAGATGGTTTTTTACAGTGGCTTCATCTCCTTGTCCTTATGGACGATATTATTCTTCTCTCGACAACGCGACGCGAGATGGAACATAAACTTACATTTCTGAATCAGTTCTGTGTAAATAATGGCATGGTTGTGAATGATATTAAGACCAAGTTCTTTGTAATCCATGCGTCAGTGGGAGATTGTGAGCCATTCTGCGTTGGTGATATGGTCGTGCAGTGGTGTGACAGGTATGTGTATCTGGGCAGCCTGTTCACAAGCGACGGGACCCTGTCATCCGCCATTACCGCCCACGCACAAGCAAAAATATGCCACATTCTGAAATATGTGTCATTTTTGGAAAAGAATATAGACATACCATTTTATGTTAAAAAAAAATGTTTGAAGCTGCCTTAATGTCAACCATCCTATATGGCTGTGAGTCCTGGTTCAATGGGAACTTGAGGCCGATGGAAAAATTGTATAACTGGGGTATTAAACAGCTGCTGGGAGCTCGTCTGACGGCGTGCACGGACATTTGTTACGTGGAAGTCGGGTGCCCGCCACTGAAATCTTTAGTACTAGCAAGGCAGAGGAAGCTTTTCCAGCAACTGTGGTGGGAGAGGCGCGGTATGCCCGATGACTCGTGGGTGCACACCGTCAGGCTGACCATGGCGGCTAACACACCAACAAGTAAACACATTAAAAGTTTAATTAATAATTCTGTTGATGATGTTAAAGTCGGCATTGAATCTTTAAAGCAATCAATTTCTTACTCTACATCTTCTAGAAGGCTTATTTATAATGTGTTGAACCCTACCTTAACAGTTCACGAGATCTATAAATGTCGTGGTAAAACTAGTGGGGTACACACAACAAAAAAACTATCGTTACACCTTCTGCGCGATATAAAATGACACTACGAATGAAGATTTTTGATAGCAGCCTCCTCCATTGGTATCCCTGCGTGTGTTTGTTGCATATTTATTATAAGCTATATCCATTGCTTCTTCCATGCATATTTCTACCTCGTCCTATTTGGCAACTCACCCACTGTCAGGCTTACCAACCCTAGCGAGACAGCCAGGTTGTTCAGTATGAAACACATCGGACCCCGCTGTAACGATAGTTTTTTTGTTGTGTGTACACAGAATGGCATTTAGTCGGCTGCGGGTAATCAGTCATAATCTGGCGATTGAGACGGGCCGTTCGAATCGGCGTGGACGGGGGCGTCTCCCGGTAGCAGAGCGGCTCTGTCTATGTGGTGCTGTGCAAACAGAATTGCATGTACTGGAGGTGTGTCCACTGACTCAACACATACGTACAAGATATAATTTTACTTCCTGGAGTCAAATCATTGGTGACGATGCTCAGTTTCCTATTGAGAAAATAGTGTATAAGGTCCTTTCCTGTTTTGGCTAGTGTGTACTATAATGTTTATCATAGCCTATGTAATTTAAAGTGTATTTAATTCATTTTGTATGCCCTTATTCTAACCATGATATATCATTGGGATTTTTTTTTTTTTTGTAAAAAAGGTGATTGGTCAAATTGTAGTTAAGTTACTAATCAGAAGTGTAATGATTTCCGTCTTTCATTAAGGCTATATAGATGCACTGATCAACCCTTTAATACTTCGTTTGTTTTGTGGACCATAATTGCTAATATCTGATGTACAGTTTATCATGCTGAGGTTTATTGTTGCTTGAAATCCTGTATGTGTAACTGGATATTGTGATCAATAAGTACTTACATACTTACTGTGTGTGTGTGTGTGTGTGTGTGTGTGTGTGTGTGTGTGTGTGTGTGTGTGTGTGTGTTTGTTTGTAGGTGTGTGTTACTGGTATGTGTGTGTGTTTGTATGTTTGTTGTTGTTGGTATTCATGTGCAACTCGTGTGTGTGTGTGTGTGTGTGTGTGTGTGTGTGTGTGTGTGTGTGTGTGTGTGTGTATTATTTTGGTGGATGTGTCTTGATGTGTGTGTCCGTGCTTAGTTGGTGTGTTGTTTTAGCATAGGTATTGTTGATGGGCGTGGGTTTTTGGTGTGTGTGTGTGTGTGTGTGTGTGTGTGTGTGTGTGTGTGTGTGTGTGTGTGTGTGTGTGTGTGTGAGTGTTGCTGGTGGCTGTGTTTTTGACTTTCCGTGTGTTCATATTGTTACATAGCCTATGATTTCATCATCCTTTGTGTAATTTTAACACACAGTATGCTGCATGTTTGATCACGAGCGTGTTCTGCCTCAGTCCCCCCTTCTACCATTATAGTAGAGTAAGTCGTCCTTTCTGTTGTTCAGAGCGGGATTGTCAACTCTTTGTCCCCATGGCTTCATTTGCGCGTCCTTCTTACAAGTTGTATCAAGCTCTGCTGGCCCCTATATAATGAGCTCAGTCTCTGCATTATTGCCACTTAGATCTACTCCTCATTTTGCTCACATCTCTGTCCTCCCCTGTACAGTTATTATTATTGTGAGTGCTCAGGAAGTCTCCAACCATCTAGCAGCTGTGTGTAATTTGAGTATAACTGTTGTTGCATTATTTCTTGTACTGTGTAGCATAAGGTTGATTCTTAGGCCTAGTTATGTTTTTGTAATTTATGTAAGGTTCTTATTGTCAGCCATCATTAATAATATTCTATATCTGTAATAAAATATCTGGCATTCACTGAGTATTATCTGGTATCTCATTTTAACAGGGCTGACTTAGATAAATTTACTCATGCTAATTTCGTGTTAATAGAGGCTATTGCAGTTAACCATATATTTAACCTGTTTTTGCCATTACATTATCCTTATGAGTCCTGAAAGTTTTGTTGTTAGTTTGAGCATTAAACTTTAGCTTCTAATTTTACCTAACTCTTTATTTTGAACCTGGAACTTTACGGGACAGTAGTGATTTTTAGTATTCTCACTTAAAGTGCACATTATCTTTCGCTGTTCCGTAACATAAATTTGGCGACCTCATATCAGGATATTCAGGATAATATCATAAGGATATTGCTTGATATTTTGTGACTGTGATTTATTCATGATGTCTACTATTTCTACACTTGATGAAGCCAAAGATTTTTTGTCAAATGTGCAAACAGTGTGTGATGTAGAAAACAGAACAAAGAATGAACTTAAGCTTGTTGCTCAACAATTGGGAATTTCAGTTCACTCTCATCATTCTAAAGATCAAATTGTTGGCATGATTAATAAAAGCTTGTTTAATGTAACTCCTCCAAATGAGCAAACGCAGACTGAATTAGCTAAGTTACAGCTAGCCCTGCAGGAGGCTCGTGTTAAGGAGGCTGAATTTCAAGCATGTGCTAAGGAGGCTGAGTCTCAGGCTAAGGAGGCGGAGTCTCAGGCCCGTATTCAGGAGGCTGAATTTCAGGCAAATGCTCGTATTCAAGAGGCACAGGTACAGGCTCAGGCACAAATTGAACTTGCTAGGATTCAGGCAGACCATGAGTATCGCATGAAACAAGGTGGAACTGGATCATCTAGCTCTGATGATTTTGATGTGACTAAAAATTTTAAACCTGTCCCTCCTTTTAATGAATCTGATTTAACAAAGTATTTTCAGTTGTTTGAGAGGGTAGCTACAGGTTTTAATTGGCCCAAAAAGTATTGGCCAGTACTCCTTCAAACTGTTCTCACCGGTAAAGCTCAAGTAACTTATGCATCTTTGCCTCAGGATCAATCTGATAATTATGATGTAGTTAAGAGCTTGATTCTTAAGGCCTATGAGCTTGTTCCTGAAGCCTATAGAGTAAAATTTAGGACAATTTATAAGCAAGATAAGCAATCCCATGTTGAGTATGCAAAAATCAAAGAAGATCTGTTAGAGCAGTGGTTAAATTCTAAGAATGTGCATTCTGATTTTGGTAAATTTAAGCAGATGATTTTGCTGGAGGATTTCAAGAGGTGTATTAGTAAAGATGTAAGCCTATATCTTGATGAGAGAAGAATAGATAATTTGTCTGATGCTGCAGTTTTAGCTGATGAATATGTTCTCACTCACAAGAGATATTCTAGAGAAAAAGGGAAAGCTGAGAGTAAGTACGTTGCCTCTACTCAGAGTACAGGTAACAGGAAAGAGAATAAAGGTGATGTTTCTCAGGAAGTAAATACCAGCTTCACTTCTAGATTTCAGAAAAGTATATGTACTTATTGTAGTAAGCTTGGTCATACTACGGAGAAATGTTTCAAGAGACAGCGTGATGTGAACAAAAAGGAGTCTTTAAATATTCAGTCAATTGGTCTAGTGTCCACCCTTGAAAGTTCCCAGAATTCTTTAACTGAGTTAACTGAACCTGCTTTGAGGGGTAACTTAAATTCTCATGATGGAGCTCCTCTTTTGAGCAGTAACGTGGGTGACACTCTCAAGAGTTCATGTGCTAATATCCTGTCTGATGGTTTTGTCAGTCCTCTGGACAGTAATGACAAGAAATCAGTTAAAATATATCGTGATACAGGTGCTTGCCAATCCCTTATGCTGATCAGTGTTCTAGGCCCTAATGTTAATTCCTCTGATGAAATTGTAATCTTACAAGGTGTAGGGAATAATTACTTCTCTGTCCCTCTGTGCAGAGTGAATTTAGAGTCTGGTTTTGTTAATGGTTTCGTTATGGTTGGGTTGGTTGAGACACTCCCAATGTCAGGTGTAACTTTCTTACTTGGAAATGATAATGGTGGAAGTCAAGTGTGTCCAGCTCCTCATTTGTCTAGTGAGCCAGTGGCTGCGACCCGGGATTGTGATGTCCCTGATGTGTTCTCTGCATGTGCTGTCACTAGGGCTAAGTCTAAAGTTACTGGTGATTTAGAGGATAATGATGATGATGATGTTATCCTAGCTGACACTTATCTTGCTAATTTGGACCACTCACCAGATGAGGCAGTACCCCGTAGTGTTCATAATTTGTCTCGTCAAGAGTTGGTTGAGTTGCAGGTTGCTGACCCTGAGTTGAAAGGTCTAGCTAACTCTGCTTGCAGTGAGGAAGAGTCAGCTGGTGCTTCTACTTGTTATTATATAAAGTCAGGAGTACTTATGAGAAAGTGGAGACCCCCAGCAGCATCAGCCGACTGTGAATGGGAGGTTGTACATCAAGTTGTCATCCCTCGTGTTTGTAGGCAGGATATCATTAGAGTGGCTCATGATTCCAGTTTGGCAGGACACCTTGGAGTGAGGAAGACTGTGGCACGCATTTTGAAACACTTCTACTGGCCAGGTATCTTCAGGGATGTTTCCTGGTATTGTAAGTCTTGTCACCCCTGTCAAGTTGTGGGGAAGTGTAATCAGACCGAAAAGGTTGCACCTCTAGTTCCCATTCCTCCTTTTGAGGCGCCTTTCACCAGTGTGTTGGTGGATATTGTGGGCCCTCTTCCTAAGACTTCTTCAGGATTTTCTTATGTGTTGACCCTGATTGATATGGCTACTCGTT
This sequence comes from Coenobita brevimanus, assembly GCF_032717465.1. Taxonomy (NCBI): domain Eukaryota; kingdom Metazoa; phylum Arthropoda; class Malacostraca; order Decapoda; family Coenobitidae; genus Coenobita; species Coenobita brevimanus. Next base: position 18,889,351 of record NC_137065.1, on the reverse strand, counting down.
ATCATGAAGCCATTCCACTTAGAAATATCTCAGCAAAGAACGTGGTTAAGGAAATGCTAGGGTTCTTCACAAAGTTTGGTCTGCCCAAGGAGGTACAGTCAGACCGGGGAAGTAATTTCATGTCAAATGTTTTCAAGCAGACTCTGAAAGATTTGGGCATCACCCAGATCACGTCTTCAGCTTACGATCCCCAGACCCAAGGAGCGTTGGAGAGATATCATCAAACACTCAAATCGATGCTCAAGAAATACTGTTTGGAACATCAGAAAGACTGGGATAAAGGTCTTCCATTTGTTGTATTTGTCGCAAGAGAATCTCCAAATGAATCACTGGGCTTCTCACCCTTTGAACTACTGTTTGGCCATGAAGTAAGAGGACCCCTTAAGTTACTCAAGGAATGCTGGCTGTCAGAGGAAGATGACGTCAACCTGCTGGAGTATGTGATGAAGTTCAAAGAGCGGCTGTCCACTGCTTTATAGCTGGCGAGAGAGAATTTAGTAGCTGCTTAGGAGAAGATGAAGACTTGGTATGATAAGAAGTCCAGGTTACGCCACTTTCAGCCAGGAGATCAGGTTTTGATTCTGTTACCGGTTCATGGGCAACCTCTTCAAGCCAAGTTTAGTGGTCCTTATTTCGTGGAGAAGAAACTCAGTGATGTCAACTATGTCATCGCCACACCAGATCGTAGAAAGAACAAGCAACTTTGTCACATCAACATGCTAAAGTTATATCACAGGCGGGATGAAAATAACCCAGTCTGCAATGTAGCTGTTCCTCCCGAGTCTGCAAGTGAAGTTCTCCCATGCAGTATGAGCCTGAGTGATAGTTTGGGGAAGAATCCTGATATCATGAATGATCTCCAGACTAAGCTTTCTCATCTACCTCCCGAGGAAAGACAGGAGTTTTCGGCATTACTGCAGGAGTACCCGCAAGTGTTCCGTGCCACTCCAGGAAGAACTACTGTGTTGATGCATGATGTCGATGTTGGAGACGCAAAGCCAATTAAACTGCCTCCTTACCGTGTGAACCCAGTGAAAGTTCCTCTCATCCAGAAGGAGCTTGGCTACCTGTTGGACCACAAGATGATTGAGCCCTGTCAGAGCGAGTGGAGTTCTCCAGTCACTCTAGTTCCTAAGCCAGGTGGGTCACAGCGGCTTTGCATCGACTACAGACGTGTTAATCAGATAACCTAAACTGACACTTACCCTCTCCCTGGTGTGGAAGATTGCATAGATAAGATCGGAAAGGCTAGGTATATAAGTAAGTTTGATTTGTTAAAGGGATACTGGCAAGTACCTATGACTGAACGTGCTAGGGAGATCTCATTTTTTGTAACACTAGGAAAGACTTTTGCATGTTATGTAATGCCATATGGTATGAAGAATGCACCAGCCACATTTCAGAAGCTCATGAATGTTGTAACAGAGGGTTTGGCAGGGTGTGTTGTTTATATTGATGATGTATTAATCTTCAGTGACAACTGGAAAGATCACCTATGCCATGTCAGTAAATTTCTTGAGCGTTTGGTTCATGCTAATCTTGTAGCTAATTTATCAAAGTGTGAGTTTGGTCGAGCTAAAGTTCAGTACCTTGGGTATGTAATTGGTGATGGACATGTTGCACCACCAGGAGCTAAGGTTCAGGTTATAAGTGATCTTCCCAGACCTAAAAGTAGGAAAGAGCTACAAAGATTTTTGGGAATGGTAGGTTATTACAGGAGATTTGTTCTTAACTTTTCAATTCTTGTATCACCACTTACAGACCTACTGAAAAAGGGAGTTAAATTTGTCTGGACCGATAACTGTGAATCCTCTTTCAACAAACTTAAAGCTATCCTATTAAGTTAACCAGTGCTCGCTACTCCAAATTTTGCTAAGCCTTTTAACCCGCCCCGTCCCGACGACTTATGGGTACGTTGCAACGATTTGCATTTGCCAGTCCCGGCGACGTAGCAGTACGTCGTGCAATTGCAAGGTCGCTAATTTGCACAATTTTCAATTTTCGCACGTGATTTTTCGTATGTATACACGGGACACCTTCCTCTATTCCTGTACAAGATACCAAGCAGGGACAATGCCTTACACTGCATAACCTCCCCCCTCCCCCCCTCATGACATTGTCTTGGCAAAGGACCTCTTACCAGTGACCTGGCTAGTAAAGTTATTCAGGGCCAGAGTGATTCCCCAATCGATGACAATGTGGAGGACAATGTTTACATAGCATTAGAAGAAGAAACAGCCAGAAATAATGATCAGGTAGTGTGGCAAAAATAGGTCAGGTATGGTGATTAGTTACTGAGTGAAACAATGCTTATAATGCCTTTATTACTGCTTGAAAACCAATATACTGTCATACTACATATACATTCGTACCAAGTAAATAAATAAATACCGTTTATGAGTGGATAAAATAGTTACCCTCCCATAGAACTCGTTTTCTTTGGTGCCAGCATGTTAGAAAACCCACTCAGGTGAGGAGGAACTCCTACCTGGATTGGGCACTTTAAACCTCAGGTGAGCGATTTCTCTATGAATTTTCGATGTTTCTCACCAAAAGCGAAGGTTTTAGCCCCCCCAAAAAAAAATCGAAAATACTTCGGGACTGGGGGATGTCGGAGGTGCAGAAAACCTCGGGACGTAACGGGTTAAGATGGCTGTTGATGCAAGTGATACAGGAGCTGGGGCTGTTTTGCTGCAATAGGATGATCAGGGTATTGAACATCCTTTATCTTATTACAGTAAGAAGTTCACTCCACCTCAAAAGAACTATTCAACTATTGAGAAAGAGCTTTTAGCCTTGATTTTGGGTTTACAGCATTTTTCATTTTATTTGTGTTCTGGTTTTGACCCCATAGTCATTTGTACCGATCATAACCCACTCAAATTCCTTAGTAAGTTTAAACATAAAAATCAGAGATTGACAAGATGGAGTCTACATCTTCAGGAGTATTCATTAGACAACATGTCAAGGGGAAAGAAAATGTTATTGCAGACTGCTTATCTAGACTTTAGACAGATTGTTTTAGAGTAATAAGAAATTTCCTTTGTAAATTTCTTTTTCTTTGTGGGGAGGTGTTGCATAGCCTATGATTTCACCATCCTTTGTGTAATTTTAACGCACAGTATGCTGCATGTTTGATCACGAGCGTGTTCTGCCTCAGTCCCCCCTTCTACCGTTATAGTAGAGTAAGTCGTCCTTTCTGTTGTTCAGAGCGGGATTGTCAACTCTTTGTCCTCATGGCTTCATTTGCGCGTCCTTCTTACAAGTTGTATCAAGCTCTGCTGGCCCCTATATAATGAGCTCAGTCTCTGCATTATTGCCACTTAGATCTACTCCTCATTTTGCTCACATCTCTGTCCTCCCCTGTACAGTTATTATTATTGTGAGTGCTGAGGAAGTCTCCAGCCATCTAGCAGCTGTGTGTAATTTGAGTATAACTGTTGTTGCATTTTTTCTTGTACTGTGTAGCATAAGGTTGATTCTTAGGCCTAGTAAGGTTTTTGTAATTTATGTAAGGTTCTTATTGTCAGCCATCATTAATAATATTTTTTATCTGTAATAATATATCTGGCATTCACTGAGTATTATCTGGTATCTCATTTTAACAGGGCTGACTTAGATAAATTTACTCATGCTAATTTCGTGTTAATAGAGGCTATTGCAGTTAACCATATATTTAACCTGTTTTTGCCATTACAGTCCTGAATGTTTTGTTGTTAGTTTGAGCATTAAACTTTAACTTGTAATTTTACCTAACTCTTTATTTTGAACCTGGAACTTTACGGGACAGTAGTGATTTTTAGTATTCTCACTTAAAGTGTACTGTACATTATCTTTCGCTGTTCCGTAACAATATATATATATATATATATATATATATATATATATATATATATATATATATATATATATATATATATATATATATATATATATATATGTGTGTGTGTGTGTGTGTGTGTGTGTGTGTGTGTGTGTGTGTTACTTGTAGGTGTGTGTTACTGGTATGTGTGTGTGTGTATGTCTGTTTGTTTGTTGTTGTTGGTATTGATGTGCTATTCGTGTGTGTGCGTGCGTGCGTGTGTGTGTGTGTGTGTGTGTGTGTGTGTGTGTGTGTGTGTGTGTGTGTGTTCTGTTGGTGGGTGTCTGCCATTGATGAGTGTTTATTCTTCGTGGATGTCTGCTGTTTGTTGGTCTCTGCTGTTTTTGGTGAGTGTCAGTTGTTGGTGAGTGTCAGTTGTTGGTAAGTGTCAGTTGTTGGTGAGTGTTTGTTGTTGGTGGGTGTCTGTTGTTGCTTGGTCTCTGCTGTTGTTGGGGGTCTGTTGTTGGTGAGTGTCTATTGTTGGTGGGTGTCTGTTGCAGGTGGGTGTATGTTGTTTGGTCTCTGCTGTTTTGGGGTGTCTTTTGTTGGAATGGAATATGAAGTTTAGGCCAAAGGCCAAGCACTGGGACCTGAGAGGTCATTCAGCGCTTTGATGAGTGAGACATGAAAGACGATAGCTAAAAAAAAAAAAAATAGTATATAAGTAGAGAAAACTACTACACAATAATCATGCAACTAATAATCGTAGGTAAAATGAAAACAGATGTAGACAGCAACCCCTAAAACACAACTATGACCACACTAATCACAACTTGCACCTGTCTCCTTTAAAAGAGCCATAAGGCTAGAAACATTTGCCCTATTACCTAAAACAACTGATAGGGATCCCCTATTTGTTAAAAATTTCGCCCGAGAACGGGCATAGGTCGGACAGTCCAATAAGAAATGCTTGCAAGTTGTGACGTGACAGATGTCACACTGGGGTGGGACCCCTCGGTCCAAAAGGAACCCATGAGTCAAATGCGTATGGCCAATTCGCAGCCTAGTCAACCTCGTCTCAAAACCCCGACAAGCCTGAGAAGAGGATGACCAGGCATAGACCGAAGGCCGGATCTCTTTATACTTCGAGCTACTGGCCAGGGAGGGGGAAGCCCATCTAGCCTGCCACTCAGACCAAACAAAGTTACGGATAACGGTTTTCAGATCAGAATAGGGAACCTTATTATACCCCACAGAAAGAAGAGAACATGCCAATTTTGCCTCTTTATCAGCAAACTCGTTCCAATAGAGATTAACATGTGACGGTATCCAGGAGAACGAAACAAATTTATACTTCGTAGCCAGGTGCCAAAGCCAAGACTGAATCTTCTTTATTATAGGGTGGAATGTATTGAACTGCTTAATGGCGGTCAAACTTCCATAGGAGTCTGAATATATTGTAAACGTCTTTCCCGGCATTGAGTAAGCCTCTTCAAGAGCCTTCTCAATAGCAGTTAGTTCAGCAGTGAGAACAGTTGCATTGTTTGAAAGCCGTCCAAGACGTACACCCCCTTTATGGACAACAGCACAGCCTACACCAAGGGGTGACTTTGAGTCATCAGTATACAACTTTACTGAGTCCCTGTGGAGAAGGTCATGATGCAAAAACTTCAATTTAGTTTCTGCATCCGAAGAGGTTTTCCTACATATGGTTTTGGGACACACATTAGGTTCCGGAATGAGCCAAGAAGAGAGACTGCTGTAGCTTACTGGTTCAAATTTTTTGCTCCCTCAGCGATGCGTCACCCACAGATAGCATGCGAATCTGGAATGGTATAGAGGCTCTTGGACCACAGAACTTAGACGAGTCACACTGCAACAAAACATCAACACAAGGATTGGTGTAACGATTGCTCTTAATTCGTGCAATGTAGCGAAGCCCTAACTCATGCCTGCGTAAGTCCAGAGGAAGTTGGTCTGTATCTACATATAAACTCTCCACAGGGGAAGTGCAGAAGGCACCCGAGCACAGTCGTAGTCCCATATTGTGGAGCACATCAAGCTCATGAAGTTTAGTCTTACATGCAGAGGAATAAATTTGGCAAGTGTAGTCCATCTGTGACCGGCACAAAGAGTTATAGAGCCTGAGAAGGGAGTTCTTATTAGCACCCCAATCAACACCAGAGACCACCCTAAAGATATTCAATGATTTCTTGACTTTAAGCTTCAGATAATCAATGTGCTGTGACCAAGAGAGATGTGAGTCAAAGATCATTCACAGAAACTTAACCTTCTTCTCAAAAGGGATGATGTCATCATTTAACTTTAAGTGTGGGACAACCTCCTGGCGTGTGCTTCTAGTGAAGCGGACTGCAACAGTCTTGGAAGGTGAAAAGCAAAACCCATTATCATCAGCCCAATGACAAATAGTATATAGAGACTTTTGCAGGTGATAACTAATCTCGACTGCATCGTAGCCAGACACAAATTGCCAATCATCAGCATACAGGGACCCCAACACGTGGCGGGAAATCTGATCGAGAACACCATTGATAGCCACAGCGAAACAGGTGACACTAAGAATGCCGCCTTGGGGAACCCCCTCTTCTTGTCTATAAGGGCTGGATACAACATTTCCAACACGAACCTTAAATGTAACGTTCTGAGAAGAAGGAGCGGATAAAACAAAACATATTTCCCTCTATGCCATATCGGGACAGCTGAAGAAGAATACTAGTGTGCCTGGTTGTCATACGCCTTCTCGAGGTCAAAGAACACCCCAATAGTCTGACAATGGTTGGCAAAGCTTTGCTGGATTTTATTTGAGAGGATCAGGAGGGTGTCTAATGTTGAACGGTTCTTCCGAAATCCAAACTTGTAAAGAGAAAGCAGCTCTTTGGATTCTAAGTACCACACTAACCTTGCATTAACTAGCTTTTCCGTCATTTTACAAACACGGCTGGTCAGTGCGATAGGCCTATAGGTGGTAGCCAAAAGGGGATTTTTGTTTGGCTTGCTGATGGGAATAATGAAGGAAACTCTCCAACTGGCAGGAATAATGCCCGTTTCCCAAATTTTGTTAATGATCTTTAGGAGGAACTTTGTAGCCATAACAGGCAAATTTGTGAGCACTGAATAGAGGATATTGTCCTCACCTGGAGATGTAGAGGTAGTCGATGACAAAACATCTTCCAGTTCCCGAAGTGTGAACAAAGCATTACAGGCAGCATTGCAAGAAGATGGAGAAGGTAGAGGCATGTCAGGAAAACCATTCCCTGATATTCAAGAGGACTTGGAGACATCAGCAAAATGCCTCCCTATGGGCTCTGCAACCTCAGCAGGATCAGTGATGAGGTCGCCACCTATTTTCAATGTCGGGTTGGGAGATGGGATGAATTTGCCTGAAAGCTTTCTAATTTTCCTCCATATAACCCTGGAGGGAGTCATGGAATTAATGTCGTTGATGTAAGATATCCAGGAGTCTCGCTTGGCCTTTCGAAAGTAGCGATGCTGTTTTGCCATGGCTCGTTGATAAATTTGGCGCGTGGCAGCTGACCCACTGGTCTTGTAACGCCGATAACATTTCCTCGTTATTTTCCTTAGTATGGCACAGGTTTTATTCCACCAAGGGACTGCAGGTCGACGCAGTTTACCTTTTGACATAGGGATGGCCACGCGGGCACTGCCCATAATCGCAGCAACAAAATAATCATAGGCTTCCAAGTGACTAGAGAAGGACTCGAAAGGCCTAGCCAGAAATATACCGTTTTTATAATTCAACCAATCAGCCTCCTGCTCCCTCCACCTAAGAGAGGAATGAGCAGGGACATTTTTCACACACTTTAAATGGATTGGGTAATGATCGCTTCCATTCAAAAAAGGATTTACTGACCAATGAAAATCCATAAGGATGGAGGGAGAACACAAGCTCAAGTCAATAGCGGAGGAAGCTCCACTACAGACACTGTGGTAAGTCATAGAGCCATCATTGTAAAATGAGATATTATATGATTGGAGTATGTCATCTATAATCCTCCCACCAGCATCCAAAATTGTACCACCCCATAGTGGATTATGGGCGTTAAAGTCCCCAAGAAGGAGAAAGGGGGCAGGAAGCTGACGGATTAAGTATTCAATGCCCTGCTCACTGAAACCACCACCAGGTGGAAGATACAAGGAGCATACCGTGAGCGAATATTCCAATACAACCGTAACAGCAACAGCTTGGAGAGTCGTCTGCACCCCCATGTGCCTGATTTCCTGGCGAAGGGGGAGACCCATGAAAGACATAATTCATTTCAGGATTGTATACCTCAGAGCCCAACATGGTCTCCTGGAGAAAAACGATACCTGGATCAAACTCATGCATCAAAACTTTTAGTTGCTCAGACCTAGAGTGAAGACCCTTACAATTCCACTGCAAGATGTCAGAAGGGATAATTACCTGCTAACGTCAGAAGCCCCAGCCTTTCCATTACGCTGTTGGGAAGAGGAAGGCACACGTTTAGTATTAGGGTGTAATGGCAGACGACGGCTCCTCATGGACTTGTCAACATCGGATTTGGTGACTGGAAACTTAGAAGTTTCAGAGGAAACAGACATGGGTTTTTGTCGCCTCGGGAGGGGATGGACAGCTGTATCAGATGTTACAGGGGGGTCAGAGATAGAAGGTAAAGGAGAGACATCCGTCGAACGGTCGTCAGGTGAACAGTCCTTATCAAGATTTGAGAACTTATTGGATAGTGGAATACCACCAGTATCCATGGGGAGAGAAGAGTTACAGGATCTCTTAGAACGGGGAGGACATGTGAAGTCATTGTCAATCTTTGCATTCGTTGTACGAGAGTGCTCCTTCACAGAGGGAGCAACCGCACTCTGCTTTCTGATTGCCTTTGAAGGACGAGGAGACAACGACATTGCTCGAGAGTGCTTCCCCACATAGGGAGCAACCGCACTCCGCTTACTGACGGTCTTTGAAGTACGGGGAGACAACAAGATTGCTCGTGAGTGGTCCCGCACAGAGGGAGCAACTGCACTCTGCTTACTGACGGCCTTTGAAGTGCGAGGTAAAAATGATTGGGCAGAGGACGACCGAGAAAAGGAGGGGCCCTTACCAGAGACAACACCAGTACCACGAAGGGCTTGGGATGAATGCAAATCTGGAGAAGTTGAAAGACCAACAGAAGACCTGTCACCAGAAGCTGGAAGAGGCGTAGTGGGTGACTGAAGGACATTCTGCTTAGTGCTGCTAGTAGTAGTGCGAGGAAATTGAGGGGACTGTCCATCAGAACGATGGGATTGAAACCCTTGGACGATACTTGAAAATTTGGAGCTAGGGTGTTTGTGGGCTGTCAACAACTGATGCCAAGCACTTCCAAAGCTAATGTGCTCATTATCTGTGAGCGCAATGATTTCTTGGTCGAACTGGTACCGCAGGCACGTTTTTGAATTTGGAGAGTGAGCACCTCCACAATGCTTGCAGAACTTAGAGTAAGAGCATGATTCAGGGTCGTGACTGGCAGAACAAATAAAGCATAACTTCTGACTTTTGCAGGAGTCCTTCACATGACCATATTCGAAACAGTTATAGCACTGTGTTGGCCTGCGGCGAAACTTCTTGACATGAAATCGCAGATGTCTGATTTTGATGTAGTCTGGCAGATGAGGTGATGAAAATGTCAGACAGATAGCGGAATTTGCGCCTTTCAGCTTCTCTACCTCAATAACATTCGCAGGACAACGTCGCAGTATCTCTCCATCTTTAAAGTCACCAAGATCACTGCTGTAAATGACTCCTTTAGCAGTATTGAAGGTTTTATGTGGAGAGGCGGACTGAAGAACCGAGTCAGGAGATGGAGTAAATTTAGACAAAAGAGCGACCTGGGTGTAATTCCCCGCTTTAACTAGCAAATTTCTCCCATACCTCTTCAAATTCCCCTCAGGGATATTCCCTATTTTCCTCTCAAGGTATTCAGATCCTTTGATAAAATTGTAAAGTCCGTCCTTGAATGTGGCGACATGCCAGAATGGCCTAGGAACGTCCCTAGGAATGTCAGGAATGCCGTCGTCATCCTCAAAAGGCTTAGGAATGAAGTAAAAATCATCGTCTGACAAATTTGCTGTACTGAAAAGTTTAGCCTTGCATCTAAATAACGCAGTACCTTCATTTAAAGCTCGAAGAACAGCCAGTGCAGAAGTGCTCTCACAGAAGGTAATGTAAGCGTCAAATGAAACTCCATCCTGACACAATATCAATTTTAACCTGCTCATGACACTGAAAGGCCTCATGGCAGCATAAAAGGTGTCATAAGCTATTCTTTCCCTGATTCCAGCACAGAAAAACACTCGTAAATGAGGGTTTTCATCAGCAGGGGACTCAGAGGACTGGCCGTCCTTCACACGAGCACCAAATTCGGAGGGAGTGTTTTCCATGAATAATGAAAGTACCTTCATTCCCACACACCCCCACCCACCATGGAGCCCAACAAGGGGAGGCCATGTGTCAGGGACAGAGCCACTGACGACCCCAGGGGTAGCAGAGGAGTATACGCAGGTAACCACTGGGGGACTCGGACAAGGGTGACTCCAGGACAATAGCAGCCACCAGGTCCCCCAGTGCCCACTTGACCCTACCCAACGCATGACCAGCCGATTGACCTGGTCGGGCCCAACCAGGCCACCCGTCTAGCCGGAATAAGGGACCAAAGAGGTGTATTGCTAGATGCAGGGCACAGCGTGCAGCATCGCTCAACCTCCAGGACTCCCGTCTCCCAGCATTACGGGATGCTACGCACGGCAAACACGTGGGGAGGCGAGTGTCCCGCCCTAGATGGCAAATGGGCGGGGACTAACATCACCAGCAGGCCTCCTCCACCAGTGATGTAGGGGATGCTTGGTCCACGAGGCCGACAAATGCCGAACCCTACAAAGGTAGGCATGCCTCC